>NC_135499.1:146125822-146469499 GCF_052857255.1 Amblyomma americanum | reverse complement strand
AGAAGCGCTTTAGCGCTCGATTGTCAAGCGCGCGCGCGCCATAAAGGTTCCCCTCTCCCCTTTCCATCCGCCCGCTGAACGCGAACTTTCGTGCCGTCGCGAGCTCCGGGCGCAGCGCTATTTCGACCTAGCTTTATGGCCTTTATGGCCAGCGTCGACAGCGTCCAGCCATGGGTGTGGCGGTACTATAATGTTTTTTTCTTTAGACAAGGAAGCTACGAACTAAAAAGGCAGCGCCTTTGACGCACGCTGCAACGAATTATGGCATTAATAACGCTCGCCTGTTTTTAGACGCCGGGGTGCATTTGTGTGCGAACGACAGCGCTGAGAGCCTGGCGCAAAAAAAAAAGAGAAAAATGAAAGGACACGCATCTGTTAGCATTTTGGGCAGTGGGGTCGAAAAAAAAATGCGGAAGGATTTGTCGTCCCGAGCTAGCGCTCATACTGGAACTTAGTACGTTCTGGCTGCGACAGCTTACAGGAGTCGTCTTGAAAAAGAAATATAGGAACTGTTTAGCAGTGTTCGTGACGCATTGCTTCCTATATATATATGTTTCCCGCGATTTTCTCTTTTTCACGATGAATAGCCACCTTTAGTGCTTTGGCGTCTAGCGGCGAATCGGATATGAGTATATATATGTTAAGAGGCCTCTTAAAGAGTGCCTCTTCATACAAATCCTGGCAACTTTTCTGCAGACGGAGATTCTGGAAGATGAGATATTTTAGACTACGCAAAACCTCTTGTGCGTCTAGACGCCTTTTTGGTCATGACACGATTGCAAGCGATATATCTACGCTGCATTTAACAAAACTTGCTGGACGCATGATGTACTACTGCAAAGCAAGAGCACTGGTGAATGTTATTGCACCACTTTATATAATCGCGCTCCGTATAGCTTGCAACACTCAGGCAGCTTCCTTCACGAAGCAGTAGGGGCCCTCTGGTGGTCAAATTTGCGCATCCAGCTGCCTGCTGAAAGTGTACAGCTTTGTGTAGCGTCTGTCACGGCTCATGCAAATTCTCTAAAGCGAGAACCTCACTACTGCCGCTCCCGGTGTGTTGCAGGTCATACTGAGCGCGACTGGCATACAACTGCTCTAAAGCTTAAACCGCACTAGGGACGCTTCCGATGTGTCGCGGGTCATATCGAACCTCGGCTGCGCTCCCGTTCGGCAAGCGTTGCAGCCTTCAGGCAGTGTGCAACGGTGGCGGACAAATGCGAGCTGGTCACGCTTAGCCGCTGCATACACAATCGTGTCTCTCATTCCATCCATTAAGACGTATAGAGTGCTTATTCCCGACTATATATAGAGCTGCTATCCTGTTTAACACAAACCGTGGCCCAATTGCACCTATGAAGTGTGCAAAATACCTTCGAATGTTCATAGCACTTCTTTACTGTTTCCGAACGAAACCTCCGAATTTCGCTGCGTATATCGTTAGTGGAGTAAGAAAACTGCAGCATGGTCTATTTACGTTTGTTCTCGACTAAAGATGCTCTGCAAAGCAAAAAGGGTGACCGAGATTACCGCTTCTTTCAGCAGATATATGCACTGCTTCGATCATTACGCTCGACCTCAAGATCTTCAAGCACAACATAATCAACTGACTTACGCTACGGAGCATGCGACGAGACTAGACGTGAATATTCCAGCGCTGTGTTGTTCACCCACATAAGCTGTCGTCGACAGCAATCAGTGGTCATTGAGAGCTCTAAGCAGCTTACCTGCCTGGGAATAAATCGTCCCTGAAGAGAAAGCAAATACTTTCGTGTGGCTTTCTAAACTCTAGCATAAAAAGCTGACGGGCAGGCCATCAGCACTTCATGAACAGTTCTTGGCATTCTGGCTGCCTCATGCCCTCGAGTTTATGATTAACTCCGGCAGGCAAATAAACATTTGAAACTTTGTTTTTTCATTTTGAATGCACTTGCGGTTCTGAAACTTCGCCTCCCTCGCTTTTCGCACGCAATAATTCATTAAGTTAGATGGATAATTATTAATTAGCGCGCGATCCTCGCTTATATTTATTTGTCTGCGAAAACAAACTGACACTGCACGGCAGAAAATGAGTACCAGTGAACAAGCATTAAGCGACACTTGTAATCTCAGCCACGCTACAAGCTTAAGCTGAAATGCTCTCCACTTTTCTTTTTTTGTTTTTTTTGTTCAGACGTTGCACTTACCGCCATGACGACTGAGGTCTGACTGCAGAGCCGCCCACCATCGCGACAAGTTCGTCATGCGTGCCATCGTTCAGCTGATCTTTGGCTACGGCTCGGCAACCTCTTTGTTGTGGTTTACGTCTTTTGTTTGCGCGTCCTTACTTTGCTAGTGGATAACAGGACGAAACGTCACTGTGTTGCTTTATAATTCTCTGTACCATTCAGTATGCGCGGCAGTAGCTGAGCTGCTGTGATGTAGCTGTGGCATTTCATTTCATTGCACCCCTCTCGTGCAAGGCGCAAGCAATGTCTTGCTATGAGTAATCCTTCGGTGCTGCGCTCTGAGACCTATAATCGTCTACTAGTACGTTCTGATAATACTAATACTAATAGTGTAATTAAATAATACTATTATGGAGGGCTCAGATCAGTTTAGACGACCTAAGGTTCTTTAACGTGCGCTGACATCGCACAGCACACGGTCGCTTTTTTTTTGTATTTCGTCTCCATCATAATACGGCTGTCGCTGCTGTAATCAAACCAGTGACCTTGGGATCAACTGTCTAGCCCCAAAGCCACTGAGCCACCTCGGCGGGTACTGCAACTATTAAGATACTATACCGTATTGCAATACTATGCTAAGTCAAAGTAAGACCGACCGAAGCAGAGCACGTATGTGAAATCATATGCTCAGGACAATCAGTCCTTGAATGCCAGGAGTTCACACCGACAGTTGCGTTTCTGTTGATGCCCATCACGGCATCAGCGTTTCCATGTGTACACACTGTTCAATTATTAGGGCTTTTTTTCGAGTATCTGGACATGTATAACCGCCATAATTTAGCTGCTTACGAATGGTTGAAGCAAGAAGCCGGAGTTAATAATTGGTTTTTGGGGAAAGGAAATTGCAGTACCTGTCGAGGTGGCTCAGTGGCTTTGGGGCTCTGCTGTTAATCTCAACGTCGCTGGTTTGATTACAGCAGCGGCAGTCGTATTATGATGGAGACGAAATACAAAAAAAAACGACCGTGCGCTGTGCGATGTCAGCGCACGTTAAAGAACCTTACGTAGTCTAAATTAATCTCAGCCCTCTACTATTAGTATTATTTAATTCGACTATCAGTATTAGTATTATCAGAATGTACGCTTCACGTTTTACGGGGTTTAACGTCCAAAACCGACTCAGACTATGTGGGACGCCGCAGTGGAGGGCTCGGGATAATATCGACCACCTAGGGTTCTTTGACGTACGCTGACGTCGCGCAGCATACGGTCCTTTAGAATTTCGCCTCCATCGAAATGTGGCCGCTGCGGCCGGGTTCGAACCCGCGTGTTTCGGATCAGAAGCCGAGCACTATTACCATTGAGCCACTGCGGCGGCTGCAAGGAGCCGTAGTAGTTTATATGATCCCCCAAAAAGTAAATGTGTATACTCTTGTACTTACACAAGTATAAATACCCAATAATACCGAAGGTTACGGCATAATACGGACTAATACCGGTTTACCTTTTGCCTCCTGCGCACCCACCTGGCTCCACCCATGCCATTGCGAGTGCACAGGAGGAGTCCTGTACACCGGTATACGTCTCCGCTAATACGTCTCTGGTATGCTAAAAACGTCTAATGAGCTGACCGTTTTGGCCGATACGTAACATACCTGCTATTTATAACAATAACGAACAAATAGTATGCAATTAGCCGTCCAAGTTCAAGTTCGTGAGGATCCTATAGGTTCTAACAGGATCGAAAGCTCTTATACAGCTCCATAGGACACGGATATAGTAGACAAAAACACATAATAATAATTGAGGATTGATTATTTAGCATTATTTATTGCTAGTAATAAAAGCCATTTTATTTTTTAATGTTTTACGGTTGCAAGTCAACCGTAAAACCGTTTTATCTTGCGAAGGCAATATAACCGATGGTCGTTAAGAGAAGGCAAGCGTAGCAGGAGCGGCAGAAAGTTAGGTATGCGGATGATATTAAGAAGTTTGCGGGGGTATGGTGGCCGGGGGTTGATGAGATACGGGAGAAACCTTTGTCCTGCAGTGGGCGTAATCAAACTGATGAAGATTATTATGATCTCAATTCTTAATGGGTGATTAAACTGCAGCTTGAAAACATTCGTAACGTCTCGCAGTCAAACAGCAGATATAGCCCCGTATTGGTTGACAAAAATTCTTGACGCAAGTGGACGAGCAGAACTGTGTTCGTCAGGCGACCGCCAAACCCGGCATCTGGAGAATCGACATCGTACGCCGGTATAGTCACGTAGCGTTTAAAAACAGAACCGCCGAGAGCGAGAAACCCATGGAGAAAACAGCCAGCTCTGTCAACAAGAAACGCCACGGACAAATATAAAAAGCAAAACATGGAGAGCTATACAACCGTAGCAAGAGGTTAAGAAATGCTCAAGGAAGGGCACGTGTAACGCGTTTGCCCTCGCACAACCGGCTTCCCCTTTTTCTTAGTTCCACGCGGATGTGGAATTCGCGTAGGAACGCGCAAAAGCTTTTCTAGAAGCACGTGACCGCAGAGCCTTGCGGCTCAGTGCATGCGGCACTTCACGCGTGACGGCCGCCAAAACAACCGTGCGGGCGGAACTTAGAAAGACATATCGTATTCCGGTGTTGCTGTCAGGCGTCTATTGCCCATTATGCATCAAGAGAAGCAATAAACAGTACTATAATAAAAAAAGCATTTCCCCTAGAGCCACTTTAAGGCCTCAGTTCGGGGTATTTAGTCCTGTTGTGCTGACAAGTCTGCACCACGAGCTATAGCTTCTACTGCGAAAGCAGTGCTAAAGTACCCTCCCCCCCCCCCCCCCTCAAGCCTCCAGCCCAAGCAAGGAGCATCCATCTCCACCTTCCAGAAGCGCCACCCACAAGCCACCTCTCCACCCCCCCCCCCACCCCCCTACGTGGAGGGCTGCCACCCAGCACTGCATTTCGTCCATCGCTCCACCCTACCCTCTTTACCACCCACTCACTCAACTCTACCCTCCGGAAGCTCCACCCACAACCAACCTACGTACTCCACCCTCCACAAGGCTTCCACCCCCTAATAGCCCACGCAGCATCCAAAATGAAAAAGCTAACAAGGCAAGACTGTCTCGAACCGTCTTGAAGAATTAATGCATAGCACAAGATATTTATCAGCTCAGCGACTTATCAAAAGAATAACTCCAAAATAAAAGAGCCGCATGCCGATGCGGCTTACCGAGAACATAACGCACGCGAGACGAAAGACATTGATTTAGCACAGCATAAACTCAGATGACACACGAGTCTATAGGAAGAGGCGTCGAGGGAACACCCAGATGGAGCACACGCGTTTATTGTGCGGCCCAGCAGGAAGAATTAAGACGAAAATATATTCCCAGCTTTTGCCAGGAAGGAGATTGGAGCGGAGAATGGAATCACGCGCCTCGAGGCTCAGCTGCTGCGGGGTGCATGACGCCGCCAAAGCATGCTTGCAGTGAGGGGCGTCGCCGCAGCAAAAAGAAGAGAAGAAATGGTAATGAAAAGCGGTTTAATTGAATTTTTTTTTGTAGCAGCAGCAGCAAATTCACGGCGTGCAATATCTCTGACTGTGCGTGTAACTAAGTTTGGTTTTGATTATGGAATTTAACGCCCGAAAGAGACTTGGGCTATGAAGGGCGCTGTAATGGAGACCTCGGGATAATTTCGACCTCCTGAGGCTCTTAAACGTGCACTGACATCGCACAGTACACGGGTCTATAGCTTTTCACCTCCATCGAAAAACGACCGCCATGGCCGGGATCGAACTCGCACATTCCAGGTCAGCAGCCGAGCACCATAACCAATGAGTCACCGTGGAGGCTCTGCGTGAAACTAACTTTGAGTTCGCTATTAAAGAGATGATGATCATTGCTAAAGGTCACCTCGTTGTGCAGCAAAAATATTACCTCACTGCGCTGAGCGGAAAATGCTGCGCTGCGTCTAGAAGGCTGTGTTTATTAACACATCAAATTGCTCTATCGAAAGTCTGAATAGTCGCGTAATATTTCCCTCTATTGAGCAAATCTTCCCTGAAGTTGCAATTGCGGAAGAGATCGCGGGCAGAGCACCGATGTCAGGTTCTATAGTAGCAGAACCCTTAGGCGATATCCTTGCCACCAAAACATGACGCTTCAAAAAGTCGTCCGTACCACTCTCAAGAGGCACTGGCAGCAAACTGAGCCAAGCGACATCAATATGACCGCGCTTTCAGCGTTTAATTCACTTCTTGTAACCTTAACGCTCCACCTTGTGAAATGCCAGCGAGCAAGTTTTGGCACTAAACTTACTCCTGATTGTGGCAAAAACAGAATCAGTTCGTGTATTTCCGAGCTTCTGGTACTTTACAGAATGCATTCATTGCAAAATTGAGTGCAGTCTTTTCTTATTTTTTGAACTTTCGTGCAGGCGAATAAAATGTGATTAATTTTAAGTTCATCTCCACATTTTTCACAAACCGGTTTCTCTTGTTTTGTTAGTAGGAATTCTTGGGTAAGGTGTGTGTGTCCAATGCGGACACGACATAAAATTACTTCTGTAAAACGTTCCTGCTGTCTATATGTCTTCCATTCACCCAGGACGGACTTTAAAAAATGCTGTTTGTTGTATTTCCGCTGGTGAGTCATACCGTGAATTGCTCTTGAGGTCAAAACCGCACAAAGCCCGCTCAACGTGTCAAACGGCGTACTGAGAATTCATAATCGCTCTTTCGTATGATAACTACGGCTAGCGATGTCAAAAAAAAATTCTCCGTGACCTCACATACAAGAGATTGCATGCACTCTGGCTCGTCTACCGCGGCGTGAGCAAACCCCCAACTTTACGACCAAAACTTGCGTTCTTGCGTTCGTGTACAGGCTGGATGCTGCATAAGGAATCGGGTGGCGAACATTTCTCTGCATTTCGCCCAAACGCAGTGGAAGGAATGCCGCGGTGGGCGGAGTTCACTCGCGTTCAGCGAAGGAACAAAGACCGCGTTCTGGGAACGGAACAAGGGCTGCAGGATAAAAGCAACGAGAGTGCCAGATAGCCGCTGTGTCTCAAGAGGGCCCCGAACGTCAGCGAGGTTTATATCGTTGAGCCGCGCAGAACAAAAGGTACGTGTAAGGAACGTTGCCCGACATGGTCCAACACACGACTCAAACTCTCGGTCGCTGAAGTCACTATGGTTCGGTCCCTTCAACATTGCTCACAATCAAAGTTTTTTTCTACCTCTATCTCGGCAAGCCATCACGCGCCTAAATATACGCGGAAGGGCATTGTTAACGAACACTAGATTGATCTTTTTTTAACTTATAAGGAGAGCAATGGTCACGTGCCTAGACGTGCTCAGCGACGATTGGAGGTCGTCGCCGAACTTTGACCTTTCACGCCGCCATTTCCTAAAAGTCTGGGCGTCAGCACAAACGGTTGGGCTCGAAGATGAATGAGGCTCATACTCGGAAGCAACACGCCGCTTCTTGAGACACACACACGATGGGAGTCCTCGCACTGGCAATTACTTCTCGCTAGACGAATAAGAGATCCCTTTGCACCATGCAGAGCAATAGGACTTGCAAGCATTTTTCTCTCGTTTATGGCGTTTCTTTGCCACTGTTCACGTGCCGAGAGCATGATCACGCTTTTCCAGTGCGGTCTGGAAACTTACGCCTGTCAAGCTATGATGAATCGGAACAGTTCAAAAGAATATTGTCGCTATCATCACCATCTGAGGTGCAGATGTGGCCTACGCAAGTTGAAATTTAATGGGCATTTGTGCGAGGAACACTCAAGTCTACAAAGTAAAATGCTCCGCTTTGAAAAAAAAATTATGTCAATTGATTTTCAAAGGAGGTTCTTCACTACGTAAGCGATGACAGCTCGTTGTTTTACGGATCTGAAGCAGGAATCATTGCTGTGGACAATGCAGCGAAAGATGGGCAACGTTCATGTGGATGCCTGCGGCAGCAATGTGGCGTACGGAACAATGAGAGCATCTGAATGATTAATTATTCTTACGTTCTGAAACAACGATACGAGTTATGAGTACCACTGAGATGTACGGTGGACATGGATTATTTCCGCCCCCTGGAATCAAGATCTCGGCCCATTTCCACAGTAAATGTCGAACTGCAAGCAGTTCGTTGGCCCTCAGAGCGAACTATTGAGCTTCCCTCATCGATGTCCCTCATCGGGCTAGGAAAATGAGCATTTTAATTCGCAACCGCCGTTCATTACCCGGAGTCTGAGTATAAGAATTTGTATTTTCATTGCATGAACCTGTGTACCCTGCGAATAGTTTTAAATTGAGCCAGTCATCCAATGACAAGCAATATGGAATGTACTATACAGTGAAAAAACAGTTCGCCGTTGTTTGATATAACATACAATGTGCGCACGAAGTTTCGGGTGCCCTAGTGGAGCACAGTAGGTGACGGCGGGGCTTCTCCCCGAACGCAAAAGGACTCTTGTCCCTACGTATGTAAAGGAATATGGCTGTCAACTGACAACGTACTGAGTAACGTGTACTATGGGGTACACAAAATACAAGTCCAACAGTTTTGTACTTTAATAACCGATTTTGCTGTAGCTATCACCCCCAGCTGCCTCCACCAGCTGTAAACAGCCAAATGACAACAACTACTTGAGTGCAATGGGCAGGAAAGGCAATGACATCCCATCCGGTCATTTACCCTCCTATTCGAGGCTCACATTACGGTGAGAGACATATTTCCTAGGTCAATCATTATTTATGAAGATAATCACACAGTAAATCATAAATAACTGCAGTACCTTAGCTGCAGTGCAAAAAATTCACAGTTGTGAAGCGCCTGCAATTTTTCACATGAGCTTAGCTTCCTCAAAAGCAAAAAAAAGTGAAAGGAACGCAGTTCCTCGACTTAACTATGCTTATGGCCGAGATACTGGAAACATCAGGAGATGAGTACCGAAGCGTTTGTGCGCATGCACATGATATGCTTGTTAAGCTCACAAAGTATCGTGTAAGCGGACTTTGATGTCTAAACCGTGTTACCCTTACTTCTGACGTCGCTTGTAGACGCCTGATCGGCATTTGCATCTTGTTTGGAAATCAGAATAGCAGCGCGAAGGCAGTTACGTCCGAATGCTGCCGTTCGCTGCACCCAATTGCAGCACACACACACACCGATAACGCGTGCCCAGCGACTGTGTCTACGCCTCCATGAAGCATTGCGCAACACATCCGGTCGGCGCTCATTGAGAGGAGCAGCCGCAGAGCGCGCCTCGAGGAAACCAAAGCCGGCCCAGCGGGAGCGGGAACGTGCCTGCGCCAGTGGCGAAGCTAGTTTCGCCGAACGCTTCCCCCGCCGCTAACGGGAGAGCGAGCCCAGATTTGTCTGTCTGCTGGACTCGAGAGCAGCGAGTTGAAGACACGTGCGGTTTGGCCAGAAGCTTCCCTGCAACGCGCATCTTTTGCAAACACGCGTGCCGCGACAAGCTGCTGGCTGTTGAATAAACCTCTTTTTAATAATAATAATAATAATAATAATAATAATAATAATAATAATAATAATAATAATAATAATAATAATAATAATAATAATAATAATAATAATAATAATAATAATAATAAAATTTGTTTTTGGGGAAAGGAAATGACGCAGTATCTATCTCATATATCGACGGACACCTGAACCGCGCCGCAAGGGAAGAGATAAAGGAGGGAGTGAAAGAAGAAAGGAAGAGAGAGGTGCCGTAGTGGAGTGCTCCGGAATAATTTCGACCACCTGGGGATCTTTAACGTGCACTGACATCGCACAGCACACGGGCGCCTTGGCGTTTTTCCTCCATAAAAACGCAGCCGCTGCGGTCGGGTTTGAACCCGGGAACTCCGGATCAGTAGTCGAGCGCCCTAACCACTGAGCCATCGCGGCGGGTAAACCTCTTTTTCCCAAACCATATACTCCGAGCATAGGCGAACGCTCAAAACTGCTCAGAAAACACTTCGCAACTAGTTGTAGTTGCCTTACACGAAGGATTGAGCACAGCACCGAGACCAATACCACTGGCATCCGTGTGGACTTCAGGCGGGGCAGCCGGGTCGAAATGGCGCAAGACGGGTGGTGCCGTGAGGCTGTCCATATCCAGCGCCTCAAGACATACTACGGCCCCGCTGTCTTGTCCGCCCCTTAAGTCACCAGGATGGCTCCTCTTCTCTCGTGGGGTCATTGTGAGGATGACGACGGGCATACGCGCGAGCCGCATAGCCATCGCCTGGTGCACGCTCCTGGCTGGACTAGCTGGCCTCGGACTGCTGTTGGCCCTGCTCCCGTTAAGAAGCTTCTCCGAATAAACCCCACTGTAGATAAACTATAACGAAAGCAGCGTAATTTAATTTAAAACCTACTCAAGTTTTTGCAGACAAAAGCAACGCAGTGGGCTATTAGACACGCCGCTGTAAAATATTCTGGATTTATGTTCGACCACGTGGTATTCTTTGCAGCGCGCCAAGATCTCTATTAATACGCGACCGTTTCGCCTTTATAGAAATGACTCCCCCACGATCGGGTTGGAGCCCGCGCTCTAGCGCTCATTAGCCGAACGCAGGGCTGTACGACCACGTTCGTCAACAGCGCTTAGACACACGGACGGAGCACAAAACAGCGCCTGTGTCGTCGTGTATTGTGTTCCGTCAATGTGTCTAAGCGCCGTTGACCAGTGTGATGCTGTGCCACCGTAGTGAATTTAATTTAATAGAAAGTGCTACTGCACCTGAGAAGAACCGTGCGGAACGAAGAATGGTGATGTGCGTCTAGCGTGGTCTGCCGTTGTGCACTCGAGTCAAAAGTTGTGGAATGCAATATTTGCGAGGCAAAAAAGAAATGTTAATTTCGTCGGCGTCATTGCATGCAAGCCTCAAATAGATGCATGCAGCCGAAGTCACAATGTGCGAGCTGCACAGTGCACCATTGGGCCTTGGCAATAACATGTGGAGTTTACCGTCTAAAGCTGCACGTGAGTTGTGCATAGGAGACGCTGTTATAGAGGTCACTGAATCGCTTCAGTTACGCTTGCGAGGATCCTCATAATCATCCGAATAGCTTTACTTTGCAATCCAGTAAGCACACAACACGGTGGAAAAATGAATTGTCAAATCAGGCGTTCTCCCGTACTCTGGTCTGTAGCAAGGCGAATATATTACGTGTATTGGCATTCATATTCCAGATAATTTCCTCGGGACCGAAAAAAGAGCAATGAAAAGTTTGGCGTAAGCGCGTTATCGGAAAGCATTGTCCCACTTCAATGGAACGTGCGCACCTTGTGTTGCAGGCCTGAAACACTTGTAGATGTCTTGTTTCACTACGAATGAATTCTACGAATGACGTCAGAATTAGCGTAAGCTCAGATACCTACAGAGGTAATCCGCAAGTACGTACAAGAGGTTGGGAAAAAACATCTCTCGGCCGCCTTATAAGTTATCTCTACATTGCTTTGTTCTTTGTCTCCGCTTCTTCATTTATCCGAGCGTCCCAAGTTCAGCAGATCTCTAGCGTCTCGCCCGTTATCTCGAAGTATTACGAGAGACGCAGAGATAACGACTGGAGTTCAGCTCGCAGCATGAAAACACGCCCGGCCATAGCCGCAGAAAAACGACAAGCTCGACGTGTGGTCTTAACATCTCGCCTAGATCACATGAACGTACCCCATTTGACAAAAGTAAACGAGCAACAGGTTTTGGTTCTCAACCGTATAACGGAGCTTATACGGCACCCCTAAAGAGCGAAAGGAGTCAAAACGTGAGGTCAAGGGTTCGCCTCATCTTACACCATACAGCTTCTTACTATTAACTAGAGGGAAAGCTGGCGCCCCGTCTATGGGAGTTTGCACGGAGCTTCCTCGAGACCACCTGTACCAAAATGGGCGCTCTAAGCGCAATGGGGCGGAGAGCTACCGTGTGCAGAACCACAACTTTTGGCCAAAAAATAATGAGAAAACAAACGTTGTACGATAATCAAGAATGCCCTAACATTCAATATCCTGTCTATAAATTGCAACAAACGAGCAGAAAAGCGTGTGGATGTAAAGTTTGTCCAAAATAAGCGATAACTTTCTCTCCTATTGCCCAAGTATTTCAGACCACAAAAGCCAATATTTCGTGCTTGACAAGCGCACTTTTAAAAAGATATGATTTTTTAATGTAGTTTAAACACTTTAAGATTTTTTTTATGGCACTTCGGAAAACAAACCTTTTATGGGCTTCGTATGCTGTTGCGTTTTCGCTACTATTGCTTTTGCGCACTACGTTTACGCCGAAGTCGTCTGCGCGCGGGCCGCGCCATGGATACGGAATGGGACATCTCAGTAACGCCCCTCTGCGTTCCTGAAAAAAACCAACTGTCCCGCACCAAGTAACCCATCGCCCCATGATGCTTTGAGCGCCCATGGTGGCTCAGGTGCAGCGCCGCCAGCTTTCCCTCTAGTTAATAGTAAGAAACCCTATGCCTTACACAGATTCAGAGCTTAAGGGTTGCCATAAGTGCTTCGCTATATACGCGGCTAAGAAACAAACCACCGTTGCCCGGTTACTTTTTGCAAAGACGGTATACATACAACGAGATTGCGGCAATTCAAGACTGCTCGCTGAACTACTGCTAGCGGAAAGCTACAAGCAACGATGAATGAAACATCTTATGTTAACAGATTACAATACGGGAATTGTTTTGTTTAGCGAATAAAGACAGCACAGGGAGGAAAGAAGTTTACAGGTGAGCGTTCGGTCCTGTCAAATTTGTTTCTTCCTGTGATGTCATTCTGCGCTAAAAACCAATTCCAATAATGCATCAAATACTCCTGCAAAAATGTTCTCCCAAGAGATTACAATCCCCGGGTAAGAACCAGACCCATGTCTTGTGTGTGGTCATTAGTTTTTCTTCGTTTTTCCTCAAGACAAATGACCTCACGTTTCAAAGTTCAATTCACGAGTAAAAAGTGAATTCTTGACAAGAAACTAAATGTTCGATCTCGTTATCTTTGTACATCAGGGTCTGGCATAGGATTTTGTTTCCGATATTTAATGCCTCTCTATGAAAACATTGGAAGCGGGGCAGCTGTCGCTATACATATAAGTGGTAAAGCATAATCTGTGATGAGTGTCATCAATATTTGAGTGCCTGCAAGCTATTGCTCTGCATTAAGAAAACTACTACAGGGTTCCCATCGCATGATATGCGCATGCGTAAAATACGCAAGAGCAAAAAGAACATAGCCCAAGACACGTGCGCCGACTTGTTTGGGCAAACATGCAAGCTTTGCACTTCATTAGCATCTCACAGGACAACCATATGACGCTGATGTGCTGTTAAGAACAACGATTTTATCAACTCAAGGTACTGTTGTAACGCGCCAACACAATAATAGAAGACAGTGGGCAAAGGCAATGCTAATAGTTAGTAGCTACTACTCTGACAGCGTTGCGTCTTTCCCTTGTGTTGTATTTTTTGTATGTACGTTACAGAAATACCTTGACGCCGAATCAACTATCCCAACTACCTGTTCTAATGAAGGACGCTCCGTAACGCAACTGTTCTAAGGATGAGCCGGCGGCTCAGTGACGAACATAGCCTTGTAGGGTCTAGGCGTTAGCATAGCATGTTCAGATCATTTCACTGCAGTCATTGCCGTGTACTGAAACATGGCGAAAATTTTCAGAGATAATCGTCATCATCATCATCAGTCTGATTACGCCCACTGCAGTCCAAAGGCCTCCCCCATATCTCTCCATTAACCCTGTGCTTTGCCAGCTGCGGCCACGGTATCCCCGCAAACTTCTTACTCTCATCCGCCCACCCAACTTTCTGCCTCCCCCTGCTACGCTTGCCTTCTCTTGCAATCCACTCCGTTACCCTTAAGGACCAGGGGTTATCTTGCCCTAGCATCGCATGCCCTGCCCAAGCCCATTTCATCCTCTTGATTTCGACTAGGATGTCATCAACCCGAGTTTGTTTCCTCACCCACTCTTCCCGCTTCCGGTCTCTTAACGTTGCACCTATCATTTTTCTTTCCATGGCTTGCTGCGTTGTCCTGAACTTAAGCTGAACCCTTTTCGTTAGCCTCCACGTTTCTGCCCCGTAGGTAAGTACCGGTAAGATAAAGCTGTTGTACATTTTTCCCTGGAGGGATACAGGTATACTGCCATTCATAATCTGAGAGAACCTGCTATACGCGTTCCACGCCATTCTTATTCTTCTAGTTATCTCTCCTGCGGGAAATAACAGCCTGCTAGTTTCCCTCCGGTAAATAACTACATCCGAGGGCGCAGAGACAATGCGTGTCATCAAATGCTGCGCAGGTTGTGGTCGCGTAGCGCTCTGCAACGCTATGTATAACACCCCTGTCCTCGCAATACAAGCACGAGAAGTCGCTCCGACTTTCTAGGGCTACGCGATACTATACGCGTGCATTTCGGCTATCGCGAAAAAAGAAAGGTGCAGTGGAGCGAGACGAGATGCACGCTACGCAACAAACGGCATGACGTCAAGGGGAACAAATGCTTTTCCGGCGTTTCCCGGGGACGGTTGACGACCGCGACAGCTCGGGGCCGCCGTGGAATTTATAGAAGCAAGCAGAGAGGCGCCAAGAGAAAACTCAAGAGCAGAAATAAACGACGGCAGACGGTCAGAAGCGGGGGCGGAAACGTCAGCCCAAAAATTCTCGATTTCTTTGTTTCTTTCTGCGCCAGGCCAGCATTCCTACCTCCCACTCAAGTTCTTGTTGCAACTGCGCGCAGAGTTTGGTTCAAAGAAGACGAATTGGTCACCGCAGTTGTGTAAATCCAGGCTGTGTGAGGTAACAATGACGCGGTTGCGGTGCAGGATTCCAAGTTTGAATTTATATCTATGCAGGTGTGGGTTGACACCGACGAACCTATGTGACGCATGTGGGAAAGTTGAATCTTTAGACCATTTTCTCCTCTACTGCCCAAAGTTCGCACTTCAGAGAAAGATTTACCTGGAGGTCCCTCTCTCCAGGTTAGGGCTCCCTTTATCTTTGCCAGTATTATTATTGTTTGGTGCGAACGCCAAGGGATGTGCATTGGGTTCTATTTGTGGGTTTCTCCACGATTACAAAATTGCAACTGGTAGGTTGATGTGCTAATTCTTTTAAAGTTCTAGGAGCTCTTCTTTTTCACCAAAATGCTGTCTGTTATTTAACTGCCAATATTGTTCTCTTGTTTTTATTCATTGATTTTTCAAAATTCACGATTGGTGCTACATTTTTGTCATCATCTTCCACGGAAACTTCTTTGTTTATTCAACTGCACCTTGGCCAATCCTCCCGCGTGGGTATGTGCCATATACCTGGGATGAAGAAGAAGAAGAAGAAGAAGAAGTTGTGCAAGCGAGTTCGGCGAGATATGGATGATATCTTATGGCGAAGTTCAGCCATGGAATTTTATCTTAACTTCGTTCTTTAACATATCCTGCCCACGAATGCATGCAACGGGATTCGAAGTAGAAGCGAAGGATACGCCACTCGGTGAACAGTGCAAACCAGCACGTTTTCCAGTTTTGTGGGTGCGGTATTAAGACTCAAGCGAACGCCGCACTCCTATAAAATAAAAAATAGATTCATATGGGCACGTAATTTCATTATGTTTTGGCAATGTTACAGCGTTGCCTCCTACTGTTCCCTCCTCATGTTGAGCGGCTCCGGTTGATGGCTTTATCGGAAGTGGCGGCATTTCCCGTCTGGTGACGTCACTTTCCTCCAGCCAATCAGTGAATTTAGCTTCCGGCGACATTTTTTTCCCCCGACGAGGCTTTTTATGCTATCGCATTAATAAAGAGGCGCGGCTCTCACGCCTAAAACATAAGTATTGTTGTCGCACACATTGCAAGTGGTCAAAACTGGCTTGCTTACCCGTACAAGACAAAAGTTGCCATGTAAGGGAGACGATAAAACACTTATCAGAGTTTTTTTATTGAATTTTTATCCTGTTGTTTTCAATTATATTTGCGATTCTTGGTGTTGAAATAATTACCGCACATACAGTCTTCTTGTGTACACAGTCCTGTCGTTACCGATGATAAAAAAAACGCTCCCAGAATAGGTCAACGAATCCTAGTATACCTTCAACCGCTGCTCGTCCGGCACCTTACACAGCTTTACAGAAACTGCTATGTACCGTCCCTTGCTCGAGTGGAAAGGTAGTTCCTCGTGAACGGGTCACTGGCTCCTCAGTGTCTGCGCACCTCTTCATAATTACGGTGCATTATATACTTTCTTTAAGCCATCAAACGTCATTGATAGGCAAACCTAAAGCGGTGTGCTGGCGCTGTAAATATCCTGAGCACTTGTCCTGCCTTCTGTGAATGCGCCGTGAATGTAACGAGTTTCTTTAAACCTCAGAATGTGGCGTTTGCCGGGTTAAAAGGTTTAGCGAATAGTTATACGGCGCACTTCCTCAAGGGATCGCTTCTTTACGCCCGTTAGACAATAAGCTCGATATCAAAAAAATTATGAGCACATAAGGCGCAGAGAACTGAAAGATCGGGCATATACACAGATGCTTCAACAACAGCTACACAGCTGACAGCTGAAAAGAAAAAAATACAAAAGACAACATCCACGAAGCGTCACCGCAACAGCTGTCGCATGGTTTAGCTATCCACTAGAGCATTTCTCGGCTTCCACACGCGCGACTTGAGCAAAAGAATGGTTCTCGTGCGCGCGCTCCCGAGCAGCCGGAATGCGTGGCGCAGGGAACCCTATACAGCGGCAGCGCGAAGAGCCTGCCAGACAAGCAAGAGGCGCACAGATTTGACCTGCTGTGGTGAATAAGAGGTCAGGGCGTTTAGCTTATGAGCACGAGGACGTGAGATGGAGTCGAGGTCGAGGCGACCGCACTTGGGAGAAGGAGAAAGGCAAAGGTCGACCGTATGCTGTGCGATATCAGTGCACGTTAGCTCCAGGTGGTCAAAATGTATTCGGAGTCCTCGACAACCACTTCCATTTTTTTATCTGGCTTCTTTCGCTCCCTTCTTCACCCCTTCCCTCGCAGCGTGGTTCAGCTGTCCAAAGAGAATAGGGTCATTACTGTGTTGTTGTTTTTTTGTCTCCTCGAGTTGAACCGATCGCTGCACTGCTGCAGCTATGCTCAATATATTGCTCGGGGTGAGTGCGGAGTTTTGCATAGCGTAACTCAAAGCAGTGTCGTGACGTCAACTGATTTCCCCGAAGCTCGAACACCTGCTCGCGTGCCAGCAGTCTCCGTCAGAGACAACGTCAAGAGGAATACAACTTGTGTCATGAAAGTAGCTGTATATCTACGCATTGGTCTGAGATGTATCGAAAAGATGTTTCTGTATTACGGCCGACAAGTCACTGTCATTGCTCCGTGCAGCCGTCATCTGTTCAGAACTGGACGATGCTTCCCGCTCAATGTTGCTCCGTAGCAGATGTATTACATCAGCATGTTGTTCGTGGAGAAAAAAAAAACAGCTCAATCGCAAACAAGCGCAACGCGCATGCGTGCTGCACTTGTACAAGAGTAAAGAACTAACCGCATGAAGGGATAATCCGCAGCGCCGGGCGATGTCTTGGCGCGATGCAGCCGGAGCCGCAGAGCTACTGTCGCTCATGTTATGGATTTCCAGAAAACTTTGCACATCGCCTAGGAGTGTCACAAAAAAGCAGAAGACTTTGCGAGTATTCGACTTCATGCCCTTTTTCCGAAAGACGCTCGTTTGGGCAACTCCAGCGAAGAAGCTGCTGATCAAAGCTCGCTTCATCATGACCCATGCATCGAAACAGTTCATTAACAGTTCAGCATCTGAAGATGTTTGAGTAAGCTGACTTTATCTGAAAAACCTGGTCGGAGTAGTGAAACAGGAAAGGGCGCTATGGTGTATGTCTCGCGCTCCTTGCATGTCTCGACATCCCCTAAATGTAGTTTGGCGCTGTTGGTCAGTGTCCCTTATAAAAATGAAATGTACTACCAAAGATAGCTTTTCATCAACACATTTTTTGTGCGTTATGCTGTTTAACATCTTAAAGATGGGATGCTAGCGCAGTTATTCTTTCTTTATAACACCTGGTGGCTTTGAAAGCTGAAGCAGCGGCAACCGAGCAACACTCAAAACGTGCCGCCCTGTCTCCAAGTCTTGTGGCTTCATGCGGGTGTACCAGCGGCCGCGGTAGAAGACAGCCTTCGCCATCGTAAACAGACCCCTCCAACATCGAAGGGAGAAAAAAGTTTCCGCAAAAATACTGATATTTAGCTATTTCTCTAGTAAATTTGAAACTCACTTTTGGATATCATACGCCAAGAGGAAAACTAGTCAGCAAACATGAAAGCGTCTGCTTGTCACGTCACATATAATTTTGCAGTAATACTTAATTGCGTGCTCAAACTTTGTTTCCTTTCATACTGGCGGAAACATTGCCTCATACGGTTACCGTTCTAGTGCTCGCTCTTCTACACCTTTGTAACAAAAGAACTGTTGCGCGACCAAGACGAACACAAGACAGAGGCACACAGGACTAGCGCTAAACTTCATCTAACTTTATTCACTGGCACGTCTGTGAATCTATACAAATCGGAGATGGCATATCTTGAACGGTTCTGTTGATAGTGGTGTGTGTGACCTGGTATCTGCACGTGATCGGGTTTTTTTCCCTTATATTTGCTGCGCTGCCAGTGAACAAAGTTAGATGAAGTTTAGCGCTAGTCCTGTGTGTCTCTGTCTTGTGTTCGTCTTGGTCGCGCTACAGTTCTTTTGTTACAGTATACACCATCTAACCCAACAAAAAGTTCTTCTAAACCATTCTACACCTTTGCACACTTTGCAGCTTTGGGTCCATGCGAGACCTATATTTGCATGTACTAATACGTTTAAATAAGACGCTTGATATTATGTTGCCTGAAATTTATTTTTGCGCGACAAAGCTACACTTTGGTTGCGGAGGGTTCCGGGAGGGCTTCCGGTAATTCCTAGCACTCCTTAACGGGCGCTGTTTCTTAACGAGCGTCTTAACACGCGCCAAAATTCACTGCGCAAAGCGCTTCTGCATTTTGTCTCCATCAAAATTTGCCTCCCACGACTGAGCATCGAACCCGAGAGCTGAGTTGGTCAATGCCATATCTGCACTGAGCCATCGCTGCATGTCGTATGCTGTCTACTCAAGTCCCCATCATCTAGTTCGGCCCGCCGTCCTATACGAAGCACGGCAGAGAGCTGGTGAGCCAAGCGGTACCGAAGGAGACTTCGGCTCGCGTCACACGAGTTCGTCACCGGGCGGCTGTCACGCGACGCGGCGCAGTCCACATTCTCGCATTGCATGCACGGGGGTCGCTCTCTCGGCCGTCGGCAATCCGGGATTGGATTCGCAAGCGTCCGTGCGGTACAGTGGTGCACTCCGCTTGCGCGTCTTATAATCGACGCGTCTTATAAGTGACGACAGTTCGGAATGCCTATCATGTCTCGCTGATTTCTGCGCGTCAGGTGAGCAGTGTCCGATAAAACGCATCAATAAGTATTCATCGAGTGCTCAGGCACTTTAGTGCGTCGCAGCATGCACGGCGAGACCCTGAGGGCTCCTGCGTCATCGCCAGCACGGTTGACATTTTTAAAGTGGGCTTTTGAAAATGCTCGGCTGATAAAAAGTGTAGCGCGCACAAGAAACTGCCCGATGCTGCAGAATTTTTTTTTAATAACTTAATAGAGAGCTAAAACGCTGATAGAAATAAAGATATCAAAGCTATCGAGAAAGCACTTAGCGATGCGTGCAATAACTCGTCGATACGAGATTATCGATAAGGCGTGGACGTAGTACATTCGAGCGCGTACGAAGAACAATGCATGCACTCAGGCGACGCATATCGACTACGAGCTAAGGGGCTCCGCGAAAGTATTAATTGCTGCTTAAGTTTCGCGTCGTGGCATTTAATCTGGAATGATAAAAAATGCACCCCCCCCCCCCACACACACACACACTCACTTCACACTTGACTGACGCGTGAGGAATTGAGAGCTAAAAGATAACATCTCTTGTTTGGTTTGGTTTATGGGGGTTTAACGTCCCAAAGCGACTCAGGCTATGAGAGACGCCGTAGTGAAGGTCTCCGGAGATTTCAACCACCTGGGGTTCTTTAACGTGCACTGACATTGCACAGCACACAGGCCTCTAGAATTTCGCCTCCATCAAAATTCGACCGCCGCGGCCGGGATCGATAACATCTCTTGTTCATTTCTACAATAACTGCATTGCCTTCTTTAGTCCGCGCATGTTAGAAACAGTTAGGACCAAAGTAACGCTTGAAGGATGGTTGCAGTGAACGAGAGTACGCATTGAAATCATCATCATCATCGTCATCATCATCAGCCAGACTACGCCCACTGCAGGAAAAAGGCGCCTCCCATATCTTTCCAAATAGTTCTGCCCTGTGCCAGCTGCAGCCACCCTATCCCCGCAAACTTCTTAATCTCATCCGCCCACCTTGGCTTTCTGTCGCCCACTGCTACGCTTGCCTTCCCTTGGAATCCAGCCCATTACTCTTAAGGACATATGGGTTATCTTGCCTTCGCATTGCATGCCCTGCCCAAGGCCATTTCTTCTTGATGACATAATTTTGTTAATTATGTAATGAAATTATCAGGCATCAGGAAATTTACAACGTAAGAGCAGACCGCACAACTATGAATATAATTCACAACGATCATGCGCAAATGGATGACGACCAGTTAAGTTAGGCTGTCCGCCCGGTGGAGTCATGCAGGCGAGTTCCAGTGAACCCTACATGCCTTAACTTTTTACTTTTTCCCCCCTTTTTCCATCTCTCCAGCTTCAAGCAACAGCTGACAAGCACGCAACCACAGTTAAATTGCAAATTTAACTTCCAAAATAGCTGATTTTGAGGATAGATCACGCAGAAACAATTTATTATTTTTCGGCTTGTCAGACACTGGCAACGAAACTGGCCGAAACAGAAAAGTTGGTTTCAGAGTTATGTAGGGACAATCTCGACGTCACAATCAACCCCATGGATGTTGAAAGAGCGAGCAGGCTTGGAAAGTTTCAAAACGACAAGAAACGGCCGATCATCGTTAAATTCGCTGCCTTTA
This sequence comes from Amblyomma americanum, assembly GCF_052857255.1. Classification (NCBI taxonomy): domain Eukaryota; kingdom Metazoa; phylum Arthropoda; class Arachnida; order Ixodida; family Ixodidae; genus Amblyomma; species Amblyomma americanum. The sequence continues at coordinate 146,448,228 of NC_135499.1, read as the reverse complement.
AAACTAGAGAGAAAGTTTTCTTGTGCTAAGAAACTAAAGAACACTGACTATAGTAACTCGAAAGAATACTCAGAACGTACTCTCTTTGTCAGGAAACAGTTGCAAGCATTTGCGAAACTCCACCCACAAACGTACAAACTCCGCCATAAAAAACTAGTCATTCATAACACTGTTTATATTTTCGACCATGCTTCACAGAAAGTCGTCCCCCGCACGCCATAGCTACTGCAAAATCTCCCGTCAGTGTAGACCTCTCCTGTTCCATTAAAGTCCCTTCTCCTCCTGTCAGTGCGAAGATCAGCTCCTTGTCCTTCATTTACACTAATATCTGAAGCCTCCTGCCCAAGCATGACGCCCTTGAAAGTCTTGCGCGCGCAATAGATAGCCACATAATCATACTCACTGAAACCTGGCTAACATCATCTGTACATGACTCTGCAATATTTTCCGTTTTTTCTACCTACACTATTTTCCGTCGCTATAGAAGAAATAGACCTAGAGGAGGCCTGCTGATAGGAAGAAATGATTCGCTTCGTTGTTCTGAAATTAAAATTCCGTCCCCTCAAGAAATATTGTTCATTCAGTGCCACACTTCATTTCCTCCCGCAATCATTGGAGTTTGCTATCGTCCACCTGATTTAACCGGTTCTTTTGTTGCTAATTTCCACGAAGCACTTCGCGTGATAACCGCGGCTCATCAACATACTCTCATTGTTCTTCTCGGCGACTTTAACTTTCCTTCAATAGTCTGGTCCGACTTTTCCACCACAACTTGTAACAATAACATCGAAAGGAATTTTGCCAGCCCGTGTCTAACCTTTGGTCTATTCCAAATCGTATCAAACCCGACAAGACGAAGCAATAATTAATCCAACATACTCGACATCGTGTCAACTTCACACACTGATAACGTTTCGCCGCTACTTCATTTACCAGCACTCAGGGACCATTCTGTAATTAAATCCACGTACTCCTGCCAGTTGTCACGCACAAAAAAAAATCTACCAAAAACATTAACACTGTACGACAAAGACAACTATGCAGCCATTAATTCCGAACTAGCTGATTTCTGCATGTGGTTTCTCCGAGATTTTCCAGAACGATCAATCGGAGTTAACTGGTCCCTTTTCAGAAACAAGATGCATCAACTAATAGATAAACACGTCCCTACTGTCACCGTCACCGAAAAACCATCGTCGCCATGGTTCAACAAAGAGCTAGAAACGTCGCAGAAATAAAAAGAATAGGTTTTTTTCGATCCGCAAAACGCTTTGATACCGCATATGCACGGGAAAGATATTATTCTGCAGAAAAAAAACATACTTATCAGGCAAAACTAAACGGGCATTTTTTTGGTCTGTCCAACCTACCACGCTGCACACCAACCCCTGCAAGTTCTGTAAAACCATATACTCATCCCATTCTAAGCCTCTAGCATTACATGACAACGACAACCTTATCCCGGAACACGAATCTAGCCACGCTCCTAATAACTTTTTCTTCAGTTTTTACAAGCGAACCCGACGGTGACATACCGGAATTCCCAGCTCTCGGCCACCCAGTTATGCCGCATATTACATTTGATGCTAATGGAATCACGAAACTCATTGAGTCATTGAAACTTACAACTTCATCTGGTGTTGACGGCATACATTTTAAAATAAAAAGTACTAAAAACGTTCTAAGCATAATATTGCGCCACCTCTTTCAGCAGTCCATATCAACAGGTGGCCTTCCACAAGATTGGAAAGTTGGTAAGATCATTCCAGTCCCCGAAAAGGACTCACCTGTTTCATGCAAAAATTACCACCCCATTTCTCTCACAAGCGTCTGTTCGAAACTAATGGAACATATTTATTCGCACATAGTCAAATTCTTCGTCCCCGTAAATTTTTTTTCATACTAACCAACATGACTTTTTGAAAGTACATTCATGTGACTCTCAATTGGTTCTCTTTGTTAACGCCTAAGCTCCAATCTTGACCAAAACATCCCTACTGACACGCTCTTCCTTGATTTCAAAAAAGTATCACATAAAAGATTGCTACTAAAGCTATCGTGCCTAAACCTTAATCCGTTAGTATTGGAATGACTTTGTAACTTCTTGACGAACAGACATCAATTTGTCTATGCTAATAATTATTCTTCTCGTAGCCCGGCCTTTCCAGGTGTACTTCTAAGTACAGTCCTAGGACCTTTGCTCTTCCTCGCATACATTAATGATCTTCCTTCCAATATCTCCTATGTTGTAGGTTTATTTCCAGACGATTGTGTAATTTACCACCCAGTCACTAACTGTACTGACGTTGGCATTCTTCAACAAGATTGTTATCGAATTTAAACTTGGTGCAAACGTTGGTTAATGTCGCTTAATACTTTCCAAAACATGTTTATTTCATTCCATCGTCTGCAGGTGTATACTCCTCCTAAATATGCTCTTTTTTGTTCAGAAATGTCGTCCGTCTCTTCCTGTAAGTGCTTGGGTATTACTGTAACTCGAAACCTAATATGGTCATCTCATATCATGAACATCACTAACGAGGCTAATCGCACCCTTGGTTTCATACGGCGCTATCTACGATTTGCCACCCCATCCATCAAATCATTAGCATACCTAACTTTTCTCTGTCCTAAACTAGAATACGCTCCAGCAATGTGGGATCCTCACCAGTCTTACCTCTTTAACCTTAGAAAAAATGCAAAATCGTGCTATCCGCTTTATTTATTCTGATCATTCGTAGTACACTAGTGTGTCTGCTTTAAAATCTAGCGCCAACTCACCCAGCCTTGAAACGCGAAGAAATATTTCTCGATTGTTCCTCTTTCATGTGTTCTATCATTAATCTTTAGGAGAATCAGCCATATCAATCATATGACTGATATCAGTCATATCACATGCTTATCGCCTCTCAAGCCGTATTAGTCACCATAAGGCCGTCAACGCCCCCTACCACCGCTCATTCTCCATTTTTTGTGACGTCATCCCGGGACTGGAATCATCTACCACAGGACGCCATGCATCATATCAACGCCCTCCATTTTAAGAACACTATCAAGACCATCGTTGTTTAACTGCCATGTCCATCCCTCATGTAATGCCCCATACCAGGGGCGTTTGAGGTAATAAATTAAAAAAAAAAGGAATGCGCGCGGCGATCTTACGCGGCACAGAAAGGGACGACGCCACCCAAGCGGGAGACCGCGCGAAAACTTTGCGTAAGAGAAGAATGCCACTTTCGCCGCTACGGTCGGAAGCCCTGTCATACGCTTCCGGCTGCTGTAGCAGCGCTCGCGCGGTCCGCAGAAGCCACGCCATACATGGAGAGAGCCTTTGAAATGTCGGCGGTCGCGCGCGGAATGCCTTCCACCCACGTGCGCGATGGAGAGAAATTCTCAAAGTGACGACAGGGACCGCGTGCCGAAAAAAAATTAACAACCACGAACATGGTAGCGATGAGCCATTTTAGCGACAAAGCACGCTGCTCTGTATTGAGGATACTCAACACACCTGTATCGTTCAATAAAATTAAGGAAATTCTAGTATCTAGTAGTAGATGCGGTATGCCGCCCGACAAGGGCATGCTCGCGAACTCACCGAGAAACACGAGGTAAGGGTTGAAAAGAAGCGTGAAGTTAGGCGTCGCCGTGTGCCAGAACAACCATTTACTACTGGGGCCGATGCCTAGTTTGCGAAGCACTTCGTGCAAAACGAGTTCGCAGTGAGCTGCGTCGTATTATGACGAATGATCTCGCACTGCATGGACAAATAGCGTAGTGGTTTCTGCAACATTTTTTTTTGTTATCTCACTCACAAGAGGTCATGTATGGATCAACGAAGCACTAGCAGACGCGCAGCTTTATCAGGCACTGCGCGGGCCTATCTTAAAGTGCTGTCACAGAAAAAAAAGTTTAGCGGCCAATAAACGCTATCGGAACCGTTTGACAAAAGCAGTGCATCATTAAAATTGTCCACTTAAAAGCTCAAAAAAAAAAACGCAAATGAAGACGATGGCAAGAAAATACTGTTCTTATTTTCCCAACACTGCGTTTGCTTGTCTTTGCTTTCTTTCATTTCATCCCTCCCTTTTATAGCCCTCGGTAATCACGCATAAGCTTTCTTACCTTGAGACATCATTTGTGGGGCTCGCGGAGCTGGCTTGTATTATTTCTTTCTTCTCTCACCTACGCCCTAAAACGACATCTACTCGGGGCTAGTAATCTGTGCAAGACAAGCGCGCAGAAACATTTTTCCATGTGTTATAGAGCACACAAGGCACTCGGGCGCTTCAGTTTTCGCAGCACGTTTCTGCTGCCTTTGGCACCATTTCTATATTTTTTCTTTATTGCTGCGCTACCTCGCAGTCATCGCGTCAGACGCGATGATTTTGAATGTCAAGTCACAAGACGACGACACGAACGTGGTGAAGCTTGAGATGCCGACAATAGAAGACGCGAATCGCGGAATGTATGCTTTATGACACATAAGCAACTAAGACTATCAAGGGCAAACACGATGTTGAAAATTCGTTTATTTTTTTACTATAATTTTCCATTTATACTTTAAGAGATTTGCTTCTTCTAAAAACCTAAAGATAGGAGAAATATCAAGAAGACCATTTCCATCTAAGAGCAATGCTGGATAGAATGGCATGTGTTCATTGTAGAACACAGCAAAAAGCTTTTACTCAGTGTTTCCAATTACCTGCACGAAATTAAATCATGGTTTATTGTTAGCTCATCTCCACATAATTCACATAGTGGCTTGTCGTGTTTTGTCAATATGAAGTTATGTGTAAGATAAGTATGCGCCCTATACGAAGGCGGTGGAGAGTCACTGTCTTGAAACGTCCCTGGTGTCTGCAAGACTTCATTCACCTAAAACCAGATTTAACAAGTGTACCTTTTCTTTTTCAAGCATACTGCCATTTTTTTGTATTCATTTATGGTGTACAAAGTTCATACAATCTTTTAAATGGCATTAGCTTGAGCAGCGCACAAGTCTGCTCTCTCGTTTTTTGTTCCGACATGACTCAGATCCCACGAAAGTCCTTGAGCTGTGGCTGTTATGCTGCGTGTGATGTCACCAAGTAACGGAGTGATTGCAACTCTGGAGTGAATACCTTAAGTACACTTAAACAGCGTGTGTAAATATTAGTTTGTGAGGTTTTCGCTCCCTACTACTTCTACGGCCACACAGACGTCGTATCATTCGCCAGTGAACACAGATGCACACTGCGGAACTCTTACTGTTTCTTCCCAATTTCCTCGTAGGACTGCGCTTAATGTAAACATCTGTTTTGAACCATCAGTATAACAGTCCATGAAGCAGCTGTATTTTTCTTGGAGTGCTAGAAATTCTTGTATGATATGTTGTTGTGAAGTCTTTTTTTACGGAACTGTGTAAGAGTGAAATAGCAGATTACAGAAAAACTGTACCATGGAGATAGTAGATCTCGTCTATGGGCAATGGCAGGCAATGTGTCCAGTACGCCGAGATTCTGGTGACATCTCTTCAAATCGCAAACGCAGTGGCCTGGTAGCTTCAGGTTTGTTGCTTAATATAATTCCAGAAGGACACTTCGTTACTACTGGATAGCAAAAAGAAGCGACACTTAATGCACGGTGCCTGCGTGTTTAGCCGCTACGGGGGTTATCAAGATTGGAGTGGATATGCATAGGAGCATTTAGTTTGCCTCTAAGGTGATCAGAAATTTTGGTCAGGCACATTCGGGTACTCCTTGGGTAAACTGTATTATAATAATGATTCAGCAATTACTTAACTCTTAGTGCTTTGTTCCTGCTTCCTGATTGTCGCCGGTGCCGTGCAGCAGCATTTCCACCAAAGAAGTGTCCTCTACCGCAGGGTATGCCGCAACCAGCGAACACTAACGTCAGTACGTTGGGTACCCCTTTTTCGAATGCGTAAACGCACTCGGACGCACCGCAGTAACGAGATTCTTCAAGACATTCATAAAGACACCATTCAAACTCTCGATATTGCTTCGCGGCCAGTTCAAGATGAGGCATATCTCCATATGCAAACGTAGTTTTACTGTAGTCTGTGCCATCGTAAAGTTACGCAATCCGGAACGAAGGACCTTCAATCCTGAGAAAACGTTTCATCATTCGGGCTTAGTTTTCTAAATGTGATTTCGAATTGCGTTATTCTGATTTGCCACATCTAGCGATTCGCCTCAGGATCTATAAAACATTGTGCACGTGCTGTGGTGATAACAAATAAAATCTAACTCACAGCGCACACTTTTAAACAAATCTGGAAAGCAAGCTACTGAAAGTGCGCGTACAGCCGGTTTGATGAGAAAAAACGCTCGCCTGAAGAAGGGCGGCAGGCGCCCGCTTGGGCGCTGACATTCTTTTCAATAAGATCGGGGGATTTGTTTACGCGGACACGCTATAGTTGCGTCGGGAGAAATTGTTCAGGCTTAACCGGAGACTGCGTTGCCGGGCGAAGAGATGTGGCTCCCGCCGCGGTGCGCTCGTACTGAAAGCCGAGAACCCTCGGTCTCTCGATTCGGCTTGCAAGCACGTTCCTATGCCGACTGCGCGGTGCGTCGTTAGAACAACGCTGTAAGCGCCTCCGTCTTAAGCGCAAATTATCTCGAAAGATTAAAAACGGGGAGGAAAAGACAATTGTATAGCGGTATATCAAAGATAAGTATTGACGCAGGCAATCTTGTTGAAGACGTAGGTGCGTAACGTTTGACGGGATAGAACAATGGGCGCGTATGATTTCAACACTCGGCGTTCCACCGCTATCAGGTCGAGCACCACTCGCCTAGCTTTCCGTACCATGATTGCTCGAACGACGTCACAGCTTACACCCTCACGTTCTTCACACCTGGTTCTGAAAACAATTAAATCAAATTCGGGGGTTGTAACGTCCCGAAGCGACACATGTGCTATGAGGAACGCCGTAGCGGAGAGCTCCGGATCAGTTTAGGCTACCTGGGGTTTTTTGTAACTTTCACTGACGTCGCACTGCACGCAAGAGTTTTTGTACTTCGCCTGCATCGGAATGCGCCTGCTGCTGTCTGGACCGAACCGCGACCTTTACATCGGCATCCGAAAGCCGAAGCCACTGAGAACAGTTCAAATTGAAAATGACCCGTTGTACAATTTTGTAGCCCTTGCAGCACGTTTCGGCGCCGTCACAGAGATCAAAATGTTTGGCTCAAAACACGGGTAATGCGCAACCGCGTCGCCTTTCCGTTAACGAAGGTGAGATTCCAAACTAGAGCTGACATGTTAGGAATGCAGCGCGGGAAATTCAAACAAGCTGCGCTGCGCCAGGTGCGTAAATTCCTACGAGCCATCCTGTCATCTCTTGTCGGCACGCCTTTCCGGGCGTTCGCGCGTGTCCGTTTGAACAGGCCGTGCCACGCGCGAGAGATGCGGCCGTGCGCCCATCGTCGCCTTGTCGGAATGACGGGGGTGGAATGACACGAAGCATCATGTGCCTCGGTCGTTACCACAACAAACGAGCGAAAGCCCCTGCAATCCAACGAAAGGGAGCGTCAGTACTTGCGTCAGTGATATACCGACTTGGACTTGGTACCTACTTGGTATACAGTCAGTGGCATATCACCAGTGGTATACCGTCAGCGGTACACCGCCAGTGGTATACCGTCAGCGGTACACCGTCAGCGGTATGCCGAAGTCTAGTACGCGCGTCACGACGCTGAAGTTATTTCACGTGGCGTCTAGCCGCAGTTTCATTACATAACGGGCCGACAAATAAACAGCAGATGTCAGAGTTTCAAGGACGCCTACCGGGACCCAATCGGCTGCAGTTAATTTGCTTGAAAACGGAGCGTTAACTTATCGCAGCTGCCCCCAGTGACGACCACATGCGCTAAGAATGAGTTCTTGTGCTTGCATGCCCTCTGTACACCCAGATAACAGTCCAAGCTTCGACTGTGTCTCTTGGTTTCAGGATCCTTGGGGCTGATTAGCGAGAGTGCTTTGAAACAACTTTCTCGGACAGCTACGTGATGAAGAGAATGACATAAGCGTGTAACTGAACGTGCTTAGAGGACAGACTCCCTCGTTGGCATCCCCATTCCACCAGACAATCAGGAGACGCCGGTAGCGCACTCTGATAAACGCCGCTAAGAAGTTAGAACTCTCGATCACGAGCAAAAAATTTGACTACCGGCGTCCTGTGCCGTCCACTGTACATTTCGCTCTCATATTCTACTTGCAAGCCGCGAAACTGCTCTGCACGAAATGTTAGTTCTTCGTATACAAGCAAATCTTTACTGTTGCATACTAACGCCGCAGAAATTGGCTTAAGCTTCTGCTTGCTTTGTCGCACGCAGACAGGCAAGCTTTGCCCTTTGCTCCAGCGTCCACGAAGAATGCTATAGGCAGTTCAGATAGGTAGCCTCAAAAAGGCCTTCCAACTGCTGCGTGTCAATAAGGTGCTTCCCCGGTGATTTTAGGACTTTAGGAATTTAGGACACGCCGAATACCGTACAAAACAGACAACTTAAATTCGTAATCACCCGACAGTGGTTCAGATAGCGGCCAAACTGGTACCCAGACGCTTGATGGTACGTTTGCATTTTTTTTTCGCAGTTGCGATAATACCGTTCCCGAAAAAGGAGGGCGGGACAGTGGCCGCGACCGTTGCGACCAGCAACTCGTCCCACACGGTGGTTCCTGTAAAGACCACTGCGGTGAAGGGGGACAGCAGCTCGACAAAGGGCACTGACCTGCGTGAGTCCCGCTATGGACCCTCGTCCGCTGTAGTGCAGCTCGTCCAGCGTCGGTCGGCTGATGTGTCCGTGCACCGACATCACGTTGCGGTAGTGGTCGACGCGCGGCAGCGCTTCGTGCGTGTAGTGCAGCAGGCTCTTGACGTTCACCGTGTCGTACACGGTGCCGTAGTTGGCCAGCTCGGTGGGCGACGTGGACGCGCTGGTCACCAGGCACGGGGGGCCGCCGCCACCCATCGAGGCGGCCGCCACCGCGGACCCCTCGTCGTCGGGTGCCATCGCCTCGTTCACGTAGTCCACCTTGGCTACTTGGAAGCGCGACTTCTCCGCCATCGCCGAGCCCTGCTCCTCTTCGCCGCGCTCCGACAAACACAATAAAGCAAGGCTCGAAATCTGGTTCGAGCGGAGTGATTAATTAACGGTTGTAATTAGCGGTGCGCGAGGCGCGCTTTGTGCCGATCCGCCCGCCAGCGAGCGCACGGCGAGTCTAGAGGTTCGAACCGCAGACACGCGGCGCAGCGCGACTTATAAGCGCGCGGTGCGGGAAGCGAAGAGATGAACGCCGCCGCTGGCTTTGCTTTCCTTCTTCTCCTTTCTTCCCTCCTTCTTCTGCATCTCACCCTCCGCTTCGCTTCGCGGCCGCGCGCCGTCAGCGAGCATTGCTGTGCGCGCGCGCGCGCCAATCTTCTCTCTTTCTCTCACTCTCCTTTGTTCTCTCTTTCTCTTTCCCTCGATGTCGTCAGCGACGCCACCGCTGCTGTTGCGTTCAAAGTTCCCGCCACCCACTGCTTCGCCGCGCAGCTGGTGCTGTCGTATGAAAGAGCTGTCAAGTTGTTCACCAACGACGCTGAAAAATCGAGCGAATCACCCTGCAAGTGTTTTTAATTGTTAATACTTCCACGGCTTGGTGACAGACGAGATGCTTTGTGCCGCCACCTTTTTATTTTTACCGCAGTCGGATAAGCCGAGCGAAATAATAAAAGGCGTTTCGTGTTGTTTTTGCTCCGAGACACGAACGTGCCTGCGGTATCGTTTTGATATGGTCGAAAAGCTGGCACTTTCAGTTATTCGGCTTTCGCAATGCGCAGGAAGATCAAGCAGTCTCCAGATATCTTCGTTAAATTATAGCCGATTTTAAAGATTGTTCATCTACTTCCCCTTTCTGAAACACATATGCACACAGCAAATATATTTTTCTTTTTTCTTGGCTTCAAAGACTGGTAGTTTCTATCAATAACCTAACGAGTCTTCATCTGCACTATTCTTGTGTGCGCAGTACGCGCAAGCCGCACTTGCACTTTACACCATGACTAAGTGCATCATCATAGCAGACTGTGGCTTGAAGATCGTTATCTGCCTGGCGGTGCCTCGCAACGGTAATTCGTGCGCGCTTGGGCGGAATAAAAATGCAGGAATATAAAGACTTATTTCGGCTAGGATCGGCGTCTGGTCGTGTTCTTTGCATCGTGATTGGTCAAAAAGACAACCACGCGTCGAAGACAATCTGAGACTGTTCCAGCATTTTCGACGTGCCTGTAAACACCGAAACGAACGAAGTTCACCGCACGCTCACGCACGGACTTGTATCGGGTGGGAGTTCGCAGAAAGGCTCAGCTTTGTTTGGCTATCATATGCTTGGACCTAATACCTGTAGGCGCGCGCTCCAAACGACCTACTTATCTCGAGAACAATCCGTCCTGGAGCGTGTGTTTGAATTGCGCAATGATCGGCGCGAAAGGAAAGTGACGCAAGTACCGCGCGTCACATGCGCTTATACACAATGTGTGCCGTGCCGCATGACGTCAAAGCATTGCAAAAAAGCACAACCACGGGAGTTTATGGGAACGCGTTATATTTGGGCCCTTCATAGCTTTGATGGCCACGATGAAAAAGAAAGGTTGTTAATTGGTGGTGTTGGGGTCTAACTTCCCCCGCAGTTTAGTTTGCGGAAGGGATAAAAGAGGGACTGAGAGAAGAAAGGAAAAAAGAGGTGCCGTAGTGGAGGGCTCCAGAACAATTTCTACCAACTGGGGATCTTTAGATTCAATGCACATGGTATCTAGCGCTAAAGACAAGGACAGAAGAGAGACGGACACCACGAACGCTCTTCGCTCTCCACGAACGTGTTCGTCTCTCTTCTGTCCTTGTCTTTAGCGCTAGTTACCATGTGCATTGCATCTAAAGATCACCAACTAGCTTCGCTGTCCGCTTTAAATGGGGATCTTTAACGTGCACTGACATCGCACAGCACACGGGTGCCTTAGCGTTTCGCCTCCATCGAAACGCAGTCGAACCCGACCAGCGGCTGCTGCCAAACATACCTCCTGTCCATTCCTAATAAATGTTTCCACCACCACCACCTGCGTTTCGATTGAGGCGAAACGCTATGGCGCCAGTGTGCTGTGCGATGTCAGTGCACGTTAAAGATCCCCAGGCGGTCGAAATAATTCCGGAGCACTCCCCTACGGCACCTTTTTCTTCCTTTCTTCTGGCACTCTCTCCTTTATCCCTTCCCTTACAGTGTGGTTCAGGTGTCCGCCGATATGCGAGACAGATACTGCGCAATTTCCTTTACCCGAAACCATTTTTTTTTTCGCTTCCAGCGCAACTCGGCGCTTTCGTGAAGTTTTTTTCGTGAGTTCTCTTCCCCGGAATCCTTCTACGTCCTCCCTTACTGATTCAGGCTCCCCTTCTCCCTTAACAACATATCCAGACATACTACAGCATTTGCGCCTTGAAAGGCAGACACTCCCGAGGCCCGCTAAGGGTCTTAGTAAATCAGAAGAATGTCACCCTCGAAGGCTACAAACTATGTCGTTTAATAATACGCTTCACGCCATTGAGCCCGAGTCCTAGCGAAAGAAGCTAGCGAATAGTATCCAATCGTCCAAGCACTGCCTCTAGTTTTATGCCAACGGTGATTTCTTTAGGAAAACTTCATCCCGCATTCGTAGCGTCATCTGTGCAGCGCAACGCTCGGCGCGTTCAGTGGGTGAGAGCATGCAGAAGACACGTGTCTGCCGGTGTTGCCATTTGTTGAAGTGTCTAAGCGATGTGTTCGATTTCGAGATGGGCCCCCGCAAACTCGCTCTGTTACATCAGCTGAGCAGCGGCAAACCCTACGGTGTAATCGCCACGTCCATTCCCATCTCGGCCGTCAGCTCTGACCATATATAGAAGTTCCTGCTCTCTAACTTCCGCGTGGATTGCGTCACGAGCTGTAGCTGTGTGGCGCGAGGTGCCGGAGTGTTTGTCTTAGGCGTAACATGCTTCAGCTGGGGCATCTAGGCACTTTACACCCGTGCATTCGACGTCTGCCTCGAGCTCGCTGAAAAACGAGAGGTTCCACTTCATCCCCACAATATTCGGTTCGCCTGTACGCCCCGAAGTTAGCCAACCCACCACTCTAACGACATGTGTCTGGTGCTGCCACCGGTGGGGCTTGTGAGACACAGGTCGCTGTTGCCGAGAAACCTCTCGCCACAAATCATTGCTTTAACGGTCATCTGCCACGGTGGCAGTGTACTAACAATCCGGTGATCAGGTTCTGATGACGCCACTACCTACGTTGCTTCTCTGGAGATTTTTCGCGGATTTTTCGCTCACGGCCCACGAAGCCGACTCCGGTCTTTCTGCGACACGGGACCCTTAACGATATCGCGCAAGAACTGAATGAATCATAACAGAGGTGTAAGCTTCACATACTAACGACGGGGCCCAGTGCGGGCTGCGCTTTAGTTATCATCATTATCTAAAAGAAGCTTTCGGCAAATTTTTCTCTGGCCCGGCAGGAGAGAGAGAAATGACTTTTATTCGCACCCGTCAAAAATGACGGGGGAGAAGGCTTTAGCCTAAACCCCCATTCATTCCCCTAACCGTCGGCCGGAATCCTTTCGGACTCGGCGGCTGTCAGGGCGAGACCAATGACTCTGCTTTGCTCTTCTGCTTCGTGGTTGAGCAATAAGGTCTTCCAGGATCCTACATATATATTCGGGTCGTAATAGAAGTGCCGCTATTATTTGTCTGGTCCACATGGTGTGGCTCGGAAAATAATAGCGGCACTTCAACGGCGGGTACAGCGACTGACAGATTAGATGCTCTCGACTGTGTTCTGCGTCAAGTCTGCCACCATGGACTAAACATCAACTTTAGACAGAACTTGACCGCCGCACTCTGCACGCGGAGGAAAATATATAAAGCTTCGTTCATATGCTTACAGAATTTTACGACCACATCGGCGAGCCCGTATTTGACGAGATAAAACTTCGACGAGTTTGGCGCAAAATGCGACCAACCTAACAGAAAATATAGAATTTGCAAACTTAAAAGACATGGCCAAGACAGCTGTCCCTATATAATTGAACGTGCGTCTCACTGCCTGCAGCGCGCTACGTTCCTGCGCTTCAAGCGACCAGCTCAACAGTGTACCAGCTCGCTTTTCGCTGACTGCGCCCCAATGCAGTCGCAACACAGCTCGCTCATGGAGGCGTCCTCCATTATGACCCATTCGAGGATGCTCCCTAAAGGATGGCCACTCCAACCCGCAGCCGTGTTCGCTTCAAGTGATCGACCCGTTCCTCACTTGCCAGCTTTGCGCCCGGTCGCCCCATCATGGCCCCCGCCCCCGGCACCCAAGCACAGGCATGCCGGACCTCAACGACGGCTACTGCATGCCGACGTCAACAGCACGTGACTGCGTCACCAGTAGATGACGTGGTCGTCACCGTTGTTTTCGTCGTAACTGCAGCCTGAACCCCTGCAAGCTTAATGCCCCGGAAACGGCCAAGCGCCGCGGTTGACCCGGCAAACGGCTACACCGTCTCGCTAAGAGTTCTGGCAAAGGCCGGAGGCGAGGAACCTGTCCTTATCAGAAACTTTGGCACAGGCGTCAGTTTGGCAGACCAGCGCGCTTTTGATGCACTTCGAAAGTGCAGACTGTTTCAGTTTCCCCAGCCTTACAAAGTCAAATAACTTCGATGTTCCAGGGACCTTGTTTTCTACTGCAGACATTTCATACTTTCCTTCTTGAACAAGGTGAAACCTCTCAATGTGTTGCTGCGATAAGGTACAGACTAGATGTCAGACAAGAAACAGCAGGCAGCATGTGAGCTGCTGAAGACGACCCTGGAGGGCAAGGTGGTGAGACCGCAACAGACTCCGTCATCGAAACTTAGAGTAGTGGCATAGGCATAGCAGCAGTCCTAATGCACGAAGTGTGGATAGCCTACTGACACCGGTCTCATTTATGAGTAGAACCCTTTATAACCGCTGTAGAACAAAACTACGTGATTCAGAAAAGGGAACATTTGGCAGTGGTGTGGGCTATTTTAAAGCTTAAGTCGTACATTAGGTTTACGTTGTTCGAGGTTCACTGTGATCATGCGTCACTTGCATAGATGCTGAACACAGTACAGGGCCAGGTACGACAATAAGTTTTGCGGTTGCATGGCATCAAGTGCACGATTAAGCATCTCAAAGGTCGTGCTAACATAATAGCTGGTGGTTTAAGTCGATTTCCTACTGGTCATTCAGAACCAACGCCGTCATGCATGTCGGAGGAATGGTTCCAAATAAAACTTGAGGATCCTCAAAAAAACATTCACTTTGCAGACGCTGCATCACTTGACACGTCCCCTTAACCAACAGTGCAAAACTTCAGCGAGAACAACTCAGGGGCCCACTGTTGCAGCAGCGCTACTGCACTGTCTTGAGACAGACATAATCCTAAGTGGCCCTAAACAAGCACAAATTATCCACGATTTGGCCAGAGAAAGCTGTGTACAGCACACTGTACTGTATTCCTGTGCACACGGAGAAAACAAGCCGTACCGTGGCTTTTCCCTTCCCCTGAGGCGCCTAGTGCTGCAAATGAAGCATGACCATTCGTTCAGTGGACATGCTGGGTTTTCAAAACCTTAAAGCATGTTCAGAGCATTTCACATGGCTGGGAATCCGGTCAGACACATTCTGTTATGTACAAAGCTGCCAGGTGCGCCAGGCGTTCAAACCTGGTCGTCAGAAGTCAAAAAGCCTCAAGGAGAGTTCCTGTGCGTCTGCGCTTATGCAGCAACTAATTGTGGATCTCATCGGGCCACTGTCTAGACCTCCGCGGCAGCAAAAGTACATCCTTCATGTTCTGGACACCTTGACCAAGTTCATTGAACTTTTGTCTTTGAGTGCACCAACTTCTACGGTCATTATCGACAAGATGGTCGAAGTCTTCGGCCGAGATGGTGTGATTTGTGCTATATCAAGCGACAATGGCAAGCCATTTGTCAGTAAGCTTTGGAAATGAGTGCTGCGACAATGGGGTATACAAGAGAGCCACACAATTCCATACTTATCTTGTGGGCAGTCTCCAGAACACCATTGTTCAACAGTCAAGCAAACCATCGTTAACTAATGCTGCCTACATTGCATTCGGGACATGCGACTACCGATGATGGCTTTCATGATGCGGACACCTGAGAGTGTAGTGACAGGCTTCACGCCCGCCTTGTTTTGTTATGGGCGGGAACTGCGCACACGATGGGCTATCAGGCACCTAACGACTGCTTCCGAGGTTCTTTCATCGACCGATAGCCGCAAGCTTTTCAGGTCTGTGATCTCGTACTCCATGACCTGCACCCATGGATCTATCGTGGAGGCTTCACAATTAAGCCGGCTCCTCGTCGCACGGGGCCCTACCGCATCACCGCTCGTGTGGGGACAAAATAAGTTCAAGCTAAAGGACCCAGCTTTTGAAAAGCAGGTGGGTACTGCAAATGAGCACCATCTGACTTTATGCCATCCGCCGTGAGGTCCGCTTGCACGGATTAAAGGGGGAGGCTGTAAGGACCTGGTACAGCTCACTGTACTCTGGGACAGGAGTTTCGGGAGGACTGCAGGAAGGGGGCATGGTGCGCTGGCGGGAGCGAGGCAGTATGGGAAACGTGCGGGAAGTCGGACGGTGGTGCACGGAAATAGTCGTTGAGGTGGACGATGTGACTGTGACTGTCTAGACTGACGGGAGGGGGGGGGGGGGAATCCGACTGTGCGGCCTGCTCGCCCCCCCCCCCCCCGGTCACCGAATACGGGCCGGTGCAGTTTCGGCTACTAGGCTTTGTACCGACGCAACGCCAGCGGTGGGGATGGGTTCGCCGGGGCCCATCCTTTGGGGATGCGAAACCCCATGGGAGTGGCAGCGACTCCCAAGCGACTGTGAAGGCCAGCCGCGCTCGTGCGGTTCGATGCCTGAGCGGAGGCAGGCCTGGAGACGCACCAGGCTGGACCCACAAAATCCGGCACGGAAGGCATGTGAAAAGTGAAAAGGCTTTCAAATACATGCAACTTCCTCCCGCACGCGGGGGTGTGCACGTCTGGCGACCAACGCGCCGGTTTCTGGTTACGGGGAAACCAGGTCCGCGCGGAGGGTTCACAGCAGCCAAGCTCCTCGGAAGCGATGCCTCGAGGAAGCAGCCTCACGGCTGACCGCGGGGCCATTGGCGTCATTGCGGGAAGCCGAGGTAGAGGGGGCGTAGTACGACCAGTGCGAAAACCGTCGATGTTGTGGAGTACTGGCGGAGCAGGCCCGGGTCATCTCACCCTGAGCCATGCTCTTGGTTTGTGGCCCGGTCAGCCCAGCCTCGAACACTCCCTCCTCAGCAGGCGCGGAGCAAGCTAGGGAGAAAATAAGTGCGTGGTTGGTTGGTTGGAAGCACAGGTGGGTCCCCCTGATGTGTTAGGTCATGGTGCCGAGGGCCGGAGGGCCTTCAGGCTGACGACCTAAGCCTGTATTGGCCGGATCACACCACACATACTTCCGGTGTATGAAAAACCGCGAAAAGCACTCGAGGGTTAGTAGCTGGCAGGTTGGAAACAAACCCCGAAAGTCGTGGAGGGGCCCGAGGTAGCTGACCCCGGGTTAGGTTCTCCTGTCTCCGGCGATCGGAGTCCGTTGCGTTTGGTGAGTGGTCGGGCATCAGCGGGGCCGCACCATTGGGCAATCTTGACGCCCTCCCTGTCCTGGCCAGGCAGGCCAGCAATGGAGTCGAGACATTCGAAGGATCAGAGCAAAAAACTCGCTGTCCCCATCCCCATCCCTGTGCCCATAATCCCTTTCCCGACAACCTATCCATGTCACAGGGGAGATCAGGGGTCTCTCCCCGGGCCCGCTCCTCTGGCTGTGGGTCGCTATGTAATTCCCCTCCCCCCCTTATTTTTCTTTTCATTTTCCCCACCTACGGGTGGTAAAATTACCATTGCCCTCGGACCTTTTACTTTATCTTCAAATTAGATTTAGCCTGTAATACGTCAGTGGTGCCGGCAGGGGCTTATTATTTTTCATTCTTTTTAGGTTGGCCCAGCCTAATATATGTCAAGACTGACAACGACTTGACCGAACGAGTGCTGCGGCAAGGGAAGCCGCGTAAAACTTCTAGGCACCGCAATAAACATGCTTTCACAAACTAATTCTCAAATGCACATTACTGAGTGCTATTTCGGCAGTCTCAAACAGCACAGTACTGTGCATTCTGCAGCTATTAACACAATTCCTTAAGTTTCATAAGCCTCATTTCGAACCGCAGTTTAAGCAAAACACGTCGCAGCAGTAATTAAAAGGCAGTGTCAGTCAGTGTTGATACGGAAAGAAAATCAAATGAAACAAGAAATATAGCAACCACATCCTCTCATTTATTGAGACCCAAAAAACATCTGGGGAAAATTGCTATGCGTGGAAATTGAATGATGTAAATCGACGAATTAAATTTTTCTACAGAGGGTGTCAACATGAAGACGATCTCTCTCTTGAAAGGCACTTTGTTTTTGACACGACGAAATTCATGCACTCGGGCTACAAAAATCAAGTTCGACATCAATACAGAAGTTAAGGACAATACCGCATAGTTTGCCAATATAGTCAGCAAACCAAATATGAAAATAACGGCACAGGAAAACACTATGTACACTAAAATACTGCTTCGCGTGGAAGTAGTCACAAACGGACCCCATTTTTTTTCTATTTACATTGTCGTACAAAAATAGGCACCTCTATTAAAAACGAAGACGTGGCCTGTGTAACCAACAGAAGTGACGAAATGTGCGAAGATAGACGAGGAAAAAGATACAAAAAAAGAGATGAACTGTCTCGACATTCTATTGTTATTGCCATTAGAAACTTTGCTTTAACTCACTAGCACAGCAATGTTAGAAAACGTGAAATTTCATCCGAACTTGCTTAGTGGCCTATGTAAAAACACAATTGCAAGGCCAATGACAATATTTCTTGGAGATTTAATTTATTTACTAGCATTAAATAATCAAAAGGAAGGTCAAAGGATAGTAAGTACTCGTGAGAGACAGCTCTGAGACCTGCGGATTCACAACAAGAGACGACTCTCTGCACACCACGCTCACAGGTGGTCATTTCTTACATGGAAGACAGTGAACCCTAGTGACATTTTTTTTTTATTTGACACAAAAGCATTACTCCTTCGACTTGTGTAGCTAGTGGGGTAATGCTAACGAGAACAATAACAAAATAATTCAATGAGAAAGAATGCTTGACGTCTATGAAGTTGACTAAAGACATTAAGATATCAGACTCATAGCAATCCCTAAAAGGGCTAAGGCTTTCAGCATGATGCAAGCAATTTTAAATCTAGCTGAAATTTCAGTACTGTTCTTGCAGATATAGTGAGAAGCAGTGAATGCTAGTGGCTATGCGTCTGAGAATGCAAAATTTGTTATCTATTATTAAAAATAAAACAAAAGAGCACTGCCAAGCGCCTGCTCTCAATCCCGCACTGACAACAGCGAACGAGTGTCGTGTCCATCCGCTTGAAAAACTGAGAGCACCGGAAGCAATGCATTGGAGAGCCAACAACGGTATAGTAAAATTTAAAAAGAAAAAAGTACACATGCGCACACAAAAGGCAACACTTCGTGGTTCACACAAGCACAGTGGAGCAAAATAATTGTAAATGCCTCGTGTTATCGAGTCGGACTCGGGCTAAAAGACAACGCTCGGCCAACCCTTTTCATAAATGCATCGACTGGAACACACAATTTTTCATTCTTGAACACGGCTCTGTCAAGCGGAGTATACAGCAACATCTAAGACATGAGAGAAAAGTGCACCGAAATGATTTGCCTATGCAGCTGCATCGGCACCCACTATGAGAGCAAAACAGAAGAGCATAGGCAATTCACCGTCCTGGGACTATGCCAAAGCGTTGTAGATACATCTAAGGCTGCGGCAATGGCAAATCTGCAGGAAAGGCTTTGGAAGCCATTATTTCTTTTCGTAACCTAACTTCGGTAACATCTAAGACACGAGCAAACAGTGCAGCGAAATGATTTGCCTTTGCAGCTGCATCAGCATCCATTGATAAGAGCAGAACAGAAGAGCATAGTCAATGCATCGTCCTGGGACTATGCCAAAGCGTAGTAGATTCTTCTCACGCGGGTTACATCAAAGACCGTGGCAATGACTTATCTGCAGGAAAGGCTTTGGAAACTGGTGTTTCTTTTCCTAATCCTAGTCTGCCGCATTGTGATGACGCATTTCATGTGTAGGCAAATTTTGTTCGTTCTAAGGTTATATGTTCGCATTTCCGACTCCTATACCCGCTTCGGGTAATACCTTGATGGTATTTCTAACAGGAATACAGCTGCGTCGGGAAGCTGAGTTGCTTTCTGTTGTAACCGCTGACTCGAATGCAACCTACGCTTAACAAAAGGAAAACTTCTCAAAAGCCGTTCCACGGTAAGCAGACAAGGTGAAATTGGTTTCACGTTACGGCAAGTTCACACACACAGACCAAATATGCTACATCTACAAGCGCTTCTGATTCCTGTATTGGAAATGTAAAATTACAATCCCAAGCGATAAACCTGACTTTTACAGCAAGCTTAAGTCTCTAAACTGCAAACCACTGGAGGTAAACCAGTTTTTCTGCCGGCTGGCTCTGTTCGTGAACATAAATGCAAACATTTTCTTCAGTATGTCAGCTCAGTACAGTTAACAAGTAATATAAACCAATTCTGATGTGTAGCGCAGCAAGAGGTGACACCTGCCGGCTAGCACGATTAACAAAGCAAACTAAAACACCTATCTGAGTACTGCGGAATAGTGTTTTTACCTAAACGTATTTTCATCCGCATTAAGTCTTCGATAAGGCACAGAACACGATGACTTATGATTGCACACTCAGATCTCACATACATGTTTTGCACACAAAGAAATGTGGTCACAATCGCGGATTATTATTATATTATAAAAGCAACGAGAGGCGTAAAGTAGTTTCAAACACACCACAACAATACAGCACACAGCGCCAGATGTTCCACTATGAGGCTCAGGCAATGGAACAGGAAAAGGTATACACTCGGTATCCTACGATACTGAACCTCTTTGTTGCTATGCAATATACGGCCTGGCGATCGTTGTCACAGGAGCTAACTCGCCGGTACGGTTATTTTCTTGATGCATGGGTTATTAATGAAAATACTAGACACCAGGAAAGAGTTACAGCAGTGGACATTATCAAAGGACATAACCCCACTACAGGGAGGCACAAACCGCCCCGAACTTTTGTACATAGGCGGACAACAGGTGCGCCCGTATGAATGCGCTAGAGGAAGACGTTCGCGTTCTCTCACTCACAGTTCCAACAAGTACGACCTATCACTATGTGCAAGTCGTCCATGAAAAAAAAGTTATAGTGGAAGATTCATGAGATATAAAGAACTGGGCGAAAATGAGGGAAAAAAGAAAGATACATGCGCAACAACGCTACCTAATGCAATGTACTAGGCGGACAACAAAGCACCGCCGTCTTCGAGGTGCACCACCGCCAGCGGCGGCGGCGGCGGCAGCGACCAGAACGGGAGTGACACGAGTCTATTCAGCTTGGCACGGCTGTCCGGCCGGAGTCATATAACTAGTGAACCGCCCCAACAAAAGTTTCACGTAGACTACACTTCGATGCAACAGTGCCGGTTAGAAAACAACACGCACGCGCACACACGCACAGGAGGACCCAGTGAACCAAGCAGCGAGACTTCGTGGAAACACGCCGCCGGATTGGTCTCCTCCGAAGAACGACGCACACCCGGCCACGTCGCTTGGAGGGAGGAGGCCTGCAGTGCGCGCCACGTATGCGTCCGCGGCGAAGACACCGGAGATGCGCTGAGCCACTAGGAGTAGAAGGTGAGGACGCTGGTCTGGTTGCCCCGGATGAGAAGGAACGGAGGCAGGTCCCTGGTCAGGGTCTCCAGCCACGCCATGTACATAGAGGCCGAGCAGGTGCTCTTGCGAGGCATGGGCAGGGTCCTGGAGGAAGACGAGGCACAACAGTGACGTGAGGCATAGAACGTCACCTCTCGAGAACCTCAAGCACAACCGGCGATTGACAAGCCGGAAACGTTAAAAAACGGGAGGGCGATGAAATTTAGTAACGCCTTCACTATGGCGAATGTCGTCTCATTCTTTTTTTTTTGTCGTTGTCTTGTTCGTGCTTCTTTCAGTGACAACCAAAAATGTTGTGTTGAGTTGGGTTTAGTGGCGCATATGCATCTAGGGCTATCATGCGCCGAGCCCAAATTATAGAAAAACTTGTTTCCTGCAAAATTTTACCAAGAAACTGAAAAAGAAAGACACCTGTGGTGTAAAGGGCCTAGAAAGTTAGTTCGTATTACTTAGAGGTGACTGAGGCCAAGAATTTTAGAAATGGCTAATGTTAAAAGCTTTAAGGATGGTCGGGTAACCTCAGCGGCCATCCTTGGCTGAGCAAGGATCTCGAGGCTGCCAACAAACCCTATAAAGACCTCAGCCTTCTTCTCAAGAATGACAAAGTGGCTGAGGTGTGGTTAAAAAGTGTGTGTTGTAATAAACTGACTATCATTTATCAAGCCCATAGTTTGCTTACATAAGCTCTTTTTTAAAAACTTAAATATACGTGACAAGTCAACAAGCGGATCTTCACCCAAGAGCAACATTGGGACCACCAGAAAGGCTAGGCTGTTCATGAGAAAGCGTGTTGGTGCACAGTGAAGTGTCAATAAATGAAAATCTACACGTCTGCCGCAGGCAATTCACGGAGGTGCCACTTGAATACCGCCATGATTCAGACCGAAAACCAGCAGAGCTGCCGTGCTTATTTTTTTCTTCGTTCCCGATTCCGGCTTCATGGCGATTTCGTGTTTCTGCTTCATTGCATCCTGTACAATGTCACGCACCTTACAGGATTAGCAAATACCATAGCTTCAGCTACGCCTTCCCCCTGACTTATTGCGACAAAAGAAAACTCGTTCCTTTGTCTGCGAATCGGCATTTACAAACCATCATTCATTTGTGATCGCCGGGGCCGGTAACCCTGCCAGCAAGGCCTGTGGAATTGATGAGACCGTTGAATGCATTTTATTTGGGTCTTCTCGGTTAACTCCTTAGACGATGGCCGCGGCGGTCGTCAGCTTCGCTTCCTGAGGGCGGCGCGCTCAGGCGACAGGTAGGGACAGTGCTGCACGCTCCTCGCACACGCCTTTTAAGTTTCACCTTCCTCCCTTCGCCCCGCCGCGGTGGCTCAGTGGTTAGGGCGCTCGACTATTGATCCGGAGTTCCCGGGTTCGAACCCGACCGCGGCGGCTGCGTTTTTATGGAGGAAAAACGCTAAGGCGCCCGTGTGCTGTGCGATGTCAGTGCACGTTGAAGATCCCCAGGTGGTCGAAATTATTCCGGAGCCCTCCACTACGGCACCTCTTTCTTCCTTTCTTCTTGCACTCCCTCGTTTATCCCTTCCCTTACGGCGCAGTTCAGGTGTCCAACGATATATGAGACAGATACTGCGCCATTTCCTTTCCCCGAAAACCAATTATTATTATTATTATTCCTCCCTTCCCTCCTGCCTCACTTATTTCGTCTTCCTTTCTTCCCTGTGCAGTGTGTTCAACCGGAACTTTCTTCCAGCTGAGTTCCCCGCCTTCCTTGTCTTTTCTCTATCTATCTACCTTTTGAGACCAGAGCTTAAAATGTTAATGAGTTAGAGGAATACAAAATTGTGAGCTGAGGAACGGCATGCCTCTAACCTGCCACATCTGATGCACACACGTCCCGAATAGAACAAGGACGGCAGCCTGAGTGGTACGCGTAAGCAACGCATATGTTTATAACAGCATGAAAGCAGTCTCGTGAGATACGAGAAGCGCAAGGCTTTGTCCATATAAACAGGTATTTTGTACATGTTAGATGAAACAGTGGCGTTACTTACATTGCGACCAGAGTGGCATTCTTGGAATGTTTCTGCAGCAGTTCACGGAGACGCAGGTGCCGGTACGTCTGGAACAAAGAAGTGGTATTACTGAATCAGAGGCCACCTTTACCGGGACACGTTCCAAAACAAGCAATTTCGCCCTCCGCAAAGGAAGTAGCAGTTCCCACCTGAGCCGATGTCGACACTAAAGCAATTTCTGGGGACCTTCGTCCGACTAAGCAAAAGGGGAAAATAAGCGAGAAATCGCTTTCTCCGCAGTGCAGCAAGCAAAGGGCAGCTCACTGCCAAATCATCCCTAGCTCTACCGCGGTGACTGAGCATGAGTATCTGTGGCACTCGGCAGCTGAGCGGGTTCGATCACAGGCGTGGCGGCCGCATGACCGATCGAGGCGAAACGCAAAGAAAAAATTACCGTGTTGTGAGATTTCCGTGTGCAGTGACGATGACACCCAGGTAGTCGAAATTAACTCTCCACCATGTCATGCCTCCTAGCACACAGAGTTGTTTTAGCAGCACGCCGAAAAAAATTCAGCAACCTTATTGATAATCTAAACCAGGAGGAGAACAATACATGCGTAAGCTCGGAAGTCCTCAACATCGTCCTCGTTTTCCTTATGAGCCTCCTACACGAGGCTCATTACGCGATCGGATATTTTATATATGAAAACACTCTCCTCTAAAAATAAAAACAGGGGGAGGGGAAAGGCAAGTGAAAAAACAGAACTCGAATTTGTTCAGGGACCAAATCAACCCGTCATTAGTGACATATACAAAAACTCTAGACTATTACACCACGTCGCGCGGTAACGCATTGTGCATCCAGACACTGTGGTCGCGTGACGTCAGTGACACCATTCATCGCAGTGATTTTAGAAACAGAGTTCTCATTAGGTCCAAAAACTCATTAGGGCTTGAAAAATAGAACAATGGTAGCCCATAAGTTTTCGCGCCTTCAGTGAATACTGTATAAATGGCGCACAAAAACGAAGACCAGGGAAGATGTCACCATGAGCGTTTCTGGTATCCTGTCCTCTGGTATTTGCCTTCGTGTACGCTGTTGCTGCAGTATGAATCACAACAAGCTCGTAATGACGCCACTGCGTTAATACGCATTTCCTGCAGACCGTGTTCCAGCAATTTCGTCTCGACAAAAAAAGGCACTCTTAGATCAACAATAGCTTTTAAGGGCGATAGTGTAAGATCGAGCTCGTTGGCATTTTGTTGCGTACCATAAAACGAGAACAAAAGGACACATGAGAGAGCTACCACACACGCCAATGCGCACGCTACGTTGCGGGTTACCTGGCTCACAAGTGCCAACAATCTAAGCTCAACAAAGCTCCTAACCCCCTCCCCTCCTCCCTTCGACTCCTTTTGCACGCGTTCTGTGTCCATGGCAGGTTTCGTTTAAGTGCGAAAGCACTACTTCACGTGGTCAAGCCGGCTCACCGGTTGTGTGGTGCTTGACCTTGAGGGTGGCCTCGGGCAAACCGCAAATAGATAAATATTGCCGCTACTGGGATACGAACCCGCGGCGGCGCGAACAGATCAGCTTCGCTGGCCACTGCACGAGGGCGCTATGCTATCGCCGCAGCCCATCACGCCTCGTGTTGAACTGCTACACACTTCTTCTTCTTCTCCTTAGTAGGCATGGCACATACCCACGCAGGGGGATTGGCCAAGGTTCAGTGGATAATCCCAATGAGGTATTTGCGCGGGGAAAAATAGGCGTGAGAAGACTAAATCAATATAAAAATTGGAACAGTCAAATGAATTAAAGAAATATGAATTACCAGGAATAGAATCGAGCATTTTTGGACATGCGACAAAATTTTGTATACAGCTAACAAGGTAATCGATCAGTTGCACTTATGTAATCATGAAGGTAGCCGCAGACACTGCTTAACGGAAATCCCTTTGCGCTCGCACCGAACGAAAGATTAACTGGAAGAGACAGAGGGAGCCCTAACCTCGAAAGAGAGACCTCCAAATACTGTTTTCTCTGAACTGCGAACCGCCGGCAAGAGAGGAGAAAATGATATATGGTTTCAACTAGCCCACGTGATACACAAAGGTTTGTCGCAGCGAACCCACATTTGCATAAGTACTCTCGACTACTGATCCGGAGTTCCCGGGTTCGAACCCGACCGCGGCGGCT
The DNA here is from genome assembly GCF_052857255.1 of Amblyomma americanum. Taxonomy (NCBI): domain Eukaryota; kingdom Metazoa; phylum Arthropoda; class Arachnida; order Ixodida; family Ixodidae; genus Amblyomma; species Amblyomma americanum. The sequence continues at coordinate 146,423,080 of NC_135499.1, read as the reverse complement.
GCGTTTTTATGGAGGAAAAACGCTAAGGCGCCCGTGTGCTGTGCGATGTCAGTGCACGTTAAAGATCCCCAGGTGGTCGAAATTATTCTGGAGCCCTCCACTACGGCACCCATTCCTTCCTTTCTTCTTTCACTCCCTCCCTTATCCCTTCCCTTACGGCGCGATTCAGGTGTCCAACGATATATGAGACAGATACTACGCCATTTCCTTTCCCCAAAAACCAATTATTATTATTATCATAAGTACTCTCGCGCTGTGCATCGCACATCGTCCATCTTCATGATCTAATATTGCTATCAAACTAATGCTCGCGCTTTGAGCTATGTAGCGGTAGTGACAGAGAAGTGTGCGCTGCATGCGCTGGCGTGGACAACGTTGTGGCAGAAACACAGCACAAGAGCAGTCACGCGTTCGCGTTGACAACAATGCTGCAGAAACGCGGCACTGGAGCATAGGACACCCGCGCACATTGAGCAAATTGGCATTGATGAAAAAAGTTGTTAACGCGCATAGCTGGCCCCCTGGGTCAGTGGACACCTCAATCGCGCTTTCGAGTACGTGGCGGTGGTGTCCGCCTGAAAAATCTATGCTTTCGCACAATATTTCGTGATTAGCAATGCTAAACCGCCAGCCGATTTTTTGCCCACGCTACGTTTCATTGCTTGCCACGTCACACAGCAACGATACGCCATGTCGTAATATTTCCTGCGTCTATCTGCTCCCAGCCCACGCCGGAGAAGAACAACGGGCGGCGTGACAAACAGGCCCTGAAGTAGTAGCCCCCCCCCCCCCCCCCCAACTTTTCAGATGGTGTGGGCAAACATGTACAGAGCGTGTAACTTTATTCAATACATACTTTTTTTTTACAAAAACGCTGTAATGGCTACAAAGCACTACATTTAAAGGTGGGTTGTTTAGCCAGCCGGATGTCTTGTTCGTGCATATTCGCACATACTGATTTTTGACCTAACATGTGCTAATTACCTTTCATAATTCTAATTTTCGGCTTGATCTGCACTGAATAAAATGAAGCGCCCTGTGTAAGGACTGGCCGAACCCCAGAATATCAGTTTACAGCTTCGACTTGAGGGATCTGACAAAAGAAAACGCAGAAACACGGGAGTCGCGCTGCAGCAGCACCGACTAAAGGCGACGAAATGAGCTCGCTTCGCTCGAGCGATCCGCTTAATGAAGAGGCGTCGTTGAACAGCAGAGATAGAATAGCATTCTTCAGAAAAAGATCGAAGTACATAGTAGACGTTCCACAAGCCTGCCATTGCACAGGATTCGGAGAAACTGTACGCCGATACCATGTGTGCTTGTTGAAAAATAGAGGTGAAAAAAAAAAAGCCCGCAGTTGCAACGCGCCATAATGGATGGTAGCATGACTCACGAACAGTGCGTTGCACGTAATAACGTTCGCGACTGTATACACGCACGTTTGTTCGTTCGTTCGTCCCCGGGAACAGGTCCAAAGGTCTAAGGTCGAGGAGATGATCGTCTTGTGCAAACTGTCTGCGCGATACGCTACCGCCCCGTGAATTAGTGCGCATTTGCTATCAGATGGACGTACTAGACGAATGAGGTATTTTGTTACGACAAGCTACGTCAATACGGACGCATCCTAACCGCACAGTGTCTCGCAACGCGCTCCTTCGGCATTCGCGTCAGCAGACAAGCCTTTTTCAAAGCGTTCGTCAGCAGTTATCTCGAGAGCGACCTCGGGACAACTTACGCGCATTGTGTCGCGATAAATCGCTAAATGGAAAAAGTATGCGGCTCTCGCCTCACTGTTTTTTTCCACTGTCGGCAACTCAATCAGCATGTCGCTCTGCGCTGTTCCCAACAAGGATGCAATACTTCAGACATGTTGGGACCTTTTCCTAGAGTGAAGAGTGTTTTTTTTTATTATTTCCGCTCCTCGAAAGGAGACGAATTGTGAGAATAATAGCAGGATAAGAGCACAAACATCTACATGTCCCACAGTGATTGTATCTTCCTCTTCACTTCGTCACGGCTTTCATCGAGTTATCAGCGACTTGTATGTCCCTCCAAAAATCTCCGTTATTTTCGTGGCAGACAGCATTTGACAAAAGTAATGAAGGTTTGAAGACAACGCTCATACGTACGTACCACTCAGCTTGGAAAATGAAACAAGCTACTACTGCCAGCAAGTGCCCGTCAAAAAACTAACACTGATCCCCAGGTGGTCGAAATTTTTCCGGAGCCCTCCACTACGGCACCTCTTCTTCTTCTTCTTCTTCTCCTCAAGTAATATGGCACATACCCACGTGGGGGGGATTGGCCAAGGTATAGGGTAGAATGCCAATGAAGCATTTGCGCGGGGAAGGAAACGTCAGAAGACTGAATCAAGATAAAAAAAAAATTGGGAAAAATAAAATGAATTCAAGAGGTATGAGTCATCCGGAATAGAATCAATCTAGCCTTTTTTGGACATGCGAAAGAATTTTGTGTATAGCTAACAAGATAATCGATTAGTTGCACTTATGTAATCGTGAAGGTAGCCGCATACACTGCTTAACGGGAATCCCTTGGCACTCGCACCGAACGATAGAAGAACTGTAAGAGACAGAGGCAGTCCTAGTCTCGAAAGAGGAACCTCCAGATATTGCTTTCTCTGAACCGCGAACCGCCGGCAAGAGAGGAGAAAATGATCGATTGATTCAACTTGCCCACATGATACACAAAGGTTTGTCGCAGCGAACCCGCACCTGCATAAGTACAAGTTTAAGTGAGGTATTCTACATCGCAGGAGCGTCATGGACACTTCACAAAGCCTTGACTTACACCACCGGATATTCCATGGGTACTTTAGGTGTTGAAAGTCCACGGTATTCAGCAACGGATCACTCAAAGTGGCTGAAATATGTTGAAACCGCTGGAAACGTGAAGCTGCTAACAGAATGAGGTGAGGGACGGGATATATTACAGGTGCGCTGAGAGCTGACCTTGCCAATAAATCAGCCACCTCGTTAAAATAGACGCCTGAATGCCCAGGTACCCAGACCAAACGGATCTCGCGCACTGTGCTCGGAACAAAAAACCTAAGTGAACGAGTCAAGAAAGATTTTTCCGAATTTTGGAGAGAGACAATAACTGAAAGGCAGTCTGTGAGAATAAGAACCCGTGCGACATGTCTGGGAATTTTGAGAAGAGCCAAACCAATGGCCAAAAACTCTGCGAAGAATATAGGAGTATAATCAGGGATACGAACGGAGTAGCTCCAATCTAGATCCTGCGAATATATGCCAATCGCCGCCTTCTCAAAGCTGCCGGAGGCATCAGTGGAGAGAACAGTATGATGTGGAAAATTCTGTAGGTGTTCAGAAAGAAGACCATTTAGGGTATGTGCGGGCATATGCTTCGCATGGGACGGGAAAATAAAGTCGTAATAGAAGACGGGATCAGCCTGCGTGTCAGCAACTCGTTGCAAGGAGATCAGATCAACCTGAAGCGGAGCTAACAGATTCTGCGTGAACCTAACTTGCGGAAGCTGATAACGTGGCCAGTGATTAGTCAAAAAAAGGTGTGGTTGGGATACAAAAATTGGAATACTAACGCCTGGGGCCGGGTCAAAAGACTTGAGGAAAGTACGCACTGTTAGAAGTTGGAAGCGGGAATAGAGGTTGGGGATACGCGCTTCCAGATAAAGGACAGCGTTGGAAGCTGATTTTGGGAGCCCGAGGCATAGCCGTAGGGCACGCCTTTCCAGTAAGGCTAATGGCTGCAGCTTGTAGTTCGCGCTACCAGAGAACAAGGGGCAACCAAATTCCAGAATCGGTCTCATATAAGCCTTATAGAGCAACAGTAGCGTGTCACGACGCATGCCAAACTTTTTATTGCCAACTCGGGTCAAACGGCCCAGTGCACGTTCCCCTTTAATAACATTATTCTTAATATGGTGTCGCCAGTCCAAATTTTGGTCATAAGTAACACCTAGGTATTTAACCGACTCCACCTGCGGAATTGGAGTGGAGCGGTAGGCTAGCGAGATGTACATAGGAGCGTCGGGTGGAAATACCAGCACGCCGCATTTGCTGACATTAAGTGATAAATTGATTTGGTCCAACCAGACTTCAAGAGCATTCAGATATGCCTGCAAATACCCGTAGAGCACATGAATATCATTTGCTGATGCGAAAAAAGCTATATCATCTGCGTATACATAAACTGTAACGTTAGGATGAATGGGGATGTCCCGAACTAATATGTTGAAAAGCAGCGGAGAAAGAACAGAGCCTTGCGGCACACCTCTTGATTGACCATAGGTATTAGAACAAAAAGATCCGTCTGTACAGAAGAAAAATCTATCTTTTAGAAATTCACAAATCCAGGCGTAGAGGTAATGCGGTGGTTGTAGTTGAGCAAGCTTGTTAATGAGGACTGTGTGCTCCACGCTGTCATAGGCCTTCGCAACGTCAAGCGTCACCAAGGCCGAAACTTCTCTCTGGCGCATTGAGAGTCGTATTCGGCTCTCGAGATCCACATGTGTGGACCATATGGAACAACCGCGACGAAAGCCAATCTGTGCGGGGCTGAGGCCGTTAATGTGATGAACATGCTTTGTGAGGCGACTGTGTACTACTCTTTCTATTAGCTTTACTAAATTTGAGGTTAAAGCAATCGGCCGAATATTGTCTAATTGAAATCCATTGTCTGCATTTTTTAAAAGTAAAATTATTTTCGCAATTTTCCAACTGTGAGGAATCCAAGAGGTTTCCAATGACGCATTTACAATATCTAGAAGGTGAGTTGGAAAGTCGTGCGCTAAAATCTTTAACATGCCCACAGTAATCCCGTCAGATCCCGGAGCAGCAGAGTGCATCGAGGAAACAATTTGCAGGAGCTCCGACACGTCGACCTCAGGATAGTCCGAGCTGGGGGTGAGAGTGTGCAAAGGTTCTGCTTTCTGTACCTGGAAACGTAAGGCCAGCCCCTGCGCGATGCGTTCAAGGTTTTGCTTAGCCTCCTGCGGAGACATTACCATTGACCTTATGCGATTGGAGGCCGGAGAGCTGTTATTCTGCGCCATGAATCTATAGAGAGCCTTCTTATTCTGGGGTTTTGAGAGATACGTGTTTAAATTTTGATTATAATCCTCCTTTGCCTCTTTAACAGTTCTTTTGAAACATGCAGAGAAGAACTTATAATTTATCCAATTAGCTGGGCTCTGATTATAGGAAAGGCTTTTCCAGGCTGCTTTTCTACGACGATAAGCTTTCTCACACTCCTCCGTCCACCAAGGAGACGGCTGTCTGGCAGGAGCAGTAGTGCACACCGAGAATACAGAACTCTCAGCAGCATCTTGCAGAAAGGTAATTGTCCGCTGAGCTCTTTGTGCTCGACCTGAGCTAACTATGGAGGGGAGTGAGGCAGATATCAATTTTTTGTACATAATGTGGTTTAGAAATTTCATGGTTGCACCACCTTTTCTGATAGGCGAGGATATAATAGAAAAGGTTATTGGAAAGTGGTCACTAGATGTACCTGATTCTTCAGTTGACCATGCAGATACGCCAACCCCACGAGATGCTAATGTTAAATCTATGATCGAACGGGATCCTCCACGCATAAAGGTTACTGCTCCGGAATTACAGCAGCGCACTGCATTCATTGACATCCAGGACCACAGAAGCTGGCCGCAGGAGTCAGAGCGACTATCCCAGGCACTGTGGTGCGAATTAAAATCTCCTGCGATGACTGTGCTGTTTGCGCCGCTCAGTAAGGTGTCCAAACAGTCTGTCCTGTGAACACCGATTGGGAAGTACACGTTAGCAATAGTGACTTTGGCGCACTGTGGAAGGGAGATTTCAACCGCCAACAACTCACAGTCAGGGCGCATAACTGTCTGCGAGATTGATGCCCGGTGACATATTTTCGTAGAGATCATAGTTATTAACCCACCACCCCTGCCATTAACACGATCTACCCTGAAAACACGAAATTTTTTAAATGTGAATGATTTAAGTGGAGAGAGCCACGTTTCTTGTAAAATCACAATATCTGGATTATGTTTATGAACAAGTAATTCAAGATCCGGGAAAGAAGAAAGTACGGAGCGACAATTCCACTGCATAACTTTTAGACCCGCCATGATTATCGACTGGTTAAAGAGGCATCAACAGCCTCCTTCAGCACATCAGTCTGGGGAATTAATTTGGGGGGTCCTTTCTTTGCTTTGACTTGCGGAACAGCTGACTTCGAGGGTGAGGAAGAAGCTCGATGCTTCTGGGAAGTGGTGAGCATTTCAACGTCCATGCTACAAGGATCTACGTGAGCGACACTGTCAGGAGCGCTGTTGGCAGGCGGTACTTGGGGCACGGTAGGAGGAGACATGGAATGACTCTTACTAGCAGTACTCGGGAGTGATGCCGGCGTAGCCGCCGAAACATGTGATTCAGTAGGCAGAGATTGGTCAGCAACAAGTTGAGATAGAGCCTCGGTGAAACTGCCCAGCATTCGCTCGACCACCACAGAAAGAGCCTGTTCTACTGAGGACACTATTGAAGTAGTCAAACTTGACTGTATATCAGCAACAGAGCTTCGCGCACGGCTGGCATATGTATTATCCCTCCGATCCAGAAGTGCATAAGCATCTGCTCTCGAACATCGTTTCGCTTGAATGATATCAAGCAGGCTTTGTTCGTCGGCTCGTTTCGAGCAGTTGACATCATCAGCTGAGTGGTTGCTCTTGCATAGGCAACACTGGGGCTGATCAGAGGCGCAGCTTTCATCTGAATGCCCTTCTCCACAAACCCGGCAGCGGGTCGCCGACTTACACGCTTTACCACTGTGACCGAAACGCCAACAGTTGTTGCACTGAAGAGGACGGGGCTGCAGAGGGTCCACACGATACACTATCGGCCAAACCTTGAGTTCAGAAGGACAGGAGGAACCAGCAAACGTAGTGATAACTGACTCTGTCGCAACACGCACACCATTGAATTCTCTACTGCACCGGTAGACAGAAAGAACCCCCACACCTGCATCCTGAAACTCCTCCAGTATATCCTGCGGGGAAGATGCTGGGTCCACGCCACGAACAATACCTTTGGAACATGCGAGCTGTTCCGGGATGAAGGCTTTAACCGCTAAGGACTGAAATATTTTGCACTGGAGCAGGTCTGTGACACAATCAATGTCAGCGGACCTGCAAACAATGCCTCTCCGGCCGAACGGTCGCACCTCAGAGATCTGGAGGTAGTGGGTAGTGAGAGATCTTAGCTCCTGCTGAAGGACCTTGGGGCGTTTCATCTTGATCGTTCCCTCACCGATCGGCACGAGAGCCACAGGGATGATGTCAATTCCATTTTTACGAAAATTTTCTAGCGGCAAGCTTTGGGTGGGCAAGCTGGCAAACCAGGTTGCCGTCCCTCCACCCGGGGAGGTCAGCGACATACCTGAGCCAAACGCACCCTCAAATGCACATTAACCTGGCCTACAGACCTAACCTGAGACCTGGCCAAATCCCCCACACAGAACGGCCTCACCAGAGATGACCACGTAGGCACCACCAGGACACCACAGTTGAGCTCGAAGCCAAGCACCAGCAAGAACACGTCAGCACCGTCCAACACTCCTCTTTTTTTTCTCTCTCTCTTCCTTTCTTCTTCTTTCACTCCCTCCTTTCTACCTTCCCTTACGGCGCGGTTCAGGTGTCCCCCGATATATGAGACAGATACTGCGCCATTTCCTTTCCCCTAAAAACCGATATTATTATTATTATTATTATTATTATTATTATTATTATTATTATTATTATTATTATTATTATTATTATTATTATTACAATAAGGGTAAGTTTCATCGTGGTCACATGGTAACTGTTTTGGTCAACTTGACCTTCACTGCAGACAGACGCGTCATTGACAAAACTAAGTAGCAAAAGCTAACGCTCTTAAAAACCTAACGGCGTCACCATGCCGAGATCACATCATCACATGGCCGGAAGCTGACTATGCCTGCATCCACGAATCCATGTAGGAATAAACAGAAGAGACACAGATATACACTGACTGCCAACTAACATAGGTTTTCTTTTTCTGAAGCAGAGTTGCATGTAGCCTAGAAAGAGACGGTTAATGAAGAAATAAGAAAAATGTGAAAAAAAAAAGATTGGAACAAGTCCTCCTTTCTTACACATCACTTTTAACTGTGACGCAGCTGTGGAGTAATGTACGATACTGTTATGAACATACTGATGGGAATGGTGTAACTTTCTGATGAGTAGCCAGATATTGCTTTTAAACTTTGCCCAGAGCTCGCATGGACTAGTTAAGCCTGCCATAGAAAGCAAACGGGAATCGTTTTTAACAACAAATTGCACAAGACTACGAGCGTCCCGAGAAGATTCTGCCGATATATTGATTTTTATGGCGCAATCTTATAATAAACCGACAAAACAGCGTTCAGAAACGACTTGCCGTTGAAAAAAAAAATGCGCTTGTAAAGAATTTCGGGCATGAAGGCAATAAAAATCAAACATCGAGAAAAAAAACAAGAAAGCATTTTTCTTTAAAAATGGTGGAAAGACTCCCGTCAGCTACCTCGATCCTTTTGTTCCTTCTTTCATCTTCCCGTTTCTTTAAAGGGACTATGAAACGAATAAAAAAGTCACTTGTAAATGTTTTCAATGCTTAGAAATGATGCTAAGAAGCATTCACACCAAGTATCAGTCTTCAGAACTGAGCCGGCAATTTATTCTGAACTTTTAAAAACCGTGTTTTTTTTTTTAATTGGCGGGCCGATTGGTGTGCTCGTAGTGATCGATATTGGAACTAAAATAGTGGAAGAAAGACGTCACACTACCCATGACGTCGCCAGGCCACCACACGCTCTCATTCGCTGGAGCCACGGCAGCCACGACGTCACGGGCACACTTCCGGTAGCCGTGAAAATCGTCTGCTCGTGCCGCCGCGCGACCCTCTCCAGCAAGCGCGAACCAGGACATTGCCTTCGCGCATATGGTTTCAATTTTCCTCTGCCGCCTCCTCCTGTCGGGAGTTCCGGAGCCCCTCGCACGGCTCTTCGTGCGCACGCATAGGGCTCGATGCCCATCGCGGCCGTAAAAGCGAGCAGTCGCACCTCGAGGTCCGGGTTTATTACTGCTAATTACCACAGATGACAAGCAAAGAAACCAGACGCGCGCCGCAATCTAGGAAGGCGAAGAGACCGGAGAGATGCCGCCACGCCGCCGACGCTGCTGCTGGGGGGCTAGGAGCGATAACCGGAAGTTTCAAAATAAACGCAGAGCCGACCACAGGACCACCCCACTTCGAAGAAGTGGAGACCGGCCCTCCTCCCCCTCCCCCACCTCCACCCCCATGAAGCCCCTCATTTCTGCCGCAAGGCTAGGCCTATTTTATGCAGAAATAAAGACGTTAAAAAACAAAAAAAAAAACGTCAGCGGATGACGTGTTCATGGGCAGGGCCCAGTCCCAGATATGTTTTCTTTATTTTTTTTTTCTGGTGCTCCTCGTGTACGAGTTGAGGGGGAGAGCAGGAGCGTAATTTTTAATCGTCTATATCTTCGCTGTTGTTGATGCTAGCTCAAAAATTCTTGCACTGGGGTGATGAGCGATCGGATGCCTATCTCTCGTCTGCTTTACGTAATCTCAATTAATTTATTGCATAGTCCCTTGAAGCTGCATGTATTTCTGCGGTGTAGGAAGAACACAACTTTAGGTGGCAGCCCTTGTATTTGTCCCTTCTCTTCGTCCCTGTAGCGCACTTGTGTTTGGCAAGCCCGTATCGTTTCCAAAGCCGTTGAGGATCTAGCGGTAGTTTTGAACCGCGACTTCACGGAGGTTTGGTCAATGTGTGCGTAGTAACAGGATCGAACCCGGGACCTCAAGAATACGAGAGGGATGCTCTACCACTAGGCAATCACTGCGCGTTGTTTGTGCGTGTGTACGTGTGCGCAAAGCCGTGAAAGCATCTCTCCCTCTTTGAGCGAATACAGTACTGCTATATCGCTCACCATTTCTGGCACGTTGGCGATGAAAAAGGGGCGGATTTCTGTTTTTCCTCACCCGACCTTGTCCATCTTTGCTCATGTTGTTTTCGTCCTCAAGAATTGCGGCGGAAAACATGACCAATCAATAAAAATTTGTGGAACACTGCGCAGTTATCAATCTGCTCCTGAGGTCCTAAAAGCTGATAAATTTTCCCGGGTTTCAGGCACATCCGGATGCGATCTTTTCGAGGGAATGTCGAACCACACTGAGGACCCCCATTTTTGCGAATCGAAAGCGGGACGCCCCGCATAAACGGTCAGCGAATTCCTTCGCTAAAAGCCACAGAACGGGCCGCGAGGGTCGCAAGTTGCGCGACGAGCCGGAGAACGCCCGCAAAGTAACCAGCGTCCAATCTTATCTCTCCCTGCTGGACTGCCGCGCTGGGTCCAGCAGTGCCGAGCCGATAAAGAAGCTCTCAATCGGTCAACGCTCAGCCCCGTGGCATTCTTCGAGCCGCCTCAACTCTGTGCGCACGCACACACAACACGGTCGCGTGCCAGCAGGAGTTGCGTGCAAAGCGATCACATCCTGTGTTACTGGGGGGAGGGGGGGGGGGGAGTAGAACCCAACAGCATCTCTAGAGATAAGCGAGCATCTCTGGAGATAAGAGAGAATGGGGGTACGCGTCTTGCGAGGCAAACGAAAGGCACCTGAATGAAAAGAGCCACATGAGTTCATAAAGGTATACAAGGGTATTTAAAGGTGCATATAGTAGCGGAAAGGTCCTTATATTTCCTTAAAGGTAGCGCCTAACAGGCATACATGTATGTGCAGGGTCATATAGGCGCCTTCCTGCGGGCATACAGGTATGTAGAGATCGCTATAGGAGCCGCCCAGTAAGCATACAGTTATGTACAGGTTCCAATTTCTGTTTCTGATTTTGCCAAAGTCAGGCGGTTTTTCGTTCCGGTGTAGACGGTTAGAATGGACGCAGCTATTTCAGAAAATGCCAGAGTGTGAACAAAGAGCTTCCTCGTCTATATGTTGCCTATCGAAGCTTACATTTACAGTGCACTTCGTGGCTGATAATCCAGACTGCGAGCGAACGCACAATTGGTCGTCCACAGAGGCAACATTTCGATTGATTGAACGGTTACTTAATCGAGTAATAAATTTCAGCATATCCGCAATTCGTGGCATATCAGGCGGAATCTTCAAGCGAGTGGTGACCAGACATCTAATTTGATAATTAGTTGACAGGCTACGAACTGGCAGCTGTCGCAATGGTAGATAGCTTTCTCGTCTCCTCGCGGACTGGTGTGCACCCATTCTGGTGGGATGATTAAGTAACGACTCGTTTAGTTTCACTGCAATGGTACGTTTCTCGACTGCGTCAGTCAATGGTTGTGGATCATCGAGCGCTCGACTGCCACGCCGTCGATGTACAGACGTGGAGTCCTCACCTTGTCCTTGAGCGCGAGCATCTCGGAGTCGGAGATCTCCAGCGGATCGTGCTCTACCTCGCAGTCGTCCGTCCGGCGCCACTTGCGGATGAGCTCCTCGAACTCGCGCTTGCTGCGAGCAGAGAGCACAGAAAACAGTTGCAGTGCGTGAGACTGTGCGGTGGAAGTTCTGCCGAACACGAGAAAGTATTTAGGGCCTTTATCACGCACAAGTAAACATTGGTAATATTGTGTCTGCGCAAGGGCAAACATCCATACTGCTTTGCTTTCGCGGATCCAGGGAACAGGAGATTACCTTTACGAATCGCGCAAGCAAAACAAGCTTCGCGACTGCATTTTCGCGGTATGCGGAAGAACAGCTTGACTGACAGTTCTCCCTGCAGGATGACCACGGCAAGCTTCTCGGCACTGAGCAAGAGAAGGCACTCCACCTGGATTCGGCCGGAGGCCGCACGATGTCTGGAATAACCGTGACGTCCGAGTATTCGATGCGGAACTTGCTCAGCAGTGACGCCATGCTGCGGAAGAAACAGGCACAGAAGTCGCACGTTTAGACCACTCCACCAACGAGCCAACGCAGAAAAAAGAAAGGTATGAGCAGTCGCCTAGTCATTTCATCGCGTACCAGCATGACACAAGAGTTACAACGAGGCTTGCTGCTAGACAGGAACGAGGGTAACGCACTGCACTGGCTGCGACTCACTTTCGCTGTTCCCGGTCGAGCTCTTCCTTCTTGTTGGCCAGCGAGAAGACGCGAAGCTTGCACCCGCTCCAGTTGTTGCGTGTGGTCAACAGGTAGGGAATGAGCATCGTCAGGCCTGAGCCCGAAAAATACCGGAAGAGAACATAGTGTGAGTAGATCAGGAAGATGCCAGCGTGTGCAGCGATATATTCGCAGCGAACCACGCCAGATGCACTGGCAGTTCGCTCCAAACACCCTTTTGCATTGGCCACTTTCATCCTGGTACTCTGTCTAACGCTCGCTACTAACACCATCGCCAGTCCATTTATGTCTGATGAAGAACGTTACTGTCGTCAGCCCAGTTATTTTCAGGAGAAAGGCTTCTCTTAGTATCTCACCTGAATGAGTGAGTTCATCTTATGATTGTATAGAGCTTAAGTCTGCAGTGAAGCTCCGCCCACATTCATGACCGCCACAACAAAATCCCTCTTTGACAAGAAAAGAGATCCTTATCAAAGCTTTTCTCGTTACCTGAACGAGAAGTTCATCACAAGATAAAATTACAAGGGAAAGAATGTTGAGGCCTGCGGCTCGTTTAAAGCTCTCAAACATAAAAAAGCTGATTTAGTTTACTCTTGTTATTGATCAGCAGAGTAATGCCGCCCCCTTAGCTGCGGGAGAAGGTTCATTGTTGCCGAGTGCATTTATATTTCAAAGTTGTGTCCCACTACTGTCGTCGCTTCCGTTCGAACCCTCTCCGTCCGATCATTGGACCACCGGTTAACTGTTCTGCTCATCACTTTTCCTGCCCAAGGAGATTTCTCTCTTCTAGATTCCCGGATGAGATATCGTGAACTATCGTTTGCTCTCCGACAATGCAAGCGCTCAAATGGTTTCAAAGGTTTCTTTCAGGGAGCAAATTTCCCGGGTGGTTCAGCCTTGAAAGTGAAGTTTGTACTTCCAGAGGAGAAGACTCGTTAAGCGGCAACTCGATGCACACATCCTAGGCGTACGGCGGAGCGCCTACGCGCCCAGCGCCGCTCCGCGACGGGCGTCGAAAAAAGACATCCACCTCCATGCTCCCTGTGCTGGCGCGTTCCCCCTCTCAAGCCGACCGAAGGAATTTCAAGCGTGAAGAAAGGGGATTTGGAGGGCGCTGAAAGGACAACTTAAACCGCGAAGAAAAGTTCCAAGAACCTGAAAGAGCTTCAAGCCATAGAGAAAAGAGTCCCCAAGAGCCCCGCGGTCCTCCTATTGTTGTAAACCGGACGCCGCTTCCGATGCGTGCGCTAGCAAGCGCGCTCAGGCGCGGATATCTTACCACGGCCGGTCTCTAGGAGAGCGCGCGCGCCCCTCCTCGAGACCGGCCGTGATCTGACATGGACAGATATCTGCCCCTGCTCGCGCCTGCGCGCGCGTCACGCTTTGCGCATGCGCAGACAGGATCCAGCGTACGCCCGTGCGCGTAGGCGCTCCGCCGGTATGCGTAGGATGTGTCCATCGAGTTTAGGTTTAAGCTCTGGCCCGTCAAGTCCAGCATGTACTCTCAGCCGCCGTAGTTTTCGTCGAGCCATAGCTGCCCAGGCAACGAGAGCTCACGACTTAAAGAGCTTGTTGCCGCGTGAGGCTCACCCACGTGTCTGATTCTAACGAGTGTATCTGTGACAACTCGAACTGCGCTAAATTTTCCAACAGTACACCAAACACGATGCCAGCGTACGTATCACTTCGTCTTCAGGAAAGAGTAACAGAAACTATTTTATTTGCACGGCAAACCTCCAAGGGTCGCCTAAAGTATGCAGGAAGTGATGCACCGGTGGGATCCGGAAATTCAGATCACAGCTGGTCAGCTAGACCTCCCAGCGGGGTTGGGGTTAGATTTATGGAGGAAAGGGAGGAAGATATGGTGGGTTCTAAAGCGTAAGGCTACATTCCTTATCCCAATAGCGCGGGCGCGAACTCACACTGCACAGCAGTGGTAAATAACCCTCTGGCTGCGCGCTCAACAAAGAAAAGTTCGCGGCACTCGAGCTAAAAAGGCAAGGTCACCGAGACGACAGATTCCTAACACAACACTAAAGTGCGAGAGAATCTGGCAGCTAGCGCGAAACAGGAAGTATTGAGAACAAAATACACGCGGAGTTCGAACAAAAATGAACCCCAGGGCTTCCGGGCGGGATAGGGGGGAGAGGGCGGAAGACCTTTCAAGGTTGCTGGCACCTTTGCGGATGGAAGAAGCGTCGGAGCGTTTGTCGTCACATGACGGGCAGGCGTAACAAATACAAATGGAAGCAGGAAGAATGGCGAAACTTTCGGCTGGCGTCACCCCACGCTACGCAAGCACACTGGGCGTTTTTTTTGCATGACGCCATGGCGACCAATGACGCCATTGTGGAGCGCGCGTCACTCGGGTCCCTCGCCTCCGCGCACGCAGAAATAATGGTCCTCTACTTTTAGCGTGGCGTGTCGAGTGCCGAAATAAGAGTTCCGGCAAGAGCGGAAGACGTCAACTTTCGCGTTGGCGCTTTGTTCACCGCCTCCGCCGCTGCACGTGTCGGTGTGGGCTTCACGCATTGCAGTTCTGCGCGCGGCGATATTTTTTGAAACACTGAAGTGCAGATTCCGCGTCAAAAGACCGTTTAAACCATTGCTCTTGGTAGAGCTACCAGAGTGACGTACTTCATCCGCATTATATCGCTACTTATAGCAGCACATCGGAAGCTACGAGCCCAGACGTTGGCTGTCACACTTGTATAGTTAGCTGAAAAGCGCTTGACAGTAGCGGACTTGTGGAAGCCTGCGCCTCGCGCACCTGACTTCAACTCAACTGCAAGAAGTGATTAGCGTGCATCCGTGGGCTCATTCCACTGCTTCTAAGGCTCACTCTAAAATTCTCCCTACACCCTAAACAGAAAGGAGTAAAAAGAGGGTAAGCTGACCTCAAGTGCACTCCCTTTCATAAAAGGGAGTGCGCTGAAAGACAGCCTACTCGCTTTTACTCCCATTTAATTAGGCGTATTTGCGCTTGGAGTGCACATTGGGTCGCGCTGCAGAGAGTAAAGGGTTTTAGCATAGCGGAGACAAACTACCGTAGGCGTGTACTTGGATTACCATACACTGGCTACGCATGCGCAGTGTCCCCACCTGGTCCCGTCACTTCCTCTGCGCGTGCGCATGAGGCGTCCGGTAAACAGATGTACTTATACGCTGTGCTAAATGCCTCTATTCATAAACAGCCGTCGGTCGGTTGTGTATGAACGTTGCCCACACGATTACTTCTACCCTCATCGACTCAAGAATATAGCGACACGTGAGGCCACCTCACAGGCCTGCTTCAAAAGGATTCTCTTCACGGCTCCGCATAAAGGCACTTTTCTTGTAAACGGCTAGAAACAATCCAGCGTACTTCGCAGTGCATAGGGTGAGAACAGGAACGCTGCAGCAGATTTCTTCTGTCAGTGCTGCATCTTTCTGAACTTTTTTACGAGGCGACTGAAAAACCAACCAACTTTAGTTCAGTTTTCAGTCCAGCTGCGATCGCTCGGCCCAACTACGAAAAACATATCGCGATAGTAGCTTTGCCTTCGCTCGCAGAGTCACACTATGCTCTCCCTCACAATTTGCTCGCAGCAGACTGGAACACACAAGAAACAGGCGACAGCTTCCAGATCAGCGTGGCTGGCTCGTGAGAGCTGCGCAAGCAGCGCACTTGCGAGAGTGAGCATAGATAGGTAACGTCTAGTACCAGGGCGCGCCCGCAGGGATGATGTTAAAGGGACTATGCAATAAATTGAGATTACGTAAAGCAGACGAGGGATACGCATTTCATCACTCGTCCTCCCAACGCAAGAATTTTTAAGCTAGCATCAATAACACCGAAGATATAGACGATTAAAAATTACGCTCCTCCTTTCCCCCCTCAACCCGTACACGCGGGGCACCAGACAAAAATAAAGAAAACAGCTCTGGGACTGGGCCCCGCCCATGAATACGTCATCCGCTGACGTTCCTTTTGCAACTTCCGGTTGTCGCTCCTAGCCCCCCAGCAGCAGCGTCGGCGGCGTGATTGCGGCGCGCGTCGGGTTTCTTTGCTTGTCGTCTGTTGTAGTTAGCAGTAATGGACCCCGACCTTGAGGCGCGACTGCTCGCTCTTACGGCCGCGCTGGGCATCGCGCCCTATGCGTTCACGCCGTATGAACGCCAGCGACGATAGTAGCGACTCGGCAAGCCACTGCGAGTGGCTCCGGAACTTCCGACAGAAGGAGGTGGCAGAGGAAAATTGAAACCATATGCGCGAAGGCTATGTCCTGGCTCGCGCTTGCCTGAGAGGGTCGCGCGGCGGCACGAGCAGACGATTTTCACGGCTGCCGGAAGTGTGCCCGTGACATCGTGGCTGCCGTGGCTCCAGCAAATTAGAGCGTGTGGTGGCCTGGCGACGTCATGGGTACATTGACGTCTTTTTTCACAATTTTAGTTTCAAAATCGGTCACTACGAGCACACGAATCGGCCCGCGAATTAAAAAAAAACACGGTTTTTAAAAATTCATAATAAATTGCTGGCTCAGTTCCGAAGTCTCATACTTGGTGTGAATGCTTCTTAGCATCATTTCTAAGCACTGAAAACATTTACAAGCGACTTTTTATTCATTGTATAGTCCCTTTAAGCAATGCGCTCGCGCAGTTTCGGCTTCGAGGGAGAGGAGAGAGACGAAAACTATAGCACAGCGGTGAACTACGGAAGCATGAAGGCGGTACGCACGGAGCACCAATTTTCGTTGAAGCGTGTGTGACCCACCCACAAGTTTACGCTTCCAATGCCTTGATATGCGCGGAGCCGCGCGGCCGTTGTGACGTCGAGAATCCGCAGCGTCTCCTACCGAGAGTTCCTCCGTCCGCCCGCTAGGTGTCTGCTGTGATACAGCTGCCAGAGCAGTGGGCTTCAGCGACAGCTCATATCACAGCTGATTCACCTCTACAGCCTAACGTCGCGCTGACAGAAGGTCCATGCTAACAAGCGTGCATTAAGAACCCGCGTCCAGTTCAGTGGCACCGAGCACTGACAGAGCCTGCTCGTGTACTCACCGCCGTCATCGTAGAGCCACCAGACGTCGATGGTGCCCTTCCGCTGCTTGCGCAGGAACTGGTTGATGGACTGCGGCATCTCCTTGGGTTCGTCGTTCGGCGTCTCCTGGGGCGGCAAGTTCACCACTACCGATGAAGGCACCAGTTCGGGTTCGGCCAGCGGGGCGCGCTCGGCCGCGCTGTTGCCCTGCGCCGCCCGGCCTAGGTGAGGCGTCGAAGGTGGAGAGGGCTCCCGGGAGCTGCCGCCTGCGGGTGTCATAGGGGGAAAATGGTAACTGTAAGGAACAACAGCATACAGGGCTTGATGCTGGGAAGAAAGGTTACAGAGAGGAACCGTACTATCTAGGACTAGGTTCGGAAAGAAAACGGTGATAAGAACAGCGCTGTCCAGGGCTCGATTCAGGGGAGAAGGCCTACAGAGAAGAGCTGTATAGTGTCCAGGACTTGATTATGGAGCAAATGGGTTATAAGAATGGCGCTGAACAGGACTTAATTCAAGGAAAAGGGGCTAAAGTTAATAGCGGCGCAGTCCAGCTGTGACTTGATTCCGGGGGGAAAAGGTTATGATAACGGCAGTGTCCAAGACTCGATTCTGGGGAGAAGGGCTACAGCGAAGAACGGTAGCGTCCACGGCTCGACTCTTGGGGAAAAGAGTTCTGAGAAAGGCACTGTCCAAGACGTAATTTTAGTAAACGGAGCTATAGAAAAGAACAGCACTTTCCAAAACGCAATTCTGGACGAAAAGAGTTATAAGAATGGCACTGTCTAAGACTTATTTTTCGGAACATGGTTATAGCGTTTAACAGCATTCATCAGGACTCGATTCCCCATCCGTGCACTCAAGGAAGTAAGTCAGTTCTGCAGTACCTTTGGAGACGAAAGACTAACCCTGTAACGTGAAAGCTATCGCGAAATATTTGCCCTCGCTCTAATTAACCACAAGCAGGCAACTGTAAGCAATTTGTTCGAAGCAGCAGGGTACAAATTATGCAAGAAAGCATTAGTTGCTGCATAGGTGGCAGTAGAGCCCCATTTTTTTCGCGTCTCTATCAGACGTTTTTATTCGTCGCACGGGACCTAACGAAACATTCTGTGACGGTGGCATGTCCGAGCCTCACGTGAGCTCTACAAAGACTGCCGCCGTTGTTTTTAAGCCTGACACGTCACCCAGGTGGGGGCGGTCAAAGGGAAGCTCACCCATAGACAGCTGCGCGCTGGAGATGTTTCGCGGGAAGGCCCCGGACGAGTTCTCGCGCTCGATGCCGGGCACGGCGAGCATGTCGGTCTTCTTGCCGTTGGCGGCCAGCAACATGCTGTCCTGGTCGGCGTACTCCGAGTAGTCGTGGCCATCGGGCAGGCGCAGGATGCACACCGACATGTACAGGTCCAGCACGTCGTGGATGACGGTGAAGTACCTCAGCACGTCCTGGGGCTCGCACGTCTGCCAGTCGGACTTGTAGCCGATCATCACCACGTTGGGACGGAGCTTGCCCAAGCCGGAAGACTGCGAGACGGGGGACGCTGTAGCTGCTGAATGTTGCGCTTGCAATGCGGCGACATCATGAAGTAACTAAGTAGCAGCGACTTAGTGATATTCCGCTGTGAGAAGGATTTTTTTTTTTTGCCACTGCGACGCAAAAATTTCCTTTCATGCCATATCTTCTTTTTTATATAGCTTCCCTATTGAAAAAACGCTTACAGGATCAAAAAGGTATATATGTGTATTTAAAGGAATCATATAGGAGCGGGCAGGTCTGTTTAGGCTCGTATAGGTAGCGTCTGTCAGGGATTTAGGAATTCATGGGATCCTATAGGCGCCTTCCGTCGGGAATATAAAAAAGTACAGGTGGCTATAGGAGCTGTATGGCTGGCATATAGGCATGTAAAGGTTCGTCTAAGAGCCATCTAGAGGCAGACAGTTTCGATTAGGTCTTGCATGAGTCTCCTGCCCCCATATAGGTTTTAACAGAACCAGCTTGAGCTACTTGTGCAGGTTAAAATTGCGCCGGTCAATATGAACTCTAACGCGCGTCGACCATCGTTGTAGCCCGCTATACGGTGATTGCGGAAGCAAACTTCAAACACTTCCGCGCTTTTCTTAGTGCACCCTATGTGCCTTGAAGCTAAAGAATTAGAGTAATTTTCTTTTCAGTTTGTCCTTTTCGCGCGGCGAATATTTTTGAACCGCTTGTGAGAGCAGCTA
The DNA here is from genome assembly GCF_052857255.1 of Amblyomma americanum. Classification (NCBI taxonomy): domain Eukaryota; kingdom Metazoa; phylum Arthropoda; class Arachnida; order Ixodida; family Ixodidae; genus Amblyomma; species Amblyomma americanum. The sequence goes on along the minus strand of NC_135499.1, from coordinate 146,403,673 downwards.
GCGGAGCGTGGAAGTTTAAAATGGTCGCCTCCGCCAGCGTGCGCGCGCCCTGAAACGTGGAAAATGCCTTGACTCAATCAGCTGCACCCACAGTTGATTCTGTCGACGATCTAGGCAGCAGTGAATCTGAGAATATTGCCTCATCATCAGACTTTAGTTCAGCGCCTTCAGTTCATTTGTGCCCGTCTTGCACGGCACAGCGGCCGTTTTAAAAAAGGCGTTCCCACGTATACAACTAAGGGATCGAGTGATGTACGGTTTTATAGGCGGAAGCATTCCTTCTGTACAAGTAAGGCGTGTGGAAATGTGCACTATTCTGCGTGCACTATTCTGACGGAAAGCATAGGCAATGGGTTATGCGGAGCTAGAGCACAAATAGTCCGAGCATTCTCCTCCAGAATGGCCCGCGATTGCTCACTAAAGCTATTCCATTGGCTGAGGAGCTTACTCTGTAAAAAATGTTTCCCATTGGCTAACATCAATTGTGTCTGCTTATAATAAAGAACTGCACTTGCTAGCGCAGTCGCGAAGCTAGGCACACCGTGATCGCACACTACTATGAGCCTCACAGTGTCCCTTTGGCTGCAGTGTGGCTCGAGCGCATGACTACAAGCTCCCGCTAACGAAACGCATCAGAGAAGCAGCATGATCACAGTGGTTCTAAGAGTATTGTTAGCGGTATCTGTCAGCCGCACTGCACACGTATACAGCTATCATTGTCAGTTGTTTTCCCCCTGCGAAGGCGAAGAGTATCAGAGTTGTTTTTTCTCCGAACCATTATCTCCGGGTTTCTCCTTAAAAGGACTACGACAGCAAATCTATCAAGCTTTTCTTCTTGGCAAAGATCACTCCTATGGCTCCTTCTGTCTAGGTTGATCTCCGTTCGACAACGAGAGACAAATTTATTGCTTAGAAAGTTCGATTTAAACATTTTCCCTCCCCTGGATTCAAACTAGTGACGTATACATCGAAAGAGACTCTGTGATAACTGCTTTCATTTGAATGACGGTGCAGCCTCACCTCAGTGATTCGCGCGCAAAAAAAAAAAAGTCTGGCGAAACTAGCTGCACATGCAGGTAGCTGGCAAAGGCCATGCGCATAGAGACGCCATCTATTGACGAAGCCGCCAACTGCGGCGACGTTCGGAAGCGCAGTCGCCAGGTAGTAAAAAAAAATATGGCCCTATAAACTAACGGCTTCCGTTTGAAGCATCGTATAACTGCTAGTAAGGCTGATGAGATAGACACGGCTCACAGTAAATTTGCGGAGTGCGTACCTGCAGCATGGATCGGACGCCGTGCGTGAAGTCCTCGTCCCGGATGAGCGTGTAGAAGGCCTTGATCTTGCGGCGCTCGAGCCACGCGTTGGCGCGGTTCGTCAGAGCGGTGCGCGACCGGTACGTCAGGCGGTGCTGTGGGAAAGGGAAGAAGACGAGGCACGACACCAGAGGGGAGACGTTTTCAAACCGCCTCTGTAACTCGGCATCGTCAGCACTACAGCTACTTTCGGTACGTTACTTATAATGAGAGTCTCAAATTCCGCCAGATACGACATTAACTACCTTTTTCTGAAATCAGGTTACACAGATATCACTGCAAGAATACATGTATCAACACACGCAGGTTGCGGTTTGGACCTTGACAACCTGTCGACGTTATGCGCGGGACCAAAGGGCTCAGCAGTGAATGGTTACGGGATTTAAAAGAAAGTCACTAATCCTAGTATCATGTAGCCTGAAAAACGACGGTGCGCTTGGTAAGGCGTCAGTCCAAATCTAAAAATAAATAAATAGAACTAGAGCAGGCGGAAATGCTGCATGGCTTGTGCGATAGCCTCGTTCACTATGACTATCTGCGACTCACTAAAAAAATTAATTTAGTTTTGTATCCTTCAAATCATCGGAAGAAAATTGCGACAGACACATAATTACCCACTTACTGATAGTCCATACCGGCATATTCTTTAGGTGATTGACGAAGAAAAAAAAACAAGGCTTAAGACCTGAACCTGCATTCCAGGCGCACTAAATTCAAAGCAAGTCCATAATAATTCGTTTTCAGTGGAACGAGAACGAGAACCGAGAAATGTTTTGCTAGAGAAAAGCAAACTAACTAAGACGCTGTAGTGACAGCACCGCAAGACCGGTGCAGTTGCACATAGAAATTTTTAGAGCACCACGGAAGCCACGAAAAATGCTGTAGGCCTATTTACTTGATGACTGTAGGCGCGGCCTGACGTTGAGAGGTCCGCCCTGCAGGTCGAGCCGTTCATAGTTTCCAAAAATTATGTGGCCAGCTGTGCGTGTCTTTAAATGCTAATATTTCGAAAGCTCTGAAGCCTTCGCATCTAGCTGCACTTAAAGGGCCACAGAAAGGGGTGTTTGAGCTTGGCTTTAAAATGCTTGCACTATGTAGAGTACAGGCCACCGAGCGTCCATGCCGCGCACGAGACCTCAAAAGCGAGCGGAAAATTTACAATACATTTTTAAAAACTCCCGCTTTCGCACCTCGCGGCGACGCGCGGTGCCGGGCTTTCGCACGAAAACCTGGCAGATGACGTCACGTCTTGCTAATGACGTCAGCAGCCGGGCGTAATCATTGGTTCAAAACGCGAAATTCTTGCAGACGTCACGTGCTACCGCGGCCGAGGCCACTCCGCGCGAGCCGCAGCCGGCGGAGGTAGGGGAGGGGCCGAGTGAGTGGGGCCGGCGAGGAGCGCCGCCGTTTTGGCGTGCGAGAGGAAAGGGAAAGGCGCGAAGATGCGGAAGTTCAAATTTTGTCTGCATATAACTAATCTCCCACAAAACGCATTAAAATAATTCTTGTTGGGGGATAATTATGAACTGTCGTCTTTTAACATCCCAAACATAGCACACCTTTATTGAGACCCCCTTTCTGGGTCCCTTTAAGTGGCTTCGCTCGGCAGGGTGTTATTTAAAGTTGCGCTTTCACTTCCGGGCAAAGGTTACCCGACAACTTTTCGCGCGCCTTTTAGATCCCTCTCCTGCAGTGAGGGCACGCCTCACCGCCTCAAAGCAAGGGCGAGCACTCACGGGCGTCACGTTTCCGCAGATGAGCAGCGACAGCTTCTTGGTGATGCTGTAGGCGAAGTCCACCAGCGGAGGGCGGTGACTGGGATCGCCGGTCAGCACCAGGATCTGAGGCCTGCGTGCCACATTCGAAGTAACGCCGGGCGTGTTTCTTTTTTCACCTCAGGAACTAAATCAAACCGCGCAACCCCGCTTAGTGCGCCCACTCTATCAAAATCAACGCGCTACACAAAATCTGGATGGAACTAAAACTCTCGTGAGTGCTAGGTATGCCGTACAGACACTATGTTAGATGTATTAACGAACGAAACAAATTAAGACTGATCTCCACTTAATTCTCGGGGAGAGAGGAAACGAAGAGCGGAAGAGAGGTCACCAGGCAAAATGTATGGTTGGCTGCTCTACCACGTGATTCACAATTTGAAGCGCCAGCACCGATCCGTTCATTCTTCTTAGAGCGCCAGCTCAAGTCACATTTCAATTTTCTGCCGTACTCCAGATGCAAGCTCCGCCCAAATCAACAGCAGCTTCAGTTCTACACATATTTCACTGTACCCCTGGTATGGTATTGTTGCGACCTATGCAGTAGATCATATGGTTCGGTCACCTTTAATGTGAATATGAATGCTGGGAAAAGAAAGAACCATAGGCATTCTGTAGACTCAGCGCTCAATTTCGGCGTTGGAAAAGTGCTCGCGTAGCGACAGTACCAGTAAGGATATGAATTACCAAAGTGACGATAAAATGACTTAACCGATTCAGAACTGCGGACAGTCACCACACGCACCTGTAGTTCTTGACATGTTCTTGAACTGTCTGGAGGCGGTATACAGAGTTCAGGGCGTCCTTGTAGATCTGCGCTTGAGTGGACGATCCCCAGTTCACGTCTGCGCCGAGGAAAATTGGCAATGAGTAGAGGGCAAAACCACCTTTCTTCGAGTCACAGAAAGCCGACTTAAAGTTATTACTGCTATATGATTTACATTTCACTTAATGCAATCAGAAATTAATTCACCTGGGTTAAAACAATGCGACCACAGTTGCAACAAACAAGACTAAAAAAAAAAATGTTCCCTGGAACACGAGCTTTTTTCCAATGCCGCGTGTACTACAGTGTAGACAATGAATGCAAAATCGGGGTGCTTGATTTTGCCGCTCAAAACAGTGAACGCAATGAAGAATGAGCGCCACTGTCCAGCGGTCGCGTTATTTTGTATAAATTTTACAAGGAATGATTACGCTTATGATGTCTTGCTAACGTCGCCTCAGCCGGTAAACGATTCAAAAATGTATATTAAATTAAAAATTATTGCTCTCGCTATTCTTCAGTTCCTGAGCACCATTCTTGGTCCACATCTATTCTTGTATATATTTTTATACTCATTTATTTCTTCTCTACTGGTCGAGGTAACATTAATAATGCAGGCCATGGCACTGTTGTTACATCATGGATTTAAAGTGAAGCCGTATCAAAAAGTAAAATTTCATTTCAGCGGCTGTAGCAAAAAAGCAGCAAAACTGAATTTAGCAATCCGAGAAAGCTGCATGGGCACACCGATGCTAATTTTGTAATCTTAGCCAATATAACTTTGGATTGCTCACACCTGCATGTGTGCTACATATGCTCTTACATAACACGGGAGCACGCCTTGTATATAATGAAAACCTGCGGGTGTATTTAACAAAATTTTATTATCCATATTAAATTATAAATAAACTTCATAATTATCATTGAATTATTTACTCACTTATAAAATAATAAACTCTATTTAGAATTTGTGCCGTAAATATTAAATCTAATTCCGGACTGTCGCTCCAGTTGCTAACGTTTTCTGCAAGCTAGCTTTGCCGCAGGATGACCATTGTTGCCGTGAAGCCAACGCAAGCTTTCAGGAGGCTTTCGTAAAGTCAAAATGATTTAGTCGGAAAAAACCACGTTAGTAAATAAAGCACACAATCGTCGTCCCTTCATCTTTCACTGTCAACGTTTAAGGCGGCAGCGATAGTTATCCGGGCATTTCTTTCCTCACTCTCTGAATAAAGCCCTGTTCATACAATTCTAAACACGATTACGCCTTTTTGGGAGTAAAAAAGGGAGTAAGCTCTCACCTGGCGCTCTCTCCTTTATAAAAGGGACTGTGGTAGAGGACACATTACTCCCTTTTTACACTTTTATGTTCAGGGTGTACGGGTAGTAAGGCTAAAGTTTAAGCCAGACGCCTCCCTCCTTGCACGAGAAACCGGACTTACCGGGTTTCCGGTAGCTGATGTAGATGTAGAGACCGAGGACGACCGCGAACGTGATGAGCGCCGTCTGCCAGTTCATGATGAACATGACGAACACGCAGAGCATGGCACCGATCAGGCTGAGCCACATGTTGTAGTACTTGAAGGCCGGACGGAAGCCTGCGTCCGGTTCAGGAAGAAAGTACGCCACCGTGAACAATCGGTCGATAGCTCCAACGAGACGACACGTTCATAAAACCGCGAGTTTCGAGAAGTTTGGCGGCGAAAAACTTTCAGTGCTTAACGGCGATCCGCGGCACAGCAATGCGAGACTTGGTTTAAGCCCAGTCGTTTCTTACATATGCCTGCTCCCTCTGTCGTAAACCGTGGGCGTCAGAAGGGATCAACGCAGTCACAGTGAGGAAACCCGGGTAAGGAATCATTAAGGATGTGTGGCCAATAAAAAGATAAAATTAATGACGAATCACTGATAATGAATGACCTCCTTCAGCGTACTAATTACGCGCGCCAGGTCGCGCGCGGTATGAAGTGAAGTATGGACAATAAGTGTGAACAGGATCGTTGGAGAGTGCCTCGTGGAAACCGCCTGTTACGGCTGCGGCGGTAAGCAGTCCTAATGGCCGCTCACGAAGCTCACGACTCGCCGTCGACAAGCTAAGCGTGGGCTAAACGGCAGCCTCTACTGCATGCGATGTCTACGAACAGCTCGCGCTAGAGCGCTTTACTCGAACAGAAAGGTATTATGCGTAGATGTGTATCGTGCGTAGGAGTGTATTGTGCGCAAAAGTTATGAAGGTAGTATAACGCGGAAGAGTCCCGAATAGTTCATCGTGTCATTTCGTGACTTCCTCAAAAAAGAAAAAAACAATTAGGACGCCTCTAGTAGCCGCGACGGCATCATTTCAAATGCGATATTCATATACAAAATGTTATCCCAGTGATAAAATACGGGGCTAAATTTCAAGTGGCAGCGATACGCTTCATGTAGCGAGGGCTCTCTGCATCCACCGCAGTCGGGTCGTTGCGCCGGGATCAATAGGCAGATTTCAGCGGAGCGCTACAATGCTTTTTATGCGTTGCATATTGCAATCACTCAGTTCAGCCCTTGGGTGCAGCCGGGCAGCTACCAAACCACGTGACGTGACGTCACGACAGCCGGAGGAAAAGCTGGGCCCCAATTCGCGCGGTCGCGCGCGGCCGCAGCCACCACCTGACTCCCGCTCCTCCCGCTAGGGGCGCTGCGCCGGCGCGTGACGTCACGGAGGAAAAGCTGGGCCCCAACTCGCGCGGTCGCGCGCGGCCGCAGCCACCACTTGAATCCCGCTCCTCCCGCTAGGGGCGCTGCGCCGGCGCGTGACGTCACGGAGGAAAAGCTAAGCCCCAACTGGCGCGGTCGCGCGCGGCCGCAGCCACCACCTGACTCCCGCTCCTCCCGCATTAACCGCAGCGGTGGCCAAGTGGTTGAGCATCCGCTTCGCATGCGTTAGGTGCGGGGTTCGATCCCCAGTGCCACCGGGTACCCACCGGTGATACAATGGGTACAGGCTTTCCCCTGGTCTGGTGCTCGGCTTATTTAGGGTGAAATGCTTGGGAAATGGGTCTTTCACCCCACCTTGAGAAAAAGAAAAAATACCTTGTGACATGGCGCTCTTTGGCCATAGCTGCCCTTGCGCCATAAAAATCCATAATCATCATCACCTCCCGCTAGGGGCGCTGCGCTATGATTGACGTCACGGCTTATGTATAAAAGAGCTGCGCTCCTTCGCCGGGACAGTCTTATACCCCTGTCACACGGGCATTTCGAGGGCCCTCGAACTGATAGTCTATCGACTCAAAGGTGACCGAGCGCTGCTACACGGGCAGTTTCAATGACGATCGAGTCAACGGAGCAGCACGGAACTCCATCGAGATATGCAACGCATTCTTGGCTTAACCAAGCTAAGCCTGGCCATTTTTTTTTCTTTCCCTCATGGAAGTTTTTTCCGCCTAAAGGTGAAGAGCAAAACACGGCAGGCGGTCGCATAGCGAGAGAGAGGGGGGAAGAGGGAGAGAAGGGAGGGGGGGAGAGAGGGAGTGGTGTCAGGTGGCGTACTCACCGGGAGACTTGGCGTACGAGGCGTGGAAGCAGGAGAAGTTGATGAGCGCGTAGGCAGCCATGAAGAAGTTGGAGATGATGGGCGCGATGGCGTTCAGCTCGCCTGCGGGGCACAGAGTAACAGTGGCGGGACACGGTTAGCGAGAATGGACCGAGACGATGGGGGCGCACACAGGGTTTGCACCTGAACTACACCTTTTAGGTATTTTCCCGTAGACTTTGTGATAAAAAAGGGAACTTTCGTATAGGAGGTACCACGTTTAAAGAGAAGATAACATTCACGCGAGAATGCAAAGGTACAGCTTCTGTCCTTGTTTCGAATGTATAACAGATGTGAGGCCAGCATTTCAGCCTTATCGCTTGCGTTCCCCTGTGGCCTCGAAAACAATCATGCATTCGTCGGCTCAAATATGCCGCAAGCGAACGCACAGTGAGAACAACCGGTGCGTGTGCCATAGTGATTGTACGCACCGATGGCGACACACCCGAGGGCGATGGCGCAGGCAAGCAGGTATCCGCGCCGGGGCTCATTGCTTTTGCCGTAGCCCTTGGCGAACACCTCGATGTGCGGGAAGATGCGGTCCTTGCACAGGGCCTGCGAGGACGACGCAGGAGCGATGGTCTCAGGGAGAGCTGCCAGAACGACCGCTCTCCGAGAGCTCGTTCCTTGCAAATGCAAGCTGTGGAACCGTCGCCCACTCCCGAAATTAAGCACCGAATGACTAAGTCGTCGTTCCATAGACGCTAAAATCTCAGCGTGACTTCCAGATTTCAAACACGATGTCTCAGCAAGACTAGCCGCGACTAAACCCTAACATCCCTTCCTCCATACGAACTCACTGCTGACCATTCTTAGGGTAACTGGCGCACCGCTATTTTTGAGACGGCCTGAGAAGACACACCATACCACGGGATAATACGAAACAGTACTTTCACGTTTGCATTTGGGCTGCCCCCCCCCCCCCCCCCCTGCCCCCCTGAAGACTTGATTTCAAAGCTTCTTAATATTCACGTTAGTGTCATGCTTCAGAATTTAGCTCTCCGTAAGAGGATACCAGTTGGGTTCCTTTTACCCCTTTCTCTTCTTTGATGTCAGCCCGAAGGGGAAAGGTAGAAGTTGTTGGATGCCGACGTCTTGAGGTTCTAAACTTGCTCAGTCACATTACTCGTGGAACTTCAGGAATTAAACTGTTTAATCACACATAAAATAGTTAAGACAGAACGTAAGGTACAACAAGGAGAACAACTATGTACATAGTGATTGATCCGCAGAGTGACCAGACGAAATCAACCCCCGGTCCCACCAAAACGTCTTCTTTTAATCCCTAAGTCCCCGCCCTCAGTGGGGACACCAACCAATTAGGTCAAAACACAAGCACGCATCCAATCAAGGACCGGGGAAAGGAAAACACCCCCAATAAAACACAAGGGAGAGGAAAACACATTGAAAAAGAGACAGAGGAGCGTAAAACACGCCCAATCAAAGATTGGGGAGAGGGGACAGGTCACTGTCACGAATACTAACAATTCCCCTCTCGGATCACTCCATCCTCCCCCGCGGGGCGGCATGATTACTCGCTTAAAGAGCATGCGAGGGCCGCACAGATTGTCGAAAGCCGTGCCACTTCAGGCGCCGCCGCTCCCCAATTCTTCCTGATGCCTCACGTGCACAGGAAGTGCCTGGCAGTCATATGGAGCTGATAAGCGCTCACAGTGAACATGAGGAACGCGTCTTCAAAATTGCCTCCTAGCCACACACTGAACGACCGCCGCTCGGGTAATGGCCTTGGGCAGCGTCGCCGCGGTAGGGATGAAAGGAGACGCGCCTTCGTTGCTGCTTCTCGGAGCGGGCTGCGAACAATGAGGCCCGGCCAAGCCGGGTCGTCTGCGCACCCCGAACTCCCCTCCGTCGCCGTCCGCTTGACTCGTTAGTTCCATGTGGAGTCAAAACGAAATGGATCACAGCGTACGCACTCTTGTCCACATACAGGCGGCGTTCCGTACGTGATTACTTGAGGCTCCGGATGTGTCCAAGCCGGCCGCGCACGACACCTCCCCACCAAGTGTGCTGCATAACATCTTGGAATGAAGCACACACAGAAAACCGAAACAGACCAACGTGCCGCGGGCCCGGAGCCGAAGAAGCACCATCTGCCGCTGCCGAACCATATGCGTTGCCAAAGCCTCAGGGTACACCTCCATACATGACATAACTCCAGGCCCCGGATACCCCCACGCCTCTAGTTGGCAGCTACGAGTCGCGACATTGCATCGGCATTAGCGTTTTGCTCCCCCTTTTTGTGCTCGACCCGGATATCGAATCTCTGCAGAGCGAGTGCCCAGCGTGTCAGCTTGGCGCTGTGCGGACTACTCAGAGTCAAATATTTGAGCGGGTTATGGTCCGTAATGACCCTAATTTGTGCGCCACAAAACCAGACTTCAAGTCGCCCTAATGCCCAAATGATGGCATAAGCCTCCTTCTCGATAGTCGCCCAGCGGGTCTGAGCCGGGCTTAGCTTTTTGCTCAGAAAAGCGATAGGCTGCTCGCGGCCCTCGTCATCGCACTGGGCAAGGCAGGCACCCACCGCGTAGTCCGAAGCATCGGTTGCGAGCACGAACTCCTTACTTGGGTCAGGCGCATGAAGTGAGGATGCGCTCTTCAAGCAAGCTTTCACCTCATCAAAAGCTTTCTGCGCCTCGTCATCCCATGGGAGCCGCTGCGGTGTCCGCCTGTTAGTTAAGCTCGTCAGTGGGAGCACGACGCGAGAATAGCCGGGGACATATTGTCGGTAATAGTTAGCTAAGCCCAGAAAGCTTCTGAGCTCCTTCTTTGTTTGGGGCCTCGGCATCTCGTCTATTGCCTTGACCTTTCCTGCATTAGCGCTGTGCTTCCCCGACCCAACCACATGGCCCAAAAATTCGACTTCTCGTCCCGCGAAATGACATTTGCCTGCGTTCACGGTGAACCCGGCGGCTGCGATCGAAGCGAGCACCGCCCGAACGTGCCTCAAATGCTCCTCCCAGGTGTCTGAATAAATCGCGAGGTCATCTATGTAGGCGCATGCGTACTCGCGGTGCGGTGCTAGTACCTGGTTTATGACCCTCTGAAATGTCGAACTCGCATTTCGAAGGCCGAAGGGCATGACCCTCCATGCGTACTGCCCCACCGGAGTGACGAATGCCGTGAGGGCCTGTGCCTGCTCGCCAAGGGATATTTGCCAATAGCCTCTCAGCATGTCTGTTAGGCTGATGAAGTTGGCCTTCGCTACTCGGAACAGCAGCTCGGACGGTAGGCTCATCGGAAAGGCGTCCTGCTCTGTTATCGCATTCAACTTCCGATAATCGCAGCACAGGCGCAGCCCCCCATCTTTTTTAGCGACGCAAACCACTGGGTGAGCATGAGGACTCTCAACGGGATATATTAGTCCCCACTCCAGGAGCTCATCTACTTGCCTCTCCACTTCCTTCCGATACGCCATCGGGACCTTGTACGCATGGCCAGCCCGTGGCTGAGCACCCTCCTTTAGCACGATTTTGTGCGCTCCTAGCGTGCATTTGCCGGGCCTACTGCTGAAAACCTGGCCATTCTCCTCGATCAGTGCCTCTAGATCTCGGCGCTGCGCTATTTTTAACACCTCTGCGCGTCGCTCGGTTGGGAGGACAAGCTGAGTACATGGATGCCCAGCAACAGGCTCCTGGTGGAACAAAAGCTCGTCCCGGACCGCCATGCCGTGTGTTCCCTCTCTAGCCTGAGCCCACGCTTCCTGGAGTGATTCGTCTCCAATCTGCGCCTCGCGAAACCGTTGCCGCGTCGTCTGTGCCACCGCGGTTTCCCCTTCGCTGCAATCTGCTGCTACCGCGCCCGCTAGAACCTCGTCAACCCGCTTCTCCCTCTCTTCGATTTCTTCGTCAGAACCCTCGGCTTCTCCCTGTTCTTGCGCATGGACACGATCGCTCAGAAGCCGCTCATAGTCTTCGGGAGTGATTAACGCGCTTATCCCAGTTATAAGCTCGTCTGTGACTGCACACAGTATGCCTCGCTCCGACGGGTCAAATGATACTCGCGGTGCTCCCTGAGTTGTTACTAGGGGAACGTACGCCAGCTCCGCGACAACCTGCTTTCCGAAAGCCCCGGTGAGTTTTATTGTTGCCCCCGCGCATTCATATCGCGGCACGAGCGACCTGCGGATGACCGTGATGTCGGCCCCTGAGTCAATGCGCGCACTTATAGCGTTCCCGCTACTCCACAATGTCACCTCTCCGGCGCTGACTTTCTCCTCCGCGGGCTGCCTTTCCACTGAGCCGTGCACTGTCTCCCTGTCATGCAAGGGGACCGATATTCGGGCGATTACTGATTTCTGGTCTGCGCGTCCGCCCCCCATGTCTGGCGTTTCCGCGGTTTGTCTTTTCGGGCAAAATCTTGCGATGTGCCCATGCCCGTGGCAATGGAAACACTGTCCACGTCCCCGGGGCCGCGTGTTGTTTGGTCGGGACTGGGTTCCGTCGCGCTGTGTTACCTCGACTGCCTCGTTCGTCGCCACCGCCGCGCTCGCTGCTTTCCCGACCTTATATCTTCGGCTTTCGTCGTGGTTTTCTGCCAGCGTGACAATCTCACTAGGTTTTAGGAACCCTGGCTTATCATTTAGAGCAACGTGCGCTCTCGCCTCTGCCCTGAGGGCTTCCTTTAGTCGGTCCGCGACGGCTAGCAGTTTGAACTCCTCTAACGAAGTTACCTGACAGCTGTTTAAATAGTATTCCAGGTAGTTCTGCAGGCGTACCGCAAACTGCTCCCACGTCTCATTTGGGCCTTTGCTCGCGGATGAGTAAAGACGCTTGTATTCGGCCGCAGTGAGCCTCAAGCCGTCTAACACTTTAGCTTTCAGGAGTGCGTACTCGCTCCTTTCCTCTGCGGACAACCGCGTGAGTAGCATGCGTGCCCTCTCGCTTAGGTGTGGCAAAACTAGTCCAGCCCACCACTGGGTTGGAGCTTCGTATGACCCCAACGTGGCCTCTACGTCCCCGAACCACCCTGGTACCAGGGCTTCTTGAAGCGGCATCGGCGTGAGGACGCCTTTCATAAGGTTAGCAAATTTCAACCTTCTGTCCTCGTCCATTCTTCCGCTCGCTCCCGCGCTCTCACCAAGCCCACCCGCTGTTCCGCTCTGCTTAAGATTCAGCCTTGTATTTTCCAAAGCCAACCGCTCCTTTTCCACCGCTAGTTCAGCAATTCGTAATTGCACTTGCAACTCGGTCATTTGTTGCACCGGCGCGCTAACTGTCAGAGGGTACGTCGGACCCTCATTTGCCTGACCCGCGGCTGCCAACTCTCCGTTTCCTGCCCCGTTCTCCATCTCTTTCTGTTTAACACTGTCACTTCTCAAAACCCAAGGCTTTGGCATAAGCACAAACCCGACAGAAACAGAAAGGTACTCGCCCGGCTACCGAAGCTCCGCTTTACGAGGCTGCCGGTGCCCCAGCATGGAAGACTGGCCCGGAAGTTGGTCGCTGGCCGCACGGTCCCGGTTGGAACTCGTCTCCTTGATCCGCGTCGTCGTCGGCTCCTCCTGATCAACAGCGCCCTCCTTGACTCTGGTCACCTGGTTCCTTCAGCTGCCCGCTGACTTGGACCTTCACCGTCACGTCGGCGTTGACCAGCTGTCACTCTTGAAATCTTCTCCTCTGGACGTGCCACGCTACAGCTCGTCCGCCGCCTTGTACTTCCGCCCTCCTTCAGTTGCCTCGAATAGGAAGACGTCGCATTTCTGTCGACTGCGCCAGTTGCGTTCCTTTTACCCCTTTCTCTTCTTTGATGTCAGCCCGAAGGGGAAAGGTAGAAGTTGTTGGATGCCGACGTCTTGAGGTTCTAAACTTGCTCAGTCACATTACTCGTGGAACTTCAGGAATTAAACTGTTTAATCACACATAAAATAGTTAAGACAGAACGTAAGGTACAACAAGGAGAACAACTATGTACATAGTGATTGATCCGCAGAGTGACCAGACGAAATCAACCCCCGGTCCCACCAAAACGTCTTCTTTTAATCCCTAAGTCCCCGCCCTCAGTGGGGACACCAACCAATTAGGTCAAAACACAAGCACGCATCCAATCAAGGACCGGGGAAAGGAAAACACCCCCAATAAAACACAAGGGAGAGGAAAACACATTGAAAAAGAGACAGAGGAGCGTAAAACACGCCCAATCAAAGATTGGGGAGAGGGGACAGGTCACTGTCACGAATACTAACAATTCCCCTCTCGGATCACTCCATCCTCCCCCGCGGGGCGGCATGATTACTCGCTTAAAGAGCATGCGAGGGCCGCACAGATTGTCGAAAGCCGTGCCACTTCAGGCGCCGCCGCTCCCCAATTCTTCCTGATGCCTCACGTGCACAGGAAGTGCCTGGCAGTCATATGGAGCTGATAAGCGCTCACAGTGAACATGAGGAACGCGTCTTCAAAATTGCCTCCTAGCCACACACTGAACGACCGCCGCTCGGGTAATGGCCTTGGGCAGCGTCGCCGCGGTAGGGATGAAAGGAGACGCGCCTTCGTTGCTGCTTCTCGGAGCGGGCTGCGAACAATGAGGCCCGGCCAAGCCGGGTCGTCTGCGCACCCCGAACTCCCCTCCGTCGCCGTCCGCTTGACTCGTTAGTTCCATGTGGAGTCAAAACGAAATGGATCACAGCGTACGCACTCTTGTCCACATACAGGCGGCGTTCCGTACGTGATTACTTGAGGCTCCGGATGTGTCCAAGCCGGCCGCGCACGACAATACCCGTCCCATAAAGCTAAGTGTTTGTTTGTGCATGAAAACAATATGAAGAGGTGACGATTGTTCCTGTTGCTGTAGTGCTTTCGTGATGCATATATGAAAGAAAACGACAAAAAAACGCGGCAGCCTCAGCGCAACCCCCCCCCCCCTTTTCATCCTTCGAGAAACAGAAAAAAGATATCGATAAATACAATATCTTGTCTTCTGACAGCGGTTGTGTGGGAAGACGTCCTTGCTCACCTGGAAGACCTTTGGAGCGCTGACCAGACTAGCCAGCGCCGAGGAGAGAGTGGCCGCAAATATGCCAGCGTACACCAGAGGGCCGAAAGCCGACACCAGCTCCATCACCTGCAGCAGCGAACCACACGAGAAGGTTGCGCCTTGAACGTGGAACGATCGGGCGTACAGCAAGTCAGATTGCACGTGAGAGGAGGAAAAAAGGAGGATTATTCTTTGGAACTAGGTTAACTGCGAGACTATGACATCTACTACGTGAATGAATGTTTCTAAAGGTCAAACAAACTTACAGAGACTTATTTTTTTCCAAATTTTATCTTGCTTTACATCAAAGGATTGACGCGCAACTAGTCTTTCTTTCTGCCACATCACGGCACATAAAAAACACGACGGCGAAATCCTGTACACAGGCTTGCACGTAGCTTCAGGGCGCCAGGAGAAACGACAACCCCAACGTCGTGGCAGTGGGGAATCACTGTTTAAGATTAAGCGTTTCAACTATACCACTGCACTATCTGCAGCCCCTACCGTAATCAAACAAATTCATAGCCTCAATCTGGCGGCACAATCGGCCTTCAATTGAGTACGTCTTCAACAGCCTTCCAGAACCTTTTCTTTCAGGCTTTAAAATCAACAGTTGCCACTTCAAATTCAAATTCCAACTTAGCTTACTTTTTTTCCTGTTTCACTGCAAGAGCAACCGCTCCACAAGTGCACTCTCATTCACTGCCCTTAGAAACCCCTGTATTCAATCAAGGTCTACCTTCTTCTTCGCTACTTGGATCTTTTTGCAAGCTGCTTATTATAACATTAATAATCCATTCACATACGTACCCATCCATTTTATGCACTGTGCGATTTATAAAGGCACGGGCCCTTTTTATTGTTATTATGGTGAGCTTGAACCCAGGATCCCTACCGAAGCGAACTCCGCAGATGTCTTCACCAACAACCTATTCCTTCGACGTTCTCACTCTCATATGCGCCTCTTCTAACTGAGCCCCCTTTTGATCGAACTGCCACCGGTACGAGTATAAGACAGGTAAGTGGGCAAGTAAACGGCAGCCTATCCTGCTGCTTTGGCCGCGGCAGCCCCCCAGCAGGGGCGCATCTTACCTGGCTGTCGAAGAGCAGGCCGTACTCGCATCCGCCGGTGAGCGTGCAGTTTCGCACGTCCTCGTGCGTGGTGCCGTTGACCAGGGGCAGCCCGTTGGCCTCGCGCACAGCCACGCAGCCGGCCACGATGGCAAAGAACACGTAAGAGATGGTGGTCACGATGATGGCCAGGTAGGTACCCTTGGGGATCGAAGTCTGGGGATCCTGCGAGGGCGGACAATACGCCGGGAGGATGCGGTATTCGCCTCCTCCTCCACGTCCTCACAGTGCACGCGATGAGCCGAACATGCTGAGGTCAGAGTGAGACGAACGGTCAGGTTTTTCTGGCCTTTTATCCAGGCACAAGACAACCACTGATAGTCTGAGACAAACTCCTTAGTCCAGTTTAATTTAACGATTCCAGCCCTTCGATTAAATTCCCTTTTTGTCGTCCTCAGCGCCAAGTAATAAAGCGCGGCAGTAGCGGGGTAGTGGCGTCGCTTTAGCCAATGACGAGAGACGAAAAGAATCAAAGTGAATAGAACTGGAATAGAACTGTTATTTATATATCCCAACACTTATGTCCATAAATACCGGGTGCAGTTCTCTATATAGACGCCCGCTGAGTCTGCGAGAAAGCAAATGGCATTTTCAAGACAAAAACATTTTTTGCGAGGGCGACGTACGGCCAAGTCTCCGGAAATGTTTGCGCCGGCCAGAATGCCCGTGGCTGCCGGGAAGTAGACGGCGAACACGGTGAAGAAGTTCTCGCCTTCCTGGAAGTTCGGACCAAAGTTCTCCAACGCCAAGGTCGCTGCGTGAATAGCAGAAGTGGTTCAGTGTTGCGACGCAAAAAAAAAAAAGGACAGTCGATCTCTTCATCGAGAGCGGATGTAAGAAAGAAATGCAACACAGAAAAGTCAGAAGTGTCCACCGAGAAGTAAGACAGTTGAACACTTCGCCTTTCCTTTGCTAATAATAATAATTGGTTTTTTGGGGAAATGAAATGGCGCAGTATCTGTCTCATATATCGTTGGACACCTGAACCGCGCCGTGAGGGAAGGGATAAAAGAGGGAGCGAAAGAAGAAAGAGGTGCCGTAGTGGAGGGATCCGGAATAATTTCGACCACCTGGGGATCTTTAACGTGCACTGACATCGCACAGCACACGGGCGCCTTAGCGTTTTGCCTCCATAACAACGGAGCCGCCGCGGGATCAGTAGCCGAGCGCCCTAACCACTGAGCCACCGCGGCGAGTTGTTTATTGGGCAAATACTCCATGTGGCATAAATCAAAGGAAAAGGTACTGGCTCCTTTGCTCTAAGCCATTTTTTTGCGCCGGAGTACGAACGAATGAACGATGATGAAGACGACTATGTCCACAGCACGGCGCCAGAGCCTGCGACGATGGTAGAATGGTTAAGACATCGGCAAACGAATCTCCTTTGGTAACGCTGTAGGACGATCGAATTCAACTTTGGGCTGAAGATTTTTTTTTTCCGCCGGATGTCATTCGGACGGATTTCGTTCGGAGGTTTTCGGACAAGTTTGGCTCCATATTTTGACTTCGGTTTCATGGTCTACCCCAGGTTTGACTTCACGTTCGATCAGAAGCACTTTCCAGACAATGTTCGCCTGGATTCGCCGAGAATGGGAGCTAAAAGCATTTCGTGCTTAAGAAGGAAAGCACATGCGCACATGAACAGCCATGTCTTATTAAATGGCACCTATGTGAGAGGACACTCGACCCAGAAATTACATCACTATCAGGACTGGACGCCGATTAGTCCTTAGCCAGCCTGAGTTCAACATATATTAATCGATCGATTACTTGGTCATGTTGCTTTACGCGCATAACGAGTACAAAAGAACGGAAATGTACAATATTTTGTTGAAGAGAAAATCTTTTCAGTTTGAGCGTAGTTCCAGTTCCTAGACGCCGAACAGACGGGTGTCCATGACAGCACGCTTACCTGCTTTGGACTGAGTGCTATAGCAGTGCAGTGCTGCGATTTTCATTACATTTTTTGTCATACTGTAATTAAACGACAAAAATGGCTGCGCTTGACAATCTGCAGCGATAAATCATCTAGGACGTTGTATCTGTCATCTGTAAAGCGTACACAAACCGGACGTAATAGGCGAACACCTGGCTTCAAGCTGTTGAAACAACCACGATTATCGAAATGCTCGCTCGTACGGAAAACCAAATCGATCAATTACCCAGTCCTAGTGATTATTCAAACGCAAGGAACACAGCGACGCAGGCGCACGATGCCCGAGAGAGCGGCGAGTTCACTCACAGCTCCATCCGAAGTATCCCTTGGACTGCTCGGCCGAGCTGGGAGGGATCATGGACCCCACCACGAAATCCACCATGGCCACCAGCAGGATCACCAGCAGCACCATCTGGGCCTGTGTCACGTGACGCGAAACGATCAGCGCACCCGAGATACGGCATGCATATCGGGTGATTCGCGTGAGGAGAGATAGGTTTATGAACGAAGAAAGGCGAAAAAGTCGGCCTCAGTTATGATTTCCTCGTCTCCTTCGTACTCTTCAGAAGGTATTTTCTTCAGACGACGGACACAGAAATAAAATATTCACATATGAAAAAAAAACACAATTTATTGCATAAAGGCTACTTACTCTGTAGCCAGGTGACAACCAATAATGGTGTTGAAAAACGCAGGTATTTTTTTGGTGTCTTGCGTTCAGTCAGTTTCAAGGAAAAGGCTATCACCGCAGTGGCCTGTTTGCGTGCAACTAAATTCCATGGCAAGAACACCCGCAGTGCTGCCGCGCCGTGAGGTCTACGTTCGCACCTGCCGCGAGGCGAATATCTGACGCTTCTAAGTACCCTCCTCCAGTAGCTTCCCCGACGCCATATTGTCCCTCGCGTAGGAGCCGTAACATGGCGCGGGGTTGTGTAGGGAGCAATAACACATGCGCCGACTCCACCGCAAGCGCCAGCAGCGCCATCCCTCGCGTGCGACGCGAACCCGTATCGCGCGCAGCGCGCACACCATGGGACGCCGCGAATTTATTACGACCTTCGCTTGTGTCCCCGGCGAATGACATTACATCTACATCTCTCACTGCAAAAGAACGAAGAAACCACACCGTATAAACAGCACCGGGATAATTACGCTTTTTAGTAGATATCGGTACTGCAACTTCGCTGAAAGAGAAACACATTTCGTACAAGCAACAAATGTAAGCCGCTTGAGCCCCGTTAACGCGACGTCATCGAACCCCGTCTGGCAAGTGGGACTGACTGCCTGAAAAGAGGCGCCCGCATCTCGCCGAAAACGGATCCCCAGAGTTCCACTGTATCCTGCAATGTATATTGTATTGAAGTGAACGCGAACGAAACGTCGCCTCCACTGACTACCATGGAATTCGTTTAGTGCCGTTCGAACCATTTCAGAGCACAATGGGAAAAAGAGAAGCAGCAGAAGAATGTAGGCGTGTACCTTGGACTCCCACTCGGTGCCGATGATGGCGATGCCCAGCAGGAAGATGACGGTGACGCCGCTCACGATGCGGATGTCGTTGAGGCCCCCGTCCACGATGAAGGTGCCGTGTTGCTGCAACGTTACGCCGCGGTGGTGGTTCAGAGCTGAGCTGATACGTCTTTTCCGCGTCAATCCCGACTAAGTCGCACATCGTAAATTATAATGCGGGTCACTATGCTCCGGCGCAATAGCTCACACTCTGGCATTGATTATGCCGCGCCGCTAGAGCTCGATCTCGATTTATTTACAAACCTTACGGTTAAACATGCCATATTAGAAAAGTCATTGCAAGCGCTACTATCCGTGATTTTTAAAATAAATCATTCTCCGACACGCTATGTTAACGTGTGCGTCTAATTCTCTGAGGCACCTCGTAAACCTGCATGTCAACTGTATGAAGGACATATCTGAGCATGAATACTTGAGTGGGTACCATATCGTGACAACATTCACTATCTAGCTTTCCGCGACAGTTACCGAGGAGTGAACACCTTGGAATTCATTCCCTTTTATTCTTGTGGAAACAACTGGCAGTCATCGGGTTTCTGGCTTTAGAAGACTACGGGGAGAGTTAATCTTGGGCCGACATAAGTGAACAGCATATACATAGTCCTGACGCAGGTTTTAGTTGACGCAGGTACAGGCAAAGTGTTCGAAACCAGGTGGTAATTCTCTCAGCACATCCCTCTGCAATAGCAACGATACCAAAGGAGCCCACTAATCGACGGACGTAAGGGCATTGAATAACCGTGAATTAATTTTGACTGAACTTAAACTAATACATTACCAGACGAAAGTGCAAACAGACGGATGTGAAACGAAGGAAAGTGAAGATAAGTTAGCGCTTAATCGACACTTAAATAGTGCCGAATAAGAACACGAAGAAAGGGAATTTTAATGAAAGAAAGGCGGAGAGGTCGGCCGGTGGTAACAGGGCTGCACCGATGCTGGTGCCTGCTGTAGTTCAGCCCCGCTTACGACCGCGTTCCATGCTAATGTATAGTAGGATATAACTTTAAAAAAAAGAAAGAAACAGCAGTTGGTAACAGTGGGACATGAACCCCAGCGTCCTGTATTACTCCACTGACCAATAAAAACCGTGAACGAGATCATATGTTTAATATTTTGAGCACATCGAAATTAAACCGAATGGCTCTAAATTCGATTATTATTTCGTATTGAACTGAACATTAAACATTTTGACAGATTTGCCTGTCTGGTTCGGTGTGAAGACTGTCAGAGTTTATTATTATTTCGTCTCGCGATTAACTTATTGTTTACGTAACAATAACTACCTCTTTTGCAGCGGGGGAATTCTGTGTGGCGGTCCCGAATGGTGTAGCGCTTCACTTTAACGGGGATAAGTTGTATCCGACTACGCTACCATGCCCCCTTTCCCAGAGATGTACACAGTGCTTGCGGGCATACCTTGCAGAGGTCCCGGACGGTCTCGGAGAAGCCGACAACGTACAGGGCGATGGCCACGGCGTTCGCCAACGAGAAGATGAGGCCGATGGATCCACCGAACTCGGGTCCCAAACTTCGAGATATCATGTAGTATGTGCCGCCTGCGACACAGCCGCCATTTTTTATACAACGCATTACTGCTAAGAGCTTACGCGTGCTATCTTTATTTGCTCCTTAGTAACGTCTACACGCAACAATTAATCTTGGTAGCGAATCAACCTATTAGAGAGCACGTAGGCATGTACTGCCGTTGCCTCACAACCGTCACGTCGTGGTGTAGCTGGAACACGCAAAGCTAGCAGTCACGTCTGCTGACTACGACAGAGTTTAACCAAGGCATGCTGGAATTATGTCATTGCAATCTCTGATAGCTTCTTGGTGCGAGGCAGACGTCAGTTTAGCTCAGTTAACAACAGCTTGGGGCCGGGAAACATGCAGAGCATATTCGTTCGCACATAACATTGCGATGACTGCCCTCCTGCGCTATGGATCTCACAACTTCGCAGTATGTTACTGCGAAGTTCCGGGCTGTGCGTCTGTAAACGTAGATTTCGCGCCCACTCGAAGAGCGAAAGGGACGGGACCTCTAGCCCTTCTCCTCGAACTGAATTTCGGGTCATAGCGAAGAAGCTGCCGTTGTTTAGGAAAAGCTTCCGGCTAGCCTAGCCGGTATATACTGTCTGGGCATAATGCACCGCAAACGACGTGAAACATGTGAAAAAAACAAAACAACACCCGGGGGAACGTTCCTTTCAATTGCGCGTTCGCTTCAGTTTGCGGTGAAATTTGACCAATGGCGATTTTGTTCATAGTTCACGGAGCTGTTAGGACGTTATTAACACTATACAAACGAAAATAAAGGGGGAAAGCGTACCGCCAGAGCAGCTGTGAATGCTTCATGCTCGCTGGTGCAGTTGTATAGCATACATTGCGTGCACACCCTGGGACCAGCAAAAAAAGAGCTCAACTACATAAAAGCGCGCGCGCGTGTAACGGAAGTGACGTCAGACCATAACGGTGTCCCATATGCCTCACCTCCCCGCACTTCACCGTTGGTGCAGATGGCGGACATGGAGAGAGTGGTGAGCATGGTCACTATGGAGGCGAGGATGACGATTCCGGAGCCCAGGCCTGGAGGAATAAACGAGAGGGGGGACAGAGTTAAAAATCGTGCACTCCCGCTCCCATTCAAAGCTTCATCCAACATCCTGGAGGAAAAAAAAAACTGCGGGGCGGCGATCCTCCCGAAAAATAAGCTTCAATACAGTCGCCATAATACTGGGCTTTAAGAGGTTTTTTTTATGTTCATTGACGGAGTGAAGCTTGGTAGGGTCGCTGTTTCGGCCTAGCGGAAAAACGCACTTAACTTTTTTTCTAGAGAATACGAATCAGAAATCGTCTCGCAGACGTTTTTGCGAATCACATGCAGCAGTCTGACCGGCTGCGGAAGTGGCATGGTCTAATCGCTTGTTCTAAAACTGCGGTCGGTAATTAGCAGCGGCAATTAATCACATAAGACAGTGAAGTTTCACAGTTAAGCCGCTGTGAATGAAAATCTCGCAATTATTTTGTTTTCAGCGAAATGGACCAAAACACCATCAAGTTTACCACCATGTTCAAGTCTGCAGTTTTCAATAACCTACACGATAAAACTCTCTGCGCATTTTGTAGTTTCGTCCCCGTTCTTGACCACTCGTTGCTTTGAAGACTAAACGACCCAGATAACAACAAATAAATAAAACAAAGAGTTCGGGCTTTCTTTTTTTTTTTTTGCTTACTGTAACCCCGCAAAACCACAGCAACTGCGTTGCTTTCGAGTAACAATCATGCAAGGCATTCGCCTATTTGTCAATAAGACCGGAAGGCTTTAACTGATAATTTTATAAATGAAGACACATAAAATCATTTAGCTTTTGCTTCTAAGCCAATGCATTATATAAATAATCACACCAAACATCACAGATACACTTTCTTGCCGTCCTTGTTACAGACACCGCCATGCGGGCTGCAAGATATTTCAGCTTCAAAAATCAACGCTTCAGAAAACGCGGCGGCGGAGGAAGAAATGCGAAGGGAGTTGGCAAAGTGCAAGGATAGTGCCCGTGAAAGCTTTGTCGGCATCGTTGCATCGGGGCATCAGGCAACGCGAAAAGTGTTAAATGCATCAGCGGTGCGGACGGGAGTACACAGTTTGTCGAGCACGTGTAGAGCCATCTCGTGGTAACCACCAGCGTTACAGGCGGGAAACCTTATACAGCGGTGCCAATGCAGAAAGTAGGCACAGACTGATCACCACAGGGCAGCCAATGTAAACCTCGCAGCTGTTTTATCTGTTTGGTTTGGCTTAATGGGGTTTAACGTCCCAAAGCGATTCAGACTATGAGGGACGCCGTAGTGGAGGGCTCCGAATAATTTCGAATCCCTGAGGTTCTTTCACGTGCACTGACATCCAACTGTACACAAGCCTCTAGTATCTCACCACCATCGAAATGCGACCGCCGCGGCCAGGGTCGAACCCGCGTCTTTCGCGTCAACAGCCGAGCGTCATAACCAGTGAGCCACCGCGGCGGCTTGTTTTATTCGTCTCCTGACAAAGGCGCGCAGACCACAGATCACCTGAAACGGTCACTAGGAAACGCGCAGTTTATCACCTGTCGTTGCCCGTTATTTACCTGGACGTCGACCTCTATTACGAAACCGACGAGCGCAGCTCGCACGGTCTGTTTCTAAAAAAAAAAAAAAAAACATGGACGAACATCAGCGGATCGTCACACTTGGTCATCGTGTAACCTCGCCGGTAATGTAGGTGGCTATCACGAGATGGCGGTGCATGCATCAGTGGCCACGCCTTCCAGCGTTCCTTTCGAAGGCTAGAAACTTTCTCCACTGTGTGCATTCAGAGGCGATAAAGCACAGAGAGGCGCACGGTGTGCATCAAGGCAATCGCAGCGCGAACGTTCACGTTCAGTGTAATAAAATAATAGCATGCAATAATACGCACGTTAGGTGAACATTAAAATAACAAATAACAAACTAAAAAAATAAGAGAAAGCAGACTGCTCCAAATGCTGTCCGAACTGAACAGTACAGTACGATTCGCAGCTGATTTAGTTGTACATGATCTCTAAAAAAGCGAAGAAAGACACGGAAGTGGAAGCAAGATCTCGCGTACCTTGTCTAGGTTAGGTGCGACAACTGCGACGCGTGCAACGTCTACAGTTTTGGAGGAGAAACGCCTGCAGCGTTTACCTGTGAAAAAAACCTCACACGTTGAGCGTGAGCAGTTCCGTTCGACAAAACCCAGCCGTGCTCACCGTCACTGACGCCACGTTCCGTCTTCCGAGTTATTCTACCAAAAAAGTTTAGAAACTCAGTTTCGAAAACCGGAAACCTGCGCTGCCTGTGAGCTTCGGCGCCGGCCATTCTCGGCGCCATGCTAGTTTTCGTTAGTTTTAATAATTCATTTTACTGCCGCAGATGGCGCGACAATCCCCAGGTTCTAAGGCTTCGGATCAATCACCGTTCCGCGTTTCGAAACACGGAAGCTATGGAAGGTGATTGAAGAGCTCTGCCCCGGTACGCACGCCAGCCGTGCCTTCGCTGAAGGACAAACTTCGGCAAGAAGACTACTGCGGAAGATCGGTTCCAGACCAGCGCTGCGACTCCGTTACGCAAGCACCCCACGTGAGGGAACCTCCGCACAAGAGGAACAAGTAACAGCTGTGCTGGACGCGTAACGATATCACGTCTAAGACGGTAACGAGATCACCTGTCAGTCGTGGTTCGTCCTGTCTAGTAGTAATCACGTCTCAAGACGAAATCCCGCTTTTCAATTCTTTCAAACCGATTTCTTCAGGGAAAACAACTTCAATGTGAGCTTAGTGTGTCGTAACAACGAAATTACGGGGTATTTCCTAGAAACCAAAGACAATATTGTCCAAACGGGACTCAACCATCACAGATATGAGGGCCGTTCTCCTGCCCCGAAGTAACGTAATAAATCCTGGAGATTTTTTTTTTACTTTGTAGAAGAAGGCCGGGTACGCAACCCGAAAAGCACACAATCTACTCGTTGCGAGCTTGACTAAGCCCACTGCACGGCTCTGAAGCACGCGCTTCAGATTACTGTCGTTGTAAGCACAGCCGGAGGCTGTCAATCGTGCAGCTAGGTCTGTAGCTGGATTAAATCCCAGTGGATGAGACGTACCAATGCCGGCCTGTCCCACGACCCAGGAAAGCCGCAGGAACAGAATAACGCCCCAGATGTTGAGCAGGCATCGCACCTGTGTTGTCGGAAAAAAGGGATGGGGGAGGGGAGAATAGAAAGGGAGAAGAGCAAATGGAAAAGGCACGCGAAATTCATTACCAGAAAGAACTCAAGCAAAAGCATGTACTAAGCTTTCAGAACAACGCTTAACGCTGACGGAGACGATGGGAACGAGTTTATCTCGTGGAAAAAAGTTGGTCCAACACAGGACGAACTCAACAAAGCAAGAAATGAACCGACTAGCTAAGTAGCAAGTTTTACTCGAAAAACTCATCCGCGGTTTAACCCAGTTCGATCCACTTTCAAAAGACGACCTCGTTTTCGGTAATTTTGCTATATTCACTTTATATGCTTCGATATCATCTATATTTACTTTACTTCGTACAAGCTTAAAGTTCCATTCTATTTCTTTCTCACATGACTTAATTTCATTTCCTTTTATTATTTACAAGCTGCTCGTTCCGTCGTTCAACAAAGCCTCTGTGAGGGTTTTACTCTAAAAGTTTTATTCGATAAATTTATCATAGGCTTTCATAGTTCAACATGTTTTTCAGTAATTTTCTTACTTTAACAGCCCTTACTTCAGTGTCACCCAGATATGTTTCAATTTTTTGCGAGATCAAAAACAGCGTCTCTTTTTTTTATTGTTCTAGTCTAATTGTATTCCTTTTCTTTTTACCATTTACAGCTGTGCACTTCGCTGTTCAGAAATTTATCGAAGTCTTTGAAAGTATGCACTTATTCAAGATTTGTTCTCTTCAGTGATATTCATTGTCTCTTCCTCCACACTAAATATATAGTGCCGCTCTTGGTTTCTTTCTGACTCACGTCTAAATTTCCCTGTTATAGAATGTGTCTTAGTATTTTAATTAATTCTTAATGATTATGCACCCATTCCAATGATTATGCACTCATTCCTGTGGTAAATACTCCCCACGGATATGTGCCGTGTCCGGAAGCAGAACAAAAATACCAGGCTAGCTATCCCGCAGGTCTTTGTATTACTTCTTCGAGCAGTCCCATGCGCAACAAGAAATGAACTGTGGCGTTCCTTCACCGACTCAAAACGCCTGGCAGGGTTCCAGTCCAAGAAGAAGAAGAAAGGCGTAAACACCCACTTGGAACAACACGGGTACACGCACCAATAGACGGGCGAGGAGGAAAATGAAGAGAGACAGGAGGTGTCGGTAGCAACACGCGCACTCACAAAGACTCCCTGGATCCATCCCAGCTTGACGGCCCCTTTGCCCTTGATGGCCACTTCGTCGACGGCGTTGCGGGCAGACTTCTCCAGGGATTGCTGCGCACAAGACGAGGAAAAAAAGAGATGAGCACTCAGACCGAGACGCTTATGCAGGTGAACAGCGGATACACTTAGTTATATCTAGGAGGGTTTTATCGAAGGACGCCCCCACGGGAAATGCCTCTCAATACTGAGTATTCATATGTGAATCTTCCCTTCCAAAATTTCTTAGGTAGTCTATAGACTGTCCATAGACTTTTGTCTATAAAATCTATAGACTCTGTAGTCAAACCCTAGCGCACAGCCTATAGGCAATACAAATCCTATAGACAGTCTATAGACAATCTATAGACTTATGACCATACACATTTAGCGTACATTTAACTATAGACACTCTATAGACAATGAATAGACAAAATAAATATCTATAGGAAGGCAGTAGAGTCTATAAGAAGACTATATATTGTCTATGGATCGTTTTTGTAGGGGTTACATAAACGGCCACACATTTCGTTTCCTTTTTTCGAGCATTTCCATGAGATACTCGAAGAAGGTGAATTGCTTCTTAAATTTTAAATGCCAACGATAAGCATCGCCCGCCGATGTGGCGGGGAAACACCGATGCCCTATTTTCCCTCGAGAAACGTTGTAGCTGCTGTAAATGAAAATGGCCCGCCTCATGTTATCGTTGACAGCTCTTTATTCTCGTAAAAGGCACGAGGTGGCGGTAGTAGGCACGTCTGTAATTTGATATAGACCACGATTTAGATATTCGACGCCAAGGAGAAGAGGCAACGCTTGAGCCGAGAACTCATCTTTGCGCGTGCAGTAAGGCGTTGAAATCAAATGCATGCACACAATTTTTCTTCTAATAACTATGTACAAAAATAACGGAAAGTTCGCTTCTGCTTAACACCTCAATGCACAACGATCGGAAGCTGCCAGATATTGCGCTGAACAAGAAGCAACGTCTAGCTATACATGCGATACGGAGGAAGCTTAAAGGACTACAGACACCAAATTTCTCCTTGCACGTTTTCTTGTTGCAAATTATGGGTTGGACATCAATATACATGGACCACCGCGTGATATTCGCTTGACGCTGTTTCGGTTTTGGTTTCATCTATCGAACGATGGCTGTGACGTGTAGTTGACTCCACGTAAGGCACGTAAGTCACGTAAGGCACACAAAAAAAACGCATTATAACTGCTTATACGTAGTTTGCTTTCATTCCAGCTCTTGAAAAAGGCTGGTTTAACGTTGCAGTGAATAAAAACTGCCTATCCCAGTCTATATTGCTGGTTCTTTCATGCATCACATTACCTAGAGTGCAACTACATGTCACACCCATCATTCGGTTCCTGAAACCGAAACAACATGAGAGAAGAAATTCAATTATACATTACTCAGCGGTCGCAGGCGAATTCCACGCGGTGAGCCATGTATCCTAATGTCTAACGCATCATTTGAAAGAAGATAACACGCAAACTAAAATGCGGCATCTGTAGTCTTTTAAAAAAAGAAAAATCGGTGCCCAAGGAGAACAGTGTGGCGAGGTTGACTGCAAAGCGAGGACGTCCTTCTGTGTCTACCAGTTCGAGAAAAATTCCCGAAGATAAGGCTTTGAGTTTTGCCTCTGGTTACGCCACTCGTTTGAGGGTAATCGTCGGGGCACGCGCCTCGCAGCCACACCTTGTTCTTTACTGAAAGGCGTTGCGTTCTTCTTCTGACGCGTTGTTTCAGCTATAATCGAATACACGCAAATAAGCAAACAAAACACTGTAATGGCCTAGGTTTTCCAACTCAAACTGTCTGGCCTCTTTCTCGTTGTTATCGCCGCTTAGTTACATTCTAAACGTCCCTATAGGCACAGCGAGTAGGACAGTTGTACGACTTGGCAGTTCTAAACGCCTTTTCGAAACCCGTTTACGCGCCACATACGTATGCGTATATGTGCGCGCAGGAAGAAACGCGAAAAGGAGCAGCGAGCGAAATAGCAAGAAAAGAAGAAAAAACAGGCGAGAAAGGGTTCGCCTTTCTTTAAGGCAAACGTCGACGTCGTGACTTCCAGCGAGAGTCCAGGTAAAAAAAAAAAAACTAAGAAGGAAAAAAAATGAGATGGAGCAAGAAGTGCTCCCCTGACAGACATCGACGTTGGCTAACGTCTGTGTGTTTTCGTGAGCCTGCGCGAGAGAGGCAAATTGCCTTTCGGTGCCGACTGTCAGCCGCGTAGAGAGACGACGGGCGATTCCTTTGTCTCTGCACGAAGTGCTGCGCAGCTCTCCCGAGAGCGCGGCGAGAAATGTTTCCTCCAGCCGAGCCTCCCCCCTTCACCTCCTCCCCCTGCAGCGTCGGCCCCTCTGCGGGAGACTCGTTAGGACCCCCGTGCGCGCGAGTGGGCAAGGTGCCTCGCCGTCGGGACGTCCGACGCCAGGAAATGACAAAACAAATGCATCGCCGCCACGAACGGTTGCGCGCACACAAGCGCGGTAGCACATCAACTTACCGCGTGTCTTAAAGAGCGCGCAAGAACAATTCACGCAGGGGTGTAGGGGTGTACGAAAGTGCATTAAGCTTTCATGCGTTCGCAGTCGACGAACTGCGCTACAAAGCGCTACTTAGTCAAGGCGCAACTTGTACTTTTAGTGCGCCCTTCAAGCCTAATTCCACTAACTCCTATAGATCTTACAGCTCCTGCAGCTGTAGTACGCCCTGTAACTGTTGTAGCCCTGCAACCCCATACCTCTCGTTGCTCTTGTAGTTTCTGTATGCCTTGTAGCCCCTGCAGCCACTTTAGCTATTGTAGTTCTTGCGGTTCTTGTACCCCCCCCCCTCCCCCTGTAACCCTTGTAGTGCTTATAGCTTCTGTTGCGCTTGTAAGCTCTATGCAGTTAGTTTTATGTCGGGAGCGTAAAACAAAAGCAAATAAGGTGCTCTTGAACGGTCCTCGTTTTGAAATATCGGCAAAGCGATAAATTACTCTTCTTGGGGAATAAGCAAAGGATCACCGCACTGCGAAGGCTGGTGCTGCCGCAGACAGATTTCACTCTACGTCACTGTCATCCCATGTCATACGTGTTTTTGTTTTTTGCGTGCCTTGCACCCCTGACATACCCGGGTTGACTGGTTGGATCAAATTACGGTGACCGCAGAAATTACCGAGACCGCGCATATCGATAAGACAGCTTGTGATTAGAGCAGACGGCGACCAGCAGAAAGCGGAGTGAACCATGTGTAAAAGAGTACATAATCTTCACCCAGGAGGTCAGCGTTCGAAAACAGCAATTTCCATGAGCAAACATTCTTATTACTTGTGACGGCGATAGGCTCCCTGTTTGTTCGAGCGTACGGACGTTCATAATATGAGCATGTGGAAGTCATAAAATGTCCGTTCTTTTCTTTGTAAAAAAAGTTTAATAGATCATCTAATCTAATTTTCAGTCTCGAGATCCAAATAACTATTTTATCGATACCTTGGCCTAGGCAGAGTTCATATCTCTTAAACAAGGTTCTAACTGCCAATTCTCGTAACGGATAAAAATTGTCAGTTACAGCGGCACGATTGACTGTATTAAAAGAACACAATCGTTGGTCAAGCAAGACAGCAAAATACTTTTTACGAGGCGAATGATTTCACTTGTATCGTCAGTACTGGTGGATGTCGAACGCAGGGATTAGCGGTACTAGGCCACAACAGCCTATTAAGCCAGCTTTTACCGGCGGCCCGATACGCAGGGAGCGCACGATGTCGAAAGCAATGAATTTGTAAACTCCAAGCGCGAGCTACAAACCCGCCTGCACAAGAAACAAAAAAATGACGGTCTTCAATCACCCCATTGTGCAGTCTATAAAGGCGGTCGCGCGGGACACACAGAGCAGCAAATTTCGCAAACAGCAAGGACAGCTGAACTATGACAGCCAATCTCGTTTACGCAATGCGGTCAAGCGAAACAAAGTTGATTACCCTTTTTGATCCCGCGTCTGCTTGTGCAGCTTGAACCGCTGTTTATGGCTATTACCTCTTTGCATCAGCGTCAAACCAATCGCAGAGCAAGCCCACTGTCCTTCAGCTAGGCAGTCGCAGGCTTACGTACCTTCTTTAACGACCTGAAAGTACGCGCAGGTTACATTCACTTGTAACTAAAGCAGTAAAAAATATAGGTAGTTGCGGAATGTATAAAGGAAGGCATCGTATTCTGTTAAGGTATATTTGAGCGAACCAGCCGTCTTAAGAAGACTTAACTGCACTGTGATACAAGTATACAGTAAATGCCCGTACAGTGTCCTAATGACCTAACTGGTAATTTGAAACGCCGGCAGCATGACGCACCACAGTTATCGGCAGAACTTCGCCTAGCTCAGATAATTTACGGTCTGGAAAGTAAAATAGGGGGACCAGAAAAATAGGAGACCCAGAAAAATGGGATGTTCATAAAAATAGGGCATAAAATAGGATGTCCAGAAAATGCGGTTGCGTTTTTATGGAGGAAAAACGCTGAGGCGCCCGTGTGCTGTGCGATGTCAGTGCACGTTAAAGATCCCCGGGTGGTAGAAATTATTCCGGAGCCCTCCACTACGGCACCTCTCTCTTCCTTTCTTCTTTCACTCCCTCCTTTATCCCTTCCCTTACGGAGCGGTTCAGGTGTCCAACGATATATGAGACAGATACTGCACCATTTCCTTTCCCCAAAAACCAATTAAAAAAAAGAAAATAGGAGGCCCAAAAAGATAGGAGGTCCAGAAAAATAGGATGACCAGGGAGTGCCCAGCGACCCAGAGAAGTGTTCTTCCACGGAGGCTCACGCGACCACACTTGATACATTGGTCAAATAATAAGGAAGCGTCGGCGGCCGTGTTTTCTCAAGGCGCACTCGTCTCACACACACACAATGGGCCATTTTGCGTCCTTCAGGACCCTGCCCGCATCGTGCGCCAGAGCGCGAAATGGTTGGACACCGGCAAATGTGAAGCTACCCCAACACGCCGCTCATGCGCGGCAAGTGGCAATTCAACTGGCCGCGCTTTAAAAGGAAGCCGCCAGAGATAAATTTTTATTCCGGCAACTCGAGCTGAACACGCGAACGCCTTTCATGCGTGCACACTCCGGTCGAATCCTTGGCTCTCGTCTCTTCCCGTTTAGAGCGTGAGCAGCTCGGCGGAAATGACGTCAGCGCACGCATTGGTTCAAGAGTTTAGATGAACTGCTATGGGGAACCTGTGCTGCCAAGGTGGCACTGCAATTGTTCCATTCGGTGACTCAAAACTGCTTTTGACAGCTGATTGGGCCGCTGCAAACGCGAGAACACAATCTGCGCGATTAGATACCC
This sequence comes from Amblyomma americanum, assembly GCF_052857255.1. Lineage (NCBI taxonomy): Eukaryota > Metazoa > Arthropoda > Arachnida > Ixodida > Ixodidae > Amblyomma > Amblyomma americanum. The sequence goes on along the minus strand of NC_135499.1, from coordinate 146,372,356 downwards.
GCGTTTGGCTGACAGCATTCATTGCCTATAGCTTCTCTCGGCGTAGCCCAGATAGGTGACGCACGGCACGTGCACCTTCGACAGAGCGCGGAGGCTCACGCCAATAAGCGCCTGAAGGTGGCGCGGAAAAGTACTAAGAGTACTACCCAAAACTGCTTGCTCTTCTCGCTAGGCAGTGTGTTATGGCGCTGCAATCGGCACCGCAAACTTCAGCGCAAGTTCCCCATAGTAGGAGGTGTATACAACATCGTAGGCTGTACAGTTTCCGCCACCGATAATAAACAGGGGCCGAGTTCGCAAAACAGACTGCTTGTAAAAAAATATGGTATCTGGCCGACAACCACGCGTCCTTGCAAGCAAGAGATTTGTCGATACCACCGCTAATTATTTGACACCTTCTGTGTCGCTCGCGAAGGATAACTATCCAATGAGACAAACTGCACGACTTTGAATGCGGCAGCTAAGCGCATTGCATAGATGGCTTGCATTCGTGAAGCGAGTTTTGATGTACCAAAGAGGCTAAATAATCGATTTTTTTTCTTGTTGAAACAGGTTTTCGAAACATGTTTTCGTTCACCAAATGTGTGGAGCGCAGGCAGCTGCAGGTGAAAACGGAAATATTACATTCAGTCCTGCAACAGGGTCGTCTTGGCTTCCTTCAACGGACGGTGAAAAGCATGAATGCCTGGGTACACCGCGCCGAGAGAACAACCGCCGTCAAAGAGTTAAAGTTAGTAACGACGATCAACGTGCCATATACATACATTACTAGCATTTGTCACAGCGGCCTTTCTGCACACGCGCAGTGCTTTCGTTGAGTCTTAAGCCCCAATACAAAACACGCGCCGTAACGCGGAAATCTGCAATCCGTTCGATGCCCGCCTGAAGTTCCTGACAGTGCATGTCTTATGACTATCTCAGAACCCGATTCCTTCCTGCAACAACCACTCTATCCCCTATCATTAAAGTGATAGACGCAGTCCATACGGCATTTATAATGGTCTGCGCAAGGAACGAAAATTTTCGTCCACCCTTTTCACTGCTGCCTGTACAAACCACTGCACACACTGAACGGAAAGCTCGTCCCCATTGCATTTGTGGAGATGAGAACGTGTAAGCGAAACAAAGCCAGCAGGGAGACGGGATGGAGGTCGGCGCGCTGCACGGGTCTTGGTCCGGCTGGACGGTTTAGGGTTACGCGGCGAGAAATGCGGTACTCATAGTGCAGGCGCAGCTTCATCTTCCACAAGGCCTTTCATGCGGCTAGAGCAAATGCGGTCTCGCTCGTCGGCAGCGCCGCCACCGTACACGCCTCTGCATTACCCCCCTCCGTCCCTCCCTCCCGCTCTCCCGCCAAGGGGGAAATCTCGCCCACGCTAAGCTCTCTCATTCACTTTCTATCACTCGTTCTCTCCCTTGCGTGCTCTCTGCATGCGTCACCCCGCCCTGCGGAAATGACCAATCAGGGAGCCCCGGGAGAAAGCATCCCCCCCCCCCCCCCCCCCCCCCCGGAGCTGCAAGGAAAATAGAAGACGCTTGCAAGAACTCCTAAAGCAAATGGAGACAGTCAGTGATGGAGATGAAAAGGGGGAATTCCATGGTGAAGATTAACGCCGGTAGGGAGCTGTCACACAGTTCGACTCCACCAGTAAAGATACCTCCATGAGATTTCCGATCGGTCCCAGGAAAGCGAAAAAAAAATTAACACGAACAATTTTGTAAGACGTCTGGCGCTATAATGTCGCAGGCTTTTTTTATTATACACTTTTAGAGACGGGCACTAAAACGCAAAGACATTTACAACATCGTGTCAAGAATGAAGACTGCTAGGTAAAATAAACAGAACAGAATGAATGTTCTGTCCATAGAAGAATCAGCACTAGCTGGTTGCTGCCAAAAACTTAACAGTGCACCAATTCCCGCAAGATTTCCAGAGCTTTAAGGGGCCGTAAAACTTCTGCGAAAAAAATTGAGGCTATCTCCGTTTACACAAAGTCCTACTGCTTTTCCCTGTCATGAAGAAAAAGTAAGTGGCTAAAAATCAGGAATAACCTCTCGCTATCATGAATGTCTGTTGCCTGCTCATTGACATCGCCATGATATCTGTCACTTACGTATGCGGAAAATGTTTTTCTTCATTCGAAACACATTGTGCGCTACGTTAGCAGCCTAGCATATTCTGATAGAATGAAGGCGTTGATTGGCTCACGGAGTCAGTAGCACGCCATTATTGGAACCGAGACGTCTATGGTTCAGTTCCCAAATCAACTATGACAGTCCGCATTTCTTTACTTTATTTCTATTCCATATGAAATGACCGGTGACGAACGATGTTTGGGCAAGACTACGCGAAAACTGAGCGAAAGCTTGTTCGAACTACAGCTGACGACCACTTTCCCCCATAAATAATTTCAAGCTTTCAAACGGCAGTAAAACAAGGAAACAATCATGAAGAAAGTTTTCGACTTTCTTCACGGCGTCGCGTTGTGGCACCACCGCAGAATTACAACCCACTTTCCTTAGAGCGTTGCTTTCACCGAACGCATTCGTGCCCGCGGAGAAGCACGATTTACGGCTCCAGAAACGATAGGTCGTTTGAAGTCCGACTTTTAAAAGAAGTGGCCGTCCCCATCACTCTTCGCACGACGTGCGATCGACGCCGAGGCTGCGTGAAGAAAAACAGAAAGCCTGAAAGGTTTCCGAGCGACTTCTCGTTGGCGACTGCGTCCTTCAGTCGAAAATCAATGACTGTGGAAAAGTGATCTGAGAAGAAAGGTGCGTTCTAGACGGAGATGAACATTCCAATGCCAGCTATAAAATGCACAGTAAAAGAAGCCGCGGGTCTGCCGAAAAGTCTCGATGCCCCTGTACTGTGCGTATTTTCATTGGTGACCAAGCAGGGCTAAAAATTTCTGCATTCAATTCCGCATCGTCATGAATGACAGCGAGTCATCGTAGCCTATAAAGGTGAAGAGTCATGTTTATTTTGACTATGCAGAGCGCAATTACTAATCAAGTTTTAATGCACCGAACGAGGAACAAAAATCTAAAATTATAAATCTATTATACCATTTTGATTAAATGGATATCATAGCGCAGTAGCGCTGTAAATCCGCAATATTTGTTACAAGAGTACTAAAATACTATTTTAACTCTTACTCCTGTTGTCAAAGATTTATCGTAAAATTGTGCGTCATGCGATATAGCAGGTGATAAAGGCGACTGTACTGTGACATTTGACGGCGGTAACAACTAGAACAGCTCTATCCTAACGAGTTCGTTTGGAGCACACTATATTTTTCTGCCTGTAAACTCCTAGTAGCAGCCTCCCATCGTACACACTAGAAAGGCACCGTTCAAATCATATTTAGCATAGTATGCTAACCTCTCCCCAGCCGAAGATATTACGAAGCAAGAAGAACGAAATTAAGAGGCCACAAACAGGCGTACACAACAGTCAAGTCTTACAGTGTCTGAGCAAACGAAGCCATGTTGGCCTCGAGCACATTAAACGGTTCCTCAAAATATCACTGCAACTACGCTTTGTTTCGAAGTGTTTACTATTTCTGTTAGTTATATTTCCGGTGTCCTCACAAAAAGAAAGGAATGTGACAATTATTTCGTTGCGTCTATACTTCTGAGTAATGCCTTCCTGGGATCGCACTTTTATCTAGAGCCTCCAGGAGTCGTTAAACATGACTGGTGAAAGCCACGAAAAAAATATAAAGCGTCGACGCCACTTGAATGCTTAAAATCGCAAGATTTCCACATTAGGTAACTTAGTGTGCGGAAACGTAAAGTGGAAGCGCCCAACAGGTCTCGACACGGTTGGCAGAATAAGGAAAACGCCAGTGAAGCGCGCAAAACCAGTTGGGCAAGACGGTGTCTTATGACGCAGGAATACGCGTGCGGCATAGATTTGTGCTGAGTACTTTCAGTGCGTAAACGAACGCCGAAACGCGTCTAAATGAATGTTAAATTAAATGCCTCAGCGAAAGCGAAATCATTCACTTAAACGAATAAAAAGCACTAAGTCACTCGGTAGACGGGCCAAAAGCTGGCCAAAAAAGATATGAGAGCGATAAACTAACTGTTAGTGCTTGACAGTGAAAGAATGGCGGTTTAACAAATGCAAGAAAAAAAAACCCTGCACCAACTTCTAACACGATTACTGGCCCGTCGTTTTCGCCTTCCTTTTTTTTTACACTTTTCCCGATTACATTTTTGCCTGTACCAGCCCTTTTGCATATACAAAGTAGAGTGATATTACACAGATATATCATAATTTCTATTATAGAGACCATGAACTATACATACTTAAATGCTGTGGTCTACCCTGTGAAGACAGTCGACAGGTGTGGGCTATGCAGTACTTTTTTTTTTCAAAATCGGCTATTATAACACGTTATGTCCAATGCAGTTATCATTGTCACATGGTTTTCAAGGCCGTACTTGTGCTGTGCTTGCATTTTTGTCATCGCGCAATTTGCTATGCATGATTACCTACAGTATCTATCTCCATTCGAATAATGTCGCGCGTCTTCTCCCTGCAATACACATTCGAAAAATAAAGCACGTGGCTGATCATCATCCGCACTTGACATCATAAGGCATGCGCGTAGTCTTGCTGGTATCGCAACAGGCCGAGGCGAGATGCTGATCAATTTTTCGCCTCGCTGTAAGGAAGACTGTGAAGTCAGTGTTACGGGATCTGCTGTCGAAAAAAAAAATCAGAGCGAAGATGACAGTGAAGACGAGGCGTTCGTGGATATAGAAATGATAGACCTTCTTTACTCCGACAGCCTGGATAATGGTGATCACGACGGGTTCTGAAACTGTGTAATGTTTTGTTGTGATTGTATAAGAAAACGTACACTCATCAGAGATAACAGAAACACTAACGTAAATATAGTTACGGCGCCTTTACATATTCATGGACGCACTATGTAACGGTTGCGAACAATCTATAAAAAGTGCAGTTTTGCAGCAAGAACTGACCCGGGCCGGGTGCGGACTATAGTGCGGAAATTACGCTAGAGTTAATTTTGCGTGCACAAGAAAGAAAAAAAAGCTGCGCTTGAAGGCAGCCAGTGAAGCCCGCTGGAGTGCCTATCCAGTACCTGCGTTACCTGAGGCATCGCACTTTGCTAAGTAACGAAAAGGGTTGGTGGTACATCATGCCCGAATGTATTAAGCGCTTAGTAGCTATAGAGCACCAAACGCACAACGTGTCGCACTTCGTTATTGAACATAAACACCCCAACTACCTGGTTTCTGAAAAAAAATAATAAAGGACTTCAACACAACCTTCACGAGGGTATTTGAATTTAAGAAGCAACCGTTACAGTCCCCGGGCTTTCACCGATATACATTTCACTATCCCTTTTGAACCGACTTGCGGAGACTACTGGTAATTTTTTTTCTTGGTTCGTGTGAGTGTTAGGGGGGGGGGGGGGGGGGGGGGAGGCGTATCGCAACGAACAGGATGCTCATAGTACGCCTTCCGGACGAGTTGCGCACTAGAGGCTCACCCCCCACCGACCGGCACAGAGCAGCGACGCGTACGCACCAAGCTCAGCGAGTGAGTGCATGCAAGCGGAGTGCATTCGAGTGTGACCGATTCTGCAACGAGCAAACAGCCCGGAGAACGAAGGCAAGGGGTCGAACAGAAAGGCAAACAAACCAAGCAGGCAGCGCGCGCGAACGCAAAGACGCCGCGCAGTCGCTCGTCCGCGGCGGGGCCTCATCAGTGGCCGATGCGCCCCCGCGCAGTCGAAGCCGTCAATCAGCGTCAGCGGCGCAACGACAAGGGGGGCTGGCGTCGCCGCTTAGCGCAACAGCGGGCACGTTCTCCTTTCGCTTGGCAGTGGATCAACTATTATGCGCGCTCTCCGGCGACGCTGCGCACGGGGAGAGACAGATCTCGTTAGCCTGTACTATAGGATGATGCCCTGGCAGGATCGAGCACGTATCGGAGGCTGGATGAGAGACCCGATGAGGACCGTGTGAAGAGGAACGCGTGTAAGGCTGTAATGAGAGCAGCTCCCGCTCGGGCCACGCTTAATCGAATACAGGTGCAGGCGCGAACGGCAAAGTAATCGGAGAGACGAATACTATGCAGGCCGGATAAAGCTCGTCTGAGAGGCACGGGTGAAAGATGAGAAAGCAGAGAAGAGGAAAGAATGCAATTAACTCCTTCTTTTCCTCTCTTTCAATCTCCTTCTGCCTTATAAGCCTGTTGTTGACGTCAGTTCACGGGTAAGGGAGCAATAAAAGACGCTTTAAAGCTATTTCATAGAGCGGCCCTGTCAAATAAAGGGCGTGCTTAGCTGGCACGGTTTCTGAGTCCTGGCCGAAACGTGTGCCAGGCTTCGCTTAAACGAGCGGCCTGTAGGTACCCTCCGCTAATAGCTTTCACCGTAGTCCGCACACCGCTGCGTGCGAAAAAAATTGCCAGGCGTCGTAACAGGCGTTGTCAGCACCTGTACCAAGGAACAAAGGAACATTGTTTCGGAATCCACGTACTGCGACGTCAGCCCCATAACACATTCTGCAGGCATCGGGACACGCGCCATCGCGTACCGAGGAGGCTCTCTAACGGGGACAGGCGCGGCTGCCCGCCTTCCGCGCCCCCTCCTACTATGCGGGGCACATGTGCGGATCCGCCTCCCCCTCCCCCCCCCCCCCCCCCCCCCCCCCGATCGGGGCACAGCGGGGCAGCGGAACGCCCGAACGAAAGTCGTGTGTCTGCAGCTGCATGCCTGCGACGACCATTTGTGACCATTAGGCTCTCCCCCGCCTGGGGGAGGGAGAGAGAGCTAGCTCGGCGGCCGTGGACGCAGCATTTATCTCCATTTGGTCGTCGGGGGCAGCGCACACCTGGATGAGGAGGAGGAGGAGACAGCAACGCACTGGCCCAGCAGAGAAGCTCTGCCACCCTCCGGCGCACCGCTTCGGGGTTTCCAGAAGTTGTGGCTTCGAGGACTCGCTCTAACTGTGCACTCCGGAAGTTGCGTGCAGAAAGGACGCGCGCACAACAGAAAGCGCGCGGCGACAATGCTGGAAGGCTGCAGCATCGGACAGAGCAAGACGCAGCATGATCAGTAGCGATGCAGTGTCGCGTATAACAGTGCGACAAGAGGAACAGGAATAAGGCGGTTTGGCAACCACGGAGTTACCTGTGAGGGGGCGCATAAGAGGAAAGCCTGAACACCTGCCACGCACCTACCCTTCAGCAGTGGAATGCAGGCCTGATGTTACTACGCATTGAGATGATATTTAGTTGATCGCTGAGCTTTACTGTCCCAAACTGTTAGAAGTGATAAATGAGGGAACAAAGATATTAAAAATAAAAATGCGGACTGATCCTATGCTTTCCTTGTCACGTGCACGCCATTAATGCAGCACGGTTGTAAAACAAGAGCGCACTTGGCCCCTAGCTCCTCAGAACGAAAGCATAAATTCGCCACCCAGACAACGAGAATTTACGCGTCCAAATAGGTTAACCTATTACGCTTGCATCTTCGTATACTACGAGTACAGACTTCGCAGTCTTTTTCCCAAAGATAATACTATTAATTATAAACTGTGTTATGGAAAGAATGTAATTTGTGGGGCTTAACGTCCCACGGCGACACATGGGCGGTGGCGGGCGCCGCAGTGGAGGGCTACGGATTATTTTGTATTGCCTGAGGTTCTCTAACGTGCGCTGACAACACACGGGCGTTTTTGAATTTCGCCTATTGGTTCAGCGGTATTCAAGGTCTAATTGTTGCAAAGCGCAATGTACCGGAAAACTGCACTGCTGCTACGGCCCGCCGTTTATGGCAACAACTAGTCTCGCCTTGCAGTGTTGCTAGCACCGATGTTTGGAAAGAAGCGTTACAAAACATCCCTGGACCTTATTGATCGAGTTGTCTTCTCTTAATTTATTTTCTTATGAATCTAAGGATGCATACCGAAGTAAGCGAGAGCCTCTTTAGCCCATTCCCAAAGACGTTATAACCATGATATGGTTATACCGTCTTTGGTTATAACCACTCATAAGGTACCGTAGAACCGTACTATGGTTAACAGCTCCTGGATACATTAGAGAGCACACGAGGGTTTCTTGAAGAGGACATTTTAATGACCTTTATGACGACGGCTTAGATGAATGCCCAAAAAAAGAAAATAAAATATATATAAGACTTCGCATGCATTTAGCGTTCGCGTTCCACGCTTAATAATGACATTCGGCAGAATTACTACAGTTAGAGCCCGCGTGCACCACACACAGAAACCAGGATCACACTACAAACGCCGGGTTATTTGTACACAGTTTTCCGTCAAACCCACGCTAATAAAATCATCGACATTGCCGGACGTCTTTGTTACAATCGCATCCTGACGAGACAAGAGTGAGTACATAGTGCAGGAGAGATCGTAAGACCAAATACACTCTTTACGAATGCCGCCGCGCAAATCATTTCTGCGCATACAAAGGCCATCGGCCAAAATGACCGATAATAAACGGTTCATCTTTGGTTACTGAGCTGTTGTAACCAAGAGAGTGGCCCCAATGTCTAAGTTGAGTTTAACCTGGCGTCATTAATGGACTTAGGTCACCACTGCGGGCCGCCTACTCCAACTACTCCGACACTGGGCGATTTTCCAGAGCTGCATCCATCTTCTTCTCTTGCGACAGCGCCATCATTCTGTCATTTATTTTTCAGAACCGCCTCATACACGCACAAGCATTTTGCCTGGCAATACACGTAACTGGACACGGTCAGCGCCATGAGCGCTACAAGGCGTTCGCATGCGTTTCGATGAGGTTTTTAAGCCTCGGCTCATCGTGTTCCGCCACCGCTGCACGCAACTCGGGAGACCGGAAAGGTAGCGCGGTCTCTGCTCTTCCATTTTCCAACGCTCAGCTCGCGCGTAACGACTTGCAGTAATGGTTGTAGCACGTGCGCTCGCGCTGGCTGCGAGGAGACCAGCACAGAGTCCCGGCCGCATTTGGCGGCCTGCGGCGCGCTCAGCGGTGGCGTCAGTAGGAACGCGTGTACAAACACGTGCCGCCTGTTGAGAGCAACAACCGGCTACGCGCGCCCCCTATCCGAGTGCCCCCGAAATGGGCCCGTGCATGGAGGATGGACGCTGCCACTGAGCAGGCCACCAAAGAACCGAGAAAAGGACAGGAGTAGCACAGCAGCATGTGCAGCGCGAGAAGGAACTGATCCGAGATGAACAAACTTGACAGGACAGCTCGCTACTTCCGAGTTTTGCTTCATTTGCGCGCGGCTTTTTTGTGTACAGAGTGCAATGCATCTCTTTCTAAGTTGTTAAGTTGGTTTTGCCGCTATGCACACTGCTCTCGTGACGGCATCGTTGGCTCTAAACCAGGCTATAGAATGACGTGCCGAATGTGCGTGATAGCGCTTGACAGATTGTGTCCAGCAGTGTGAAGCAATGTCATTACTCGAACCACGCTGGCTTTTACTACGTCGGAAAAGACACAAACTGCGTGCGTATTCCCTGCTTCGAAAAGGAACAAATAGTACTGCGGTGAAGCTGGCTTAACGAATTAGGATAAGGCCTGTTGCAGCGGGGAGGACTACGGCTGTGTGATAGAAGCGGCCTGGTATGACGTCACGTCGCTACGAGAAGAAAATTTTGTAGCAATAGCTACATTACGGTAGCATTTCGAGCCTTCAGCGTGGCGGCGCCGCCACCCTGCGACTTCGCCGCCACGCTGTGGCTGCGCCTCCATGATGTCACGTGGTTGGTCACGTGGTGCGGAGCAGCTGCCGGCGGCCTGGCTGCCCACGTGGTTTGTCACGTGACAAAGTTCTACTCGGCCAGCCGTAGCTATCGCGTCACTCCAGGTTTAACCAGAGCTAAACCATCGCCAATTTTTTTGTCGCTCCACATGCTGGTTTCCCTTCCGCAGTTGGTGTTCGACGTACGAGCCACGTAGGGGCGAGAAAGGTGGCACACAGTCGCGCGACTAACACGGCCTCTTTTATATATATATTCAGCATTTAGGCACATTAATCGTCAATTACATGCTCCTACCCATGATGAGCCGACGGGCAATGCAATTGCGTTGGTTTTGCCCCAGCGATAAAGAGGGAAGTGAAACTACACCTCAGTTCACCAACGGTAGAGGACTTGGAAGAAATCAGGAGCATCTATATCCCAGGCATAAACCGATGGCTGAATGACGGTACGGCAGCGTCGCGAACACGTACACCCTCCACCGAGGCCTGTCAGCATACGTCACACGGTCTGGGACGGACACGGAGCCCGTGGAGGCCCATCTACAGACGCGCAATAGAACGCCTCTCGGAGACGACTATTGGCGAAGAAGCGTCCACGCGCATTCGTGCTAAGATTACCCTGAAGCCGCAGCGGCAGTGGCGGGTCCCGATCGAGGGACATTCACAGAGGATAAGCCTGGCTCGGAGCCAGCAGCCGCACGGCCAGTGTACGGAAAACACGCGGAAACGGCGCAGGAGCACCTCGGCGACCACACACCCGCGGCAGAGGCGACGAAGAGCAACACGTGCATGCACGTGGGGGCAGAGTGGGCGGCGCCCCCTGTAGGCGCACAAGGAATACGGAAGCGACGACACCACGAGCACCTCCGTCCCGAGAACCTGCTCCGTCGGTTACTTTTTCCGTCGCGAAGAGGTCGTCACACAAGATACGCGGTAACAGGCGGTGCCAGAGGCGCCTTACGTGGAGGGGAGAAATGCGTTCGCAATGGAGTCACCGTGAGATAACTTGAAAAAAAAAAAATCAGGTGAACTGCGGGGTAGTTAACCGTGAGAGTAACCATCAGAATTTTCTCTGCATGCGAGAAGGTATTGTTGCCTTACGACCGGGTGTCCATGGCGTTGTCAAGCTGTTAAAAGAAGGCATTTACTATGGACAGCCTGGCAATTACGTACTACATGTTAATGAAGTAAAAAAAAAAGATCATTCACTTTGTGTGGTAAAAGCGGTAGCGGCAAGATTTGTATAAACATTCGCAAGGGTGTGTGTGTGTGTGGGAGGGGGGGGGGGGGGGGGGGGGGGGGGGGGGTCATTGGTTGGGGTTCGTTTAACAGGCTATATGATATGCGAATTCGCGGCCGCTTTTCCCGCACCTACTTCATATACGAACCTGGCCACGGCTACCAAGAGTCTGCAACCTTGTGCTTATAAGCGTTGTTTGTGTAAATCCCGCATAAAACAACACGATTTAGCATCAGAAAGAACCGTTAGCATCTTGCAAAGCAGAGATTTGTGGGTGCGGGCAGGAACATAGAAACGTTTGCGCGCTTTTAAAAACGCTAGTAGCCTAATATACATGCTTCCAGAAATCTGGTTCCTGTGGCGATTTTCAGCACCGGTGATATACACAGACTGCTGCTTGGCGCGACTGCAGCATCACTGATGTGCTGTGTTCGAATGAAATGATTCCCGCCTGTGTAGTTCAGACACACTTCCGCTCCAAAGAAAAAAAATAAACTGGCATCGTTGTCCTTACGACAGGCCAGCCGCGTAAAGTGCGAAAGGGGCTTCTTCGCAGCATCCGCGCCTGGTGCTTCAACCGCTGGAGACGAGTCGACAGCTGGGCGAAGCAGAATATAACAACATTCTAGAAGCAGGGCGGTCACAGTTCGTAGTCCGAGTGCTTCAACTTTAACGCACACGTACGCGCACAATGGCGGCGACAACCGCGATCAGAAAACACCTGCCAAGAGGGAGGCAGCACGCGCATTCCTCGTTGACGAGCGAGAGAACGCATCCCGCTGCGCGTTCGACTGTTGTCAGGGGAGCTCAAAAGTGTGCGCGCCAAAATTGTGCGTTCCTAGCTTCAAGGTGGAAAGGCGTAGTAGTATTTAGAGAACGGGCCCGCGTCCATGATCACTCAACTTTAAGGCCTCGCGCACCAGGAGCCCGCAGAGAGCACTACCGGGTCGAAAACATTTCGACAACTCATCAGTCTCCGCGATGTCCTTGAACCCGCGTCCCAGTGCCATACCCCCGAACAGAAGTGAACTGCACGGAGTATTACAGGTTGGCTCAACACTGGCTACTGGACGAATCCTCGAGTCATGTGACGTGAGGGTGGTGGTTTTTGCTTCTAAAGTTACCCGAATATATGAAGAAGTCTCTATACACTAATTCACCTCTGTCGTCCATCACCTAACAACCACATCGCATAATGTCAGCACAAGGCCTGTTTGAGTAGACGGCTTCACAATGATTCAAGCGCTGTTCCTCTATACCTCTGTCACCAGGGCAACCTAAACAGCCAGAGTGCATATCAGAGTTGAGGCAAGGCGCACGAAGGATATCACAGGAAACGCTAAATGCGCGCCAGAGCATAGGATGTCAACAGCGGCGTGGTTTCCAAATGCATCTTCCTCTGAAAGCCAACCAAGTGGTGGACAAAATGTCAGGGGGAAACCAAAGTATCCAGAGTGCGTATGCTACTCTTACGAGAAACGATGGCTTTCCGGCATCGCAGTGACGTGCAGAGGAGCTACCCAGCAGGATAGTCTAAGATGGCATGCAGAGCAGCTCGCTGCACGCGCCCAAGTGAAAGTTGAAACAGACAATGACGAGCTCTCCCTAAACCGCGGTAAATATTCCCGAGTTACGATGCGTCATACTCAAGTACCTCATCCGGGATCTACTGCAGTGTAAGTTCTTCATAGCTGGCAGTTTACTGCAGGCCTCATGCTCAAACCCAAAGGTGGTAAGGCGGAGCCTTATGAACACGCTCGAGGTTTAGGTACCATGCTGTTCGACCCCAGTTGTAGTGCGAAGCGAGCGAAAAGTACGCGGTATTCGATAAAAGATGTCACTCTCATCACCACACGCCAAAAACGAGGCGACATTCCTTAATCCGCCTTTCTCTCAAGATGTAGCGCCCTCTGGAGAGTGGGCGCAAAATGGTTTTAAATAATTAAGGAGCGCGCTTAAAACTGCTAACGTGCTTTGAATCCGAAAGCATTGCCTCACCGTGAGCTCTGTCGCGAAGTTCATTAAAGATTCCTTCCTTTCTAATGACGTACCTCTTCATTAGCACACAGCCGTAAGGAAACGCATACACTACGTTCACCTTTACGCACCAAGAAGTAACGCGGTTTTGTGGCCTATGGGTTGCGTGCTCGCCTCGCGATCTGAAGGCCCTTGGTTTAATACCCTCGCAAATTCGGAAGAAGTTTTATTTTTTTATTTTCCGCTGTAGACGTCACTATCTTACCGTATACTGTTGACGTCATGCGAGAGCATGGTGACGTCACTGAGGAATTTCGCGCCATGAACAGCGACGAACGCCAGCTTTAGTGCTAATGGGCCATATAATACTTTCGCATTAATAGACGCACTCACGATCCGGTTCGACGAGGCGCGTACTAAGCCTTCGGAGGGGCAAGTGTGTGCTTGACAGCTGCCGCCGCCCGTCGCTTGTGCCTGTCGCTAGCATGAACTGCGCATGCGTAGTAGGAGCCGGTGGTTTATTTTCAAGCAGTGAAGCTGGAAGAGGAGAGGCGCCGTGGAGTTCGGCAAAGCCACTGGGCCGCGGGAACATATGCGTTGGCCAAAAAACAAAACTGAGTTCGCCCTCGCAACGAATACGCTACAAGTTTCGGATGTTCACGTAGTTTGCGTTCGTAACGACAGCGCGATTTTGTTCTAAATGAGTATATTATCCAAAAGGGGACACAGATTATTTTATAGCTCCTACTGAGCGCCGCATCTATAACAGATGACGTGCTGACACCAAAGTTACATCACTGCGTCATCACGGCGCTTACAGCCACTCTGCAATCAGCAAAATTTTCACTTATGTGGTCGTTTGGATCTGCACCATGCGCTTCCATTTAGCACACCGGGACACAGCAATGAGAATGCATTCGTATTACCACAGTCCAACGTTTTCAAGATGGCTGCGCCCATCGAATGAAACTGCAACGGTGTGCGCAACGCAGACGACTGGTCACCGAAAGGCCCTTAGAAATCAATTCACTGAAATCATGCGAGCGTAGCTACAGAGCATTAACAGTAGTAGTAGTAGTAGTAGTAGTAGTATTATTATTAGTAGTAGTAGTAGTATTAGTAGTAGTAGTAGTAGTAGTAGTAGTAGTAGTAGTAGTAGTAGTAGTAGTAGTAGTAGTAGTAGTGGTTTATGGTTTATGGTTTATGAGGGTTTTACGTCCCAAAGCGACTTAGGCTATGAGAGACGCCGTAGTGAAGGGCTCCGGGAATTTCGACTACCTGGGGTTCTTTAACGTGCACTGACATCGCACAGTACACGGGCCTCTAGAATTTCGCCTCCATCGAAATTCGACCGCGCGGCCGAGCAGTAGTAGTAGTAGTAGTAGTAGTAGTAGTAGTAGTAGTAGTAGTAGTAGTAGTAGTAGTAGTAGTAGTAGTAGTAGTAAAGTGTAAGTTAGGCAAGTTCAACCGGATTCAAGGTGGAAGTAGTATAGTGGCACAATGCAGAACGGGAAATGATCATTGTGGAAAAGAAAAGGCGCATATTTGAGCGGAAAAAGCACACTTCGGAGAGGAAAAGCCATACTGTCGGGTGCAAAAGGTCCATTGTGGAGCGGAAAGAGCGCACTACAGCGCCTATGCAACCTGTACACGACGGTCTCTTGAAGCTCCCTCCGCACCATTGGCGGCGCTGTTGTTCCCGCGGCCAGGTTCGTCAGGCGCGAACGTAAACACGCCGCCGCTGCGGAGGTCAGCGCTGCGGTCAGCGAGAGGAAACGCGCACCTCTCCAGCCACGCGGCCGCAAGGAGAAAACAGGGCGGGGTAAAAAAATAAATAAAGCGGTAAACGCTGCCCCTCCTTCCTCCGACCGAACCTCTTGGAGCGCCATACTTCAAAAAAGAAAAGAAAAAGAGCGTGGGTGCAGCAAATTATAACACGTGCCCCCGGAGGACGGGCGTCCAGGCATTTTGATTACGCGAGGAGGAACGGCGCCGAATAGACAGAAGGAGAAAGAAAGAGGAGGAGGAGCAGGGGACGGGGGGAACGAAGTGAAACAGGAACGAAAGCCAGGGCACGCGCGCGGGCACCCGGCGTAGTAATAACCCTTTATCGCGCCTGATTGTCGTCGACGCGTCCGCTCCTAGGCGGCGTAAGAACCGCGCAGAAGCCGGGCCTCCTTCGGCCGGCGAGGGAGTCGCGCGACAATTCGCGGCATCCATTCTTTGCCGCCGCTGTGGCGGAGGCCCTCGATGACCGGCCTCCCAACGAGCACGCATGCCGCACGCGGGCTGGTGGACGCGGCTTTTGTTCGACGGCGCGAACCCTGGAAAGAAATGAGCGTCTGGAACGCAGTGAGTGTCACAAAGCACTGCTCGGTGTGTACTTGAAGGAAAGCTATAATTTCCCTCGATGACTTACAGTGATCAACGAAACTGCTGAAGCGGCTAGGTGGCGTTTTATATTTCATACTATGCATCACGAAGGCATCCCGTGCAGCTGTGCAATGCGGCCGCCATTAGATATCAATGTCCAATAAACTATATCGCGGTTAAATTAGTGGAGGCCTGTTCGTGCCGAAGTAGACGCAAGCTATTCCCATCAACCTCACTCAACTACAGCCTACTATAACGCAACGCAATTGAGAGTTTGGATAAACCCTGACGAACCAAGTTAATTACGCCGGTGCACGAAAGCACTGAATAGTCTTTGACACCGCATGCTGAATGCGTGACAAAAAGCCCGCGCTTAAAAAACGACCCGACACTCGAAACGCTTCGAGCGGAAACGGGCTCCGAAACCGAGTCGCGCGCAGCGTGCCGGCTCTCTCTACCGAGCCCGCTGTGCTGAGAAAAAGAGAAAGGCCTCGTTAACCGCCGCTAACAGCTGTCTTCTCGGAGAAGCGTTTACCCGTCGCGCGATAGCGCAACGCCGCGGGCCTCGACAAACCGCCCTTCACGCTAGCGTGCGTGCGTGCAAGAAAGAAAAAAAAAAGGACTCGTAATATATTACACGCATACCGCGCCCGCACCGACGCCGTCACACGCTGCCTCGCCTCTTGTTTCTCTTTCTGCGTTCGCCGCTTCTAATAACATTTTCTCCGCCGACGGTGTCCGGTTCGCGCACGCAAAGGGGACGGCTTGTGACCGGCCGGTGTCAAGGTTGCCAGCGCGGCCGCGCTCGGCACGACCGAGGTAAGAGAAGGCGAAAAAAAAAATAAAACTCAAGACTCTTCGAGGCTGGCTGGCGTCTCGAGAGGACTTCCCCTTCCCGCTACGGGTGACGCAAGCAGTCGATAGCGGCGCGGAATCAAATCGATACGCGCGAGGCGAGTCAGCTGCCAAAATGAATTAGGATGGGGGAGGGGAGGGTGGGGAGATGGGCGGGAGGAGGACGCGAACCAAGAAGGGTGAGGAGGCAACCTTGAAAACAGGCTGGTCAGCGAAGAAAAAGTGCACGTGACGAACGTCGCATGCACGCGAATTCGTGGACACGCCGTCAGAACGTGAACGCCTGGGGAGGGCACGCGCTTCAACAAAACTGTGCAGTAATAATAGTAATAATAATAATAATAATAATAATAATAATAATAATAATAATAATAATAATAATTGGTTTTGGGGGGAAGGAAATGGCGCAGTACCTGTCTCATATATCGTTGGACACCTGAACCGCGCCGTAAGGGAAGGGATAAAGGAGCGAGTGAAAGAAGAAAGGAAGAAAGAGGTGCCGTAGTGGAGGGCTCCGGAATAATTTCCGGAGCCCTCCACTACGGCACCTCTTTGAGCAGTTCATGCTGCAGCTCATGTCTGCTAACTGGGAGACTGAATGGGCGGCACTGTTCACATGCAGGGTCGTCTTGTGGTAGGTGTGGTTGGAGCTAGGTATCTCACATAATTGTGTGCGTCAGCTTTGAACCGAACGTCGGGGAAAAGCTGGTGAAAGTACGGTTAGTTGTTGACGCTCTATGGGAGCGGAACACAGGGCAGTCACGATAGCCAACGCACCGTCCAATCACAAGCTATCCTTAGGTGCGAGCAGGTATGCGAATTCATTTTCCGATTACAGCCGTTAGCTTCTACTGCGCCTCAGGGATTTAAACGGAGGTAGTGCACCATACGCGGAACACTTGAATCGGAATGCGTTGCTAGAGCTGAAGACAGTCAGCGTTAGGTGGGTTTACTGGTAACATTGCCTTGCTAAGTAACTCGGGGGACGAATTGTAATGCTTCATCGAGGACCTAGACAGGCAAGGAAGAACGGTGAGGCTAAAAATTGATGTGATGGAATCTAAAATAGAGTCCAACAGTCTCAGAAAGGCGCAATGGTTCACGGTATGGAGTGATTAAAGCATTGGAAGTGGCAAGGGAAGACATCTGCTTAGGTATGACATGCAGTCCCCACAGATCCAGACCACGAGAGTGAAATGACTGCGAAAATAAGAACGGGGTGGAGTCCATTTGGCAGGCTATACAGTAAGGCATTCTCAAGCGACGAACAACAGTCTACCAATAACCCTCAAGAGGAAAAAGTATATGTCAGCTCTATCTTGCCGGTACTGACCTGCGGGGCAGAAATATTAAGGCTAACGAAAAGCGTGGAACTTAAATTGGGGACAGCGGGGCGAAGTATGAAAAGGAAAATGACGAATGCAACTTGACAGAATCCTAGTCGACGTCAAGAAAAATAAATGGGCATGGACGGGGCATGTATTGCGAAGGCAAGACAACAGATGCTCATTGAATTAAGGTAACGGAGGCGATTGCAAAATAGCGCAAGCGCGTAGCAGCGGTATTCAGAGTCAGGTGGGCGGACGTGATAAGCAAGTTTGAAGGAAAAACGTTTCCGCAGTTGGCACAGAATAGGATTAACGGAGGACGAAGAACTTTATTTAAAAAGAACAAAAGGTCCTCAAGGGTGAGCTCCTACTTGTACAGGAGTGCATGGGCCTGGGCCTCACGAAGAGCTCTGTCCACTAGGCATGTTTGGCCAGCTGGTTGAGCAGCCCGCAGAAAGGCCTCCCATGAGGAAGTATGGGAGGGGCCTTTGTCCTGCAGTGGACATAGTTAAGCTGATGACGACAGCGTCGTTTTAGTAGTAGTAGTGATAGCATGTAGGTCGTAGCAGTAAATTCACTGCACGTCGTCATTCCGGCATCACGTGATCGCATTCGACCAATAAGAATATCGTACTGTGGTACGGCAGTAGTACTATATAAGTTGAAATAAGACGAGTGTATAGCCCAAAGCAAACATGAAAACATACAAGTTGCCTCACAAAGCAAAGAGCCACCCGGTGATCTGGAGCCCTCAATACCTTATGATACTGTATGTCTGCGTTCAGCATGAGGGCCGGCAGGCACTCCTGTCTTGATAGAGGCTTAAAAAACCTAATGCTCGATGCAGTTCGCGAAATGTTAACTGCTCTATCCTGCACGATCGTGGCGGTCCATGCCAGAGACCCATTAAATTTCAGCCAAGCGGAAGACTCAACGGCCCAGTTCACCAAGCTGCTTGCACGCGAGTCCGGTTCATATATATGGTCGGCCGGGGCCCCTGCTCCAGCCATTCAAGATTAAGTTGTGCACTCAATGTTTTAAAGAACCCGGCTTGCGATTCACTATAGGACCCTAGAAGCTTGATGTCGGGCCACTGCAGCCGCAAGTGACGTGTGGCCGTCCTCAAGAAGTGAAGTCAGTGAACAAGCCTTTCTCTTTTCCTCGCCATGTCGACTCTGTCTAGGCCAAGCCCTTTGGTGCGCCGACACTTTACTATCAACCGCTGTGCTTGCCCGCTGCAAACAGGATCTTATCTCTCGTGAAAAGGACTCAAGAGGAGGACGCCCATCTTTACACCTTGCTGGCAGGAGACGTACATGTAAACAGGCATCGGCGCCAGGCCTTCGATATGCATGCGTCCCACACGCAAACAAGACGCTTGGGGAAAAACAAAAGAAAATTGCACAAGCAAACATCGCGTGTCCAGTGTTACCTTCGCGCTGTCAGGCTGCGCTTACAGTCGAGCAGCTCGGTAAATGCCCCTGAAAGATCAGCATACATCCGCCAACTAAAAGCGAGCACCCATTTGCTGACACCACAGCGCTGTGACTTCGGCAAACAGGTACCGGTCATCGGCTGGAGGTTGCATTCAGATCCACTCTGAGGCGGCAAATGTGTTATCGCTGCTGGCGGAGGGATGTATGCCGATTTCATTTGAGGAGCCTTTGCGGGCTGAGTTTTCCTATTGTACCCGACTCTAGTTTATGGTGTTTAACGTCCCAAAACGGCTAAGGCTATGAGGGACGCCGTAGTGGAGGGCTGCGGATAATTTCGACCACCTGGGGTTCTTTTACGTGCACTGACATCGCGCAGTACAGGGGCCTCTAGTCCATCGCCTCCATCGAAATTCGACTGCCATTGCCGGGATCTAACCCGCGTCTTTCGGGTTAGCAGCCGAGATAACCGCTGAGCAACCGCGGCGACTCCATACCCGACTCTAGCTGCTCTTGATGACTTCGCCGGATGTCACCGGTGGGGATTGTGAGTCCAAGGCTGCTGCTGCTGCCCGCTCAGTGCTCTTCCCGTATACCAATCGCCACCTGCCATGGATGGCAGGTGACAGGTGTGGCAGGTGACGCCACCTGCGAGGCCGCTTTTTTTTTTCGATGAGGTTTCTAATGTTATCGCGTAAATAAGTATAAATAAGAGAAGAAAGCAGGAAGGCGACAAGATAAGTTGACTCTCGTGGGATATCTTTTTGGGGACTATAGGTGCAGTCGCAAGGTCAATTCCAAATCAGCAGTCGACGTCAAAGTCCACCGTCAGTGCTGCCAAAGCTCACGGCGCGTGTCAAAGGCGACTGCCGCGTGCGCCGGTGCAGCCTCAGGAGTGCTACAAAAAAAAAAGCTGATAAAATGACCAGCTGCGTCCCGTTCTCCACCGCGCTGATCAGCGCCCAAGAAAGAAAAATCATAAAACGGCCCCAGACCCGCGGAAGTGATCCGATAAGCGCCGGTGCACGCTCGACCGGGCGCGGGGTCCTTGCGAGGGGAGGGGGGGGGGGGGGGGGGGGGGGAAGACGCCGAAGAAAAGACGCGCGCCGTGTTCCGGGGAGCAGCCCCGCCACGCAAGCGCGGCAATCCTCGGACGCGGAGAAGCGAATCCGCCGCAGCCCAGCCTAAGTACGTACACGACATCGCGACTCACGCTGTAGGTAGCGCGGTGCATAACTGCCGACGCCAGCTCATTATGCACGGCGCCGGCACCACGGCGGGAGGGCGAATTTTCAAATTCAGACGGAAAGGGTTACGCGGCCCGGTTCTCTTCGTTGCTGTCGATACCTCACAGCGGCGGCAGGAGCGCGTCGAGCCAGATGGGATGGGACAGCAGCTCTTCGTGCATGTCTTCTTCCCTGCGGGTTTTTAGGTCGACGCGCGTGTGTTTTTGTGAGCAGAGGGCCAACCGTGGAGGAATGCGCAATGAGGCGAATTAGCAACGAGGTACACGTGTACCGGTTTAGGGCAGATCTGCCGGCTGGCACGGCGACGGCACCCTGACACCGCACGAGCTGAAGCATTGCTCAACAAATGCTGATAAGGAGAGAAGGAAAAGGGGGGGGGGGGGGGGTCGACTTTTTGGAAAAGCAATATCAAGCATATCGTAATCACTTAAGATGCCTCCAACAACTCGACATCACTCGCTTGCGTTGTTTACAAGTCCTTCCGTATACGCGAGCCTCGGGCTGTGTTGACTTGGCTGCATCCCGTTAAAGTTGTAAACTGCGCTGAGAACGCGACGTCCAAGGAAGTGAAATTGATATCTCGCCCAACATACAACGTTGTCCTATAGTTTTTATTTCTTTTTTTTTTCTGTGACAGTGACACAACGTATTAGCATCGACAGGAACCGATCCTGGAGAGCGAAATTCCGCAACGTTCCGATGTTCAGAACCCGCCGCGGTGGCTCAGTGGTTAGGGCGCTCGGCTACTGTTCCGGGGTTCCCGGGTTCGAACCCGACCGCGACGGCTGCGTTTCGATGGAGGCGAAACGCTAAGGCGCCCGTGTGCTGTGCGATGTCACTGCACGTTAAAGATCCCCAGGTGGTCTAAATTATTCCGCAGCCCTCCACTGAGGCACCTCTTTCTTCCTTTCTTCTTTCACTATCTCCTTTATCTCTTCCCTTACGGCGCGGTTCAGGTGTCCGCCGACATGTGGGACAGATACTGTGCCATTTCCTTTCCCCCCAAAACCAATTTTCATTTTCTGATGTTCAGAAACAAGACAGCACATCTACATATATATCGGCGGCGTACACTAAACGCTTTTCTGCACTCTTGGACGCAGAGAGCTGGGGAATGCGCCCAGCCAACTGCTTGTACCAGGTGCGAAATTTCGTTGGCAGCGTGCAAGTAAGTCGTATCTATAAGCTGTTCACGCGTGCTTTGACCCAAGGTTGCCAACGTTCTCGCTATATCAGAAGCAGAATGTCTCACTCTTTAAAAGCACCCACTCTTTATACACATCGCATTCCATCGCAAAGAGCTTCCCACCCAGGTCGGGCCTTCAAAGGGACCGGAGGCGACCTATCTGTCTAGAGACGTTCGACAAACAGTAACGATATATCGAGAAAGGTCACACCGCACTGACCCGGTGAGCATCCTGTCTCGCAGATCAATGCGAAGTGTTTGTCCATCTATGCGGGCCTGCGCTTGTAGGCTTTCGATAACGCGCACATGCATGCAAGACGGATGTAACAAGCGAGCTCTTTCTTTGGCGCCGACGGTCGGAAGAGATCGTCCAGCGTGGTTGCGAAGGGATGTTCTCGCGTTAAAGGTCTGACGCTCTCACGACCGTTTGTAGAAGCTTATCAAGCCTGTGTAGCCGTGCAACAAGCAGGGCTCCGCAAGATGTTCGCTTTTGAGAGGAAGCCCAGGAGAGCGGTGTCCGGACCATTAATGTTGTCCTGAGTACAATCAAGGCTTACACTGTAATTCTGTATGTCTTACTTCTGGCGATACTAATTTGTTGAACACTCCGCCTTTATTGAAATCCCCGCTTCACCTAGCATTCTTGGTATAGGCGTAGTTAAAGAAATGTGCAACGTAGGGCTGTGTGTACGGCAAGTAACAGATAGGGTCATGTAATACAAAAATTCCACTAGGCGTACGATATGGAGAGCACACTGCATGTAGACAAAGTTAGACAGGCGCCAAGATAAAAGAAGAAATAGGGGATCTGACGTAAACCGGAGGGTAATTAGATGAGAAAAGACTGAGAACCTTATCCACAAACACAAACGTGACCTTCGAAGTTGACCCGCCGCGGTGGCTCAGTGGTTAGGGCGCTCGACTACTGATCCGGAGTTCCCGGGTTCGAACCCGACCGCGGCGGCTGCGTTTTTATGGAGGCAAAACGCCAAGGCGTTTGTGTGCTGTGCGATGTCAGTGGACGTTAAATATTCCCGGACGGTCGAAATTATTCCGCAGCCCTCCACTACGGCACCTCTTTCTTCCTTTCGTCTTTCACTCCCTCCTTTATCCCTTCCCTTACGGCGCGGTTCAGGTGTCCAACGATATATGAGGCAGATACTGCGCCATTTCCTCCCCCCCCAAAAAACAATTATTATTATTATTATTATTATTATTATTATTATTATTATTATTATTATTATTATTATTATTATTATTATTATTATTATTATTATTATTCGAAGTTGATCCAGAGCCAGAACTACCGAGTAGATCCGAACAACCTCATAAGAAAACTGCACATTGCAGTATCTGAAGGCACTTCAACTAAGTCAACAGGACCCGCACAATGGTTCACTTCAAGCAGGTAGAACCAAGTAGACTTCTGCTCGACCTTCCCAAATAATAAAAAAAGCTGACATTAAAGAACACTGGAGCAAATAAAAGAGAAGTACCATTCCACGGATTATGTCAGCTCCTAACATTTCTAATGAAACATGTTCTAAGAGCTCAAAAGGTGACCCACAAGGGCGTAGCTTCTCTCGTAAGCTCAGTGAGACCGTAAATCAAACAGACAGGAAGGCTGGAAATGCGTGTAGCATAATGTTGACCTTCCCGGGTTCGAACCCTACCGCGGCGGCTGCGTTTTTATGGAGGAAAAACGCTAAGGCGCCCGTGTGCTGTGCGATGTCAGTGCACGTTAAAAATCCCCAGGTGGTCGAAATTATTCCGGAGCCCTCCACTACGGCACCTCTTCCTTCCTTTCTTATTTCACTCCCTCCTTTATTCCTTCCCTTACGGCGCGGTTCAGGTGTCCAACGATATATGAGAGATACGGCGCCATTTCCTTTCCCCAAAAACCAATTATTATTATTATTATTATTATTATTATTATTATTATTATTATTATTATTATTATTATTATTATTCCTTAGATAACTATGTTTAGAGAGCTCGTTCAATTTAATAATTAATAGATTGGCAAGTACAATTCCACGAACTTGAAGCATATGCAGTAGCAGGCGGCATAATAGGCTCTCAATGCATTCAACGTTTCTTGTAATGAGGCTCATTTTACCGATGGTCCCAAGCAGCACATGTAATCGGCCCAATATTGGATATATATTGGCACATCCTGGTTCTACAACTGACCAATGTGAGACCATCCCTTTCCAATATTGGGCCAATTACCTGTGCCGCTTGGGGAGCGTGTTGGATGTGGTTCGAGATAAACAAAACGTAGATCTAACTAGCTGACTCTTTGACCTGTCCCAGAAGCGTTCTAAGGGGACTCCGGAAGCTGTGCCTGTTTGAAATTATGGGACTGACATTAACGTACAAAGGAGAAGTATCCAGCGAATACATCAAGGATCATATGCGTATCAAAAGGGGAGCTCCCTTAGCTCTTTTATTATAGTGAGGCTAAGCTCGCCTTCTCCGTATACTAATTCTTCCACGACTGCTCATGACACTGTGCGCTAAATATAGGCTATAGTATACACCGGACATCAGGAAAGTGATAACTTAGATTAAGCACCGCAATTACTCCGCACTCAAAACAATGCCGAGCAATCTATAGGTTTTTAGCGCGATGGGAAAAGATGATTGCAAATGTGCTGAGAAATGTGTGCCGTGTGTTTAGCGCGTGTACGATTCCACATTGGTAGCCTTACTGTTCCGCATTAGCTGGACAGTATGAGTAATGTGGGTGTCGACCACCAGACTCCAGCAAAACTTCTGGGTTCAAAAAAGTCTCTCTCTCTCTCTCTCTCTCTCTCTCTCTCTCTCTCTCTCTCTCTCTCTCTCTCTCTCTCTCTCTCTCTCTCTCTCTCTCTCTCTCTCTCTCTCTCTCTCTCTCTCTCTCTCTCTCAGTACACAAGCAGTCAAATAAGGCAGAGGACTTGTTGGAGTGTAGTACATAATTGTGAGTAGTATGCATCTAGTTGAACATTTGCAAAGCAATAATGACAATAATTAACCCTTGTCTGATTATTCCGATGCCAAAATAACAATATCGATTATTATTATTATTATTATTATTATTATTATTATTATTATTATTATTATTATTATTATTATTATTATTATTATTATTATTATTACTATTATTATTATTATTATTATTATTATTATTATTATTATTATTATTATTATTATTATTATTATTAGCGCAGTACTAACGCACAACGGCGCAGGGACTTCGTGGAGCCGCCGCACTACAAAACAGTAGCTCTGTATAGTCCTGTTCGCAACACTCGCATCAGGCATAAGGATCGACAATCGATAAAGCTTTCGCGTTAGTTCCTCCACTGCAAGCTACGCATTCTCTTCCTGCTTGCTCAGCAACGCTTCCGTACAGGCCCTTACAATCGTAACTCCCGAAATAAAACAGAGATAACCATATAAAAACCCAATCGAGACGAGAGTGTCACAGCACCGACGTGAAATGCGAAATGAATTCCCAAGCACGATCGCACGTGTGAGGCGCCGCGCTTCATCCTCGCGGAATAAACAGAAAATCGTGCGGAGGAAAGAGCGAAGGACGGGGGAACCTTGTTCGGCCGGAGAAAAAGGATTAAACGTTGGAGCCGATGCGTGATCAATACGGCGAAGAATACGTAATGAGCCTGCCCCGGGAATACGCTTGCCTCACGTACATATACGCGGGTGCCGCAAACGCTATATAAGTGGACGGGCGAGTTAAGATTGTAATACCCACACGGCGTGTTCACGACTCCCTCCTTTATCCCTTCCCTTACGGCGCGGTTCAGGTGTCCAACGATATATGAGACAGATACTGCGCCATTTCCATTCCACCAAAAACCAATTATTATTATTATTATTATTATTATTATTATTATTATTATTATTATTATTATTATTATTATTATTATTAAGTCATGTCGTATAGTTGCTGCGCGCGAATCTTGAACGGAGCTGCTGTCGCAATTTGTTCCGAGAAAAACTACCTCTCACGCGTTGCTGTTTATTCTAGCGCTGAGATAGGCAACAAGCTGTCAGCACGTTAGAGGGCGCTGAAAAAAAAAGAAAAACGCGGCAAATGCGTTCCGCATGTATACCTCTACATCGCAGCTTAGCAGAAGCAGCGTACTAGTTGGTATATTACATATTATTCCTGGACCAAGTTTTGCAGTGCCCGCGTATTCCTCACAGCTTGAAAGACTGCGACCTATGTATAGCCATGACGCGCAGTGACACCGGCCTATCTGATGGATTGCGCCCATACCGTTGCGGAAAACGCGAAGCCATAAAGCAACCCTCGAAGTGATTTCTAGGAAAGTGTTGCACTGGTTGACGCCCTATCTTTCGTTTGTCTTGGGACACGGGAAAAGGCTCCAAAAGCACGCCTGAGCATTTCCGACACTTTGCTACAGGAAGATGACGCTGTCCTCATATTAAGTTGAACGTATTTTCAGTGAAGTTGAAGGAGCCCGGCGATTACTTCGTTATAGCCGCAGCTTCGTTATAACCAGTGTTGACCGAGTTTCCAAGGGTAATCGTCATTCCTTCGCTATGTCCGTTATTTCGTTATAAACCGTTTCGTTATAACGAGGTTCGACAGTATATGCCGGAATTGGAACATTTTGAACAGGCGCATCAGGGGCAATGAGAGACAGAGTCATGGAGGGCTAGTTTCCACAAGTCATTGCTCTTCAAATACGCCTCCTGGTCGTTGGCTTCGTTGCAGTTCGCTGTCCGCGAATGTGATATATAAGGTCGGGCCTGTCAAGGATTTCACTTAAATGACGTTCGCTGTGCGCAGGTCCAGCAGCAGCTACGCGCGTGCGCGATAAGAAACCGAAACACGTCTCTCACTGGCAACGACGACCCGCTATATAGTGTGACGTCACGTTCTCATTGCACAGCGAGGCTGAAACCGCGCGAGCGCTCGAGTTCCGCGGAAGACCGCGACAGAGCTCGCAACCTGAGCCCCTGCTTCTTCATCGCCCTCCTTTATCGACGGAAGCGCGGAAACGGCTCGACGACTGCGACGCGCTTGCCGTACATGTACGGCATCCAATTTCTGACCGCATGTCCTCCACGCGGAGAGAGAACAGAACTGCCTGGCAGACGCAATGCAGTAAGGTAATTCGCGTCTTGATGATACATTGCATGCCGGGAGATACTTTACTCGCTTCTGTATACATACCTACGTGCTGGGTTTTTATATAGCTTGCGTAGCAGCCGCCGCGGTGGCTCAAGTGGTTGTGCTGTTCGGCTGCTGACCCCGAAGACGCGGTTTCCATCGATCCCGGCGCGGCGGTTGTATTTTCGATGGAGACGAAATGCTAGAGAGTCCGTGTACTGCGCCGATTGTCAGTGCACGTAAAAGAGATCCCACATTCGGTCAAAATTATTCGGAGCCCTCCACTACGGCGTCCCTCATAGTGATAGCCTTAGTGGCTTTGGGACGTTTTAAACCTCATAAAACCAAACCACAGCCTACGTAGCGTCGAAATATACGCACAGAGGTTCTTTTCCCGTTTTGCCCTAATCGGCATGCGGCCACTGCGGTCGTGCATCGTACCCATGGCCTGCTGCTCCTCCGCTGAGCACCTTGCCGCTCGGCCACGGACGGCCGGCGAGCATCGTATGCAGCGAAACTTCTACGCCAGCTTATACACTGCCACTAGTTTCGCTAACCAAATTGCCGAGGATTCGCTTCTCAAAAGTAGGTTCAAGGTTTCGCGTGTGAATTCGAACAGAGATGTGCTGTTGATAAAGACTTCTCCACTCAAACTGAATGAAGCGTGCACGTGACAGCAGGGACCGAAACATAGCAGCAAATGCTGCATCCAGTCGAGTTTTATACTGGCACATGAGCTCACAAGTGTGATAAACGAGGAAAAAATCTACAAACCTAGGCCATCGCCCTTAGGCTCGAGATTCTCGCGACCCTCCTTCTCTTCGCTGCTTTTTCCTTTACCTGCGTTTCTTATACATACAAGGCAACTTTATCAGCAGAAACGCCGGCATCTGGAGAGCCCTGCAGTTATGCGGCCGGTTCCCGTAACGTATACGCAGTCTGGGTGAAACGGCTTCGTGACCCGTTATCGCGTGCAATGCATGGTAGAGCTGTGACAGCTTTGCGTTTATGGTCATTGCTGATGTGACTTTTCCGTGCTTATGTATTCGGGCCGCTGTGCCGGCGTTGCTTTATAACCGTGCGTGTAACACTGCCGCATCTTTGCGTGTGCTGTCAAGAAAAGTGCGCTTTTGAAGAGGTCGCCAACTCCAGCTCCCCGACCGTCATCAACACGCTGATATTGATGAACGCCGTGCCTCGCGGGTGTCTCGAAAACAGCGGCGATTTTTCCCGCTTATTTTCTGCATCAAGAGCGCACAAAGCTTAATATGCACGGCTATAAGCGATGGCTGCTTAGCGTGGGGTTTCAGACAAGGGTTTCAGACAATGGGTTTCAGACAAGGCTGCTTAGCTTGTCATATACATACTCGCAGAGCTGCGATATAGTAGAAAATACCGAAAGGACTTATAAGACCACCGCAGTGCAAGAAGCCACAATATGTTGAACAATGCGACAGGTAAAAAGACGCGATCCTCTGACCACAGACTGGACCCTACCGCTTGAACAAGCGGCGATGTTTCGAGCATCTATTACGATCCTGCGACTACGTAAGAGAAGTCATGTCGGCTAGAAGACTCTAATGACTTATGCAGACTCTTAACGAACGAAGAGAGTTTCCAGGTTGTTTCGTTTACCTTAACGCTGTTCTGACACGCCACTCCGAAGCCTATACATATAAAGGCTGCTGCGGGCCGGACGCGAGGCTTTTCGATAGGCCCAAAAAACTCTAGCGTCCACAACACCCTGGACGCATGCATACACGTGCCTGGCATGTTTACTGCGCGGTCGTAGCCAACCGCGCGACAACACGGTAATGGCCAGGGTCAGCGTTAGTGCGGGTTATATTACGCGAGCGACCCGCATTTCTTCGCTCGGACGGCTATTACAGGGTGCGCAAGAGACGAGGCCGCTGCTTTGTCGCCGCGTGATCCTGAATGTAAGTAAGCACGTGAAAACAGTGCGGGCGGCAGGAAGAGGGAATGACTGCACGCCGCGGGAGCGCACCTGTGCCTCTCCCCGGACGTATCGCTGCGCACCGCACCGCGAACACCTGGCTGATGCAGCAGAGTGCCCGTACTACGTATAAAGGCACGCACTACAGCAGCGGCGAGTTCGGCCAGCAGATGTGCGGCTCTCCTCGCGCTCGATACGGGAGAGACGCTGCAGCCAATCTCTTATCTGGAGGTCGATATTACACAAGGCGTCGATATTCATCGGTGCACTGCCATCGCTATGGCAAATAGGAGTAAGGCTGTCTTCGAACGCCGGCTCTTTTGTCATAAAGTTTCTTACTATTAACTAGAGGGAAACCTGGCGCCCCGCTTATGGGAGTTTTGCATGGAGCTTCCTCGAGACCGCCTCAGCCACCATGGGCGCTCTAAGCATCATGGGGCGGAGAGATACCGACTGCAGAACCACAACTTTTGGCCAAAGAATAATGAAAAACGAACGTTGTTCGATAATCAAGTATGTCCTAACATTCAATATCCTGTCTATAAATTGCAACAAACGAGCAGAAAAGCACGTGAATGCAAAGTTTGCCCAAAATAAGCGATGGCTTGCTCTCCTAATGGCCAAGTATTGCAGACCGCAAAAGCCAATATTTCGTGCTTAACAGGCGCGCACTTTTAAAAATAAATATGTGTGCAGAAAAATTGCTGTTGTTTGAACACTTTAAGAGGTTTTTTAATGGCACTTCGGAAACCAAAAACCTTTCATTGGCGTCGTGTGCTGTTGCGTTTTCGCTACTATGGCTTTTGCGCACTACTTTTACGCTGAAGCCGTCTCTGCGCCGTGGACGGGACGGGAAATCTCAGTAACGCCACTCTGTGTTCCTGAAAAAAACCGACTGTCCCGCACAAGTAGCTCATCGCCCCATGATGCTTTGAGCGCCCATGGTGGCTGAGATGCAGCGCCGGCAGCTTTCCGTCTAGTTAATAGTAAGAAACTCTATGTATTTTGTAAACGGGAAGTGCATCAGAGGACAGCTCACTCACTTTTTACCCTTTTCTGTATAAGAGTGCACAGTGCGATGCACTCAAGACATGACTCAAGAGGACACTGCGTGCTTGGAGATGACACACGTGCATTTAGTAAGACTTGCGGTAATTCACCTTTCAAATCTACGCGCAAGACCTGTAGGTGCGCGTTTTAATGGGTAACCTATCAGCGGCGAATAGCTACCGAATGAATATACCTGTGCGCAAGCGCTTTACTGACATTTGATCGAACAGAGGTAACGTATAAACCTGCGGATAACTCGCTCACAGCGAGTTGTGTAGGTCGTTTCCACCTCGTGAAAGGGTGATTGACATTAGTTAGGAAGCATGCACGTGGTGTAAAATTCCACTAATTAGTTATTAACCACGCGCAGGGCTAGACAGGGTGGCGAAACCGGGACGAAAACTTCATCGCTCGCCTGTGTGCCTCTCCTACTTTTTGCCCCTTTTTGCGCCCCGCAGTAGCGAGCGTTGAAGCAAGCAGCACGGGTACACGGAGATAAGCAGCCATACATAATAGATAACTCGCACTCGAGAAGGCATGCAGGTAGAGAGCAGCCGGAAGAGGGGAATGCTGTGCTACCTGGCCTGTGTGGTAGTCGGACTGTGTATAGGAGGATATGCGATGCAGCTGTGGTATAGCATTCAGGCAGCGTGGGCCGGGCGCTGATCACAAAGCCGTGAACTTCCCCCTTTGTATACTGAAGTCAACGTGTCCCCGGACGTGTGCTCAGAAATTCCTGCACGGACTCAAGCCGGAGCTCAGGCTGGAGCCCACGTGCTGCCAGGACGTTCCTATAGAATGATCAAAACGAAGGCGCACAGAACGGTTGCCGGCGCCTAAAAACCAAGGACGACGGGTAGGGGAATTCTGGGTGACATTCGACCTAGCCCTTCTGCATGTCCAGGATTCTTGGACATCGATTTTGAATGTTTGCAATATGTGAAGTACTAATTACGGAAATAATGAAGGTAATGGTTCATAGTTCCAATACGTAGCAAAATTTTTGTTAATGTTCGTCCACTACTCGCATCGAGTAGTTCAGACTGCCATAGAAAAACCAACGGAGAATGTTTTTGACGATAGCAGCAACGTTAATAGCAAAAAAAAAATGCAATCCTTCCGAGGGGAGATCAGCGGATACATTAATTGTTATAGTGAAGACTTACGATATATGAAAACACTGCGTTCATAAATTATTTTCCGTTCAATAGTATAATAATAATAATAATAATAATAATAATAATAATAATAATAATAATAATAATAATAATAATAATAATATTAATAATAATAATAATAATAATAATAATAATAATAATAAATAATAATAATAATAATAATAATAATTGGTATTGGGAGGAAAGGAAATGGCGCAGTATCTGTCTCATATATCGTTGGACACCTGAACCGCGCCTTAAGGGAAGGGATAAAGGAGGGAGTGAAAGAAGAAAGGAAGAATGAGGTGCCGTGGCGGAGGGCTCCGGAATAATTTCGACCACCTGGAGATCTTTAACGTGCACTGACATCGCACAGCACACGGGCGCCTTAGCGTTTTTCCTCCATAAAAACGCAGCCGCCGCGGTCGGGTTCGAACCCGGGAGCACATCTTCAATAGTACACTCTGGTCCAGAATTTCCGGATTTGAAACGGAGTTCTGGCGCACGCTATGCGCATCGGTGGTGACGCAATAAACAACGAGGTAATGCGTTTAACGTCCAGGCTCCGACGTATGGTTCATGAAACAGCGCCAAATTTACCTTTGTTGATTCGTTCAACAGCGTCAGGCCCTAATGGAGCGAACAAGGAAATGCTCAGCGGCGCTCTGCTAATTACATCGTGAACGATGCAGGATAGTGAGGGCTGAGCACGAGCAAGCAGAGGTGCGCGCACGTTATCGTGCGCCTCGAAAGGCGCTGACAGGTCTACGGTTAATCGCTGTGTCCTCGCCTATTCGTTTCCCCATGTGTGTTAGCCCTGAGACTCTTCATCTCCAATTTCCCTCCGCGGGAACTCAGCTCACTAATCCGAGGCCGACCACAAGTCACGAGACTGCAGTGTCAAGCCGCATTCCGGTCAGACCAAAAGAAACAAGACAGCGAGCCAGATAGATAAGATTTATTCTGCCCTAAACCGTCCCTCCCTTCGTCGCGCGTCGCTCTAGTTATCGTGTCGCTGCACAAAATACGACACGGGTATCGTTAAAGTTCCAGTTTTAAAGGACCGACCTTCTTGTTGTTTCTACGTAGAGTATCCGTAGCAAGAAAAGACAGGGTCAAGTGGGGACAGCAATGTGTAATCTGCGTTCCTTAGCCTGGATTCGGTAGCCTGCGTTCCTTGGCCTGCGTTCCTCAGATGTCTAACCGTTCTAGTTTAGGCAGCCTCGCCGCCGGCCGGCTTCGGCGGCGCCGTCGGCTCCTTTGATGACGCCGCCTCCTTGCGTGCGCCAACAAGGCGTATCCGAAGAACACGTGGGCGCGCATGCCTGTGACCGGAGACCGGAGGTCTTGCGACACATGCGCACTAGCCCATACAACTACTACGACTACTTACTACACGACGCAGAGGGCTCGGGTGAAACTCGGGCTGAAGCGAGCGCTCGGTAGCCGCCATGCGCCCGGGCGAAGCCAACACATATCGTGACCGGAAGCGGCGGTTACGGAGAAAAACGGATGCTTTCTCCTCCACCCACGTGCCACCCCTTTTGCCCGCCAGACAAACCCCCCCCCCCCCCCCCCTCTCTCTCTCTTTCTCCCACTATCTTTCGATTCTCCACCGACATACTGCTGGGGGCTCCGCCGGACGTTCTGCACCGGACGACAGACACGCGATGGTCCAACGGCCGCGGAGCGATTGCAGAGTCCGTCGAATGGGTTGCCCATTTCTTGAATCAGGCATGCAAGGCGGCTGGCTGAAATGGTACGCCGAGATCAAAGTCACACCCATACCCTTATGCCCGCGGAGTGGGCTCATTAATAACTCCTTGGATGGCGATTCATGAACAGAGATGCTCTCACACAATTGGTCCATCGTTGACAACGCCTCGCCGGGCGCCCGTAATGTCCCGGGCTGCATTACAAAGCCTCGCTGCAACGGCCGCATATTTAGGGGTCTAAGCCTCGCCAGTGTGAAAATGCCCGCACATTTAACGAACGCTTTGTGCCGGTCCATACAGCATGCCGAGAAACTTGAACAACACTTGCACCGGTTTTTCAAGCCACATTAGAAGACGGAGGCCCCAGAAACGTTAGTTCGCTCTGTTTATTCACGCTCGAGTCATTGATTTTCCCTGTAAGTCACAGAAATGCGGCAAAAGTGTAGGTGTGCGTAAGTGCTATAATAGCTTTAACTAACCGAGTGGGAAAAGCAGCCCAGCTCGCCAAGAGAGCAAACTTCAAAGCGACACGCGGTCGCCACAGCTACAGGGCACAGATTCTTCTTACGCGTCCGGTTAGTCACTTAATGCGGCTCCGGGACGGGTCCCTTTCCGCGCCATTTATTTTTCTTATTTTTCTTAGGATTGAGAGGGGCGACTCATGCAGTACGACAGGCAGTTCCAGTGAATAAGTGCCTCTGTGAGACCCGCAGGGGTGTCGCAAGGAATATGTCACCCAAGAGAGCGCACGCTGATACGTCTAAAGAGGTTGCTCAGCGTGCAATTGTGCCGCATGCACAAGGTCGAAACGAAAAAGCGGTTCCAAATGGAGCGGAATGCGTACTTCTTTTGAGCCTCTGCGTTCCGCCGTGCGAACAGTTCTTGTGATTCAAGTTTCCGGTGAAAGGTCATTTCTAACAATGAAGCGAATAAGATAATAAAACGACGAAGCCTGGAAAAACGTGAGCGCAGGCTGTCCGTTCAGCGCCTCATTTGACCTCATCATTCAAGTGCCAAGCTTTGATGAGACACATGCCTAACGTACATTGCGAAACTGGTTTCGCGTCCACGTCACATCCCGGACCTTCTGGGCAATTATGTGAAAAAGCTTGCGACTCTGGTCTTTTCTTTTTCGTATTGTTTCCGGAATATAACAAGCAAAACGCTCGTTACATCTTTATGCGGGCCGCCAGACTCGCATGGATCAATAGAGGAACGCCAAAAGAACGTTCGGGGGGGGGGGGGGGGGGGGGGGGGGGTTGGGGGGGGGGGGGGGGGGGGGGGGGGGTGGGGGGGGGGGCGTGGGGGGGGGGGGTAACAGTACTACTGCGTTTATTGTTTATTTAGTTGAAAATAAATCGATTAGAGGCGGTTTTCAGCGGCTGCAAGAAGATGACTGGTTGCTTCTGTTTTCAGGAGCCACTCCCCTACGAACGATCCGTTCCGAATGTCTCTCCCTTACGGCCAACCATTTCCCACCATACGTAAGCCGCCTCGCCTGCCGCAGTCAAGGTTAGTTGCCGTGCGCAGAAAAAAAAAATAACACGGTAGACAAAGTCGCACACACAAAAAAAAGAAAACAGAGGAAAGAAGAAGATGAAACAGCGGGGTGCGATGCGATGGGAAAAAGAGCAACGATTGAAGCAACGCGGAGAAGTGTAGGGAGGGAAGCCCAGCCACGTGACGGTCTGCTGCCGGGCAAGAATAGACGGAGGTGGGAGAGGAGGGCCACGCGAAGCCATTACGGAAGCGAAACATGGCGAGAGAAAGCTCCTGTGGCGCCACGCGCTGGAGGACGAGCAATAAACGCGAACGACAGCGGTTGCGCAGCCTAAGCTCACTCTATAGAACAACGCCGCACGTACTGTGTACGCGCACACCATAGTGAGTGACGTCAGCAGACCTTTCACCGAACTCGGGACGTTGCCGACACGCCTTATACAAAGCCGTGGTCGCGACGGGTAGCCCTCTAAACGTAGCATTTGCGCGCCGACGCAAGTCTCCCAGGTGCGAGCATGTAATCATGCGGCAGCGATGAAGATGATGACTCTCTTCGCGACCTTCAGTCGCGAGGACAAAGACGCGCGCCGAAAAGGATGCGGCGTGGGAGACGGCCGAACACGGGCAGCGAAGGGCTTCGGCTGTTGTGGCCGAACCTAAAACTCGCGGGACAAGCACACCTCCTCTCTTCGGACAGCTACGCGCAGAAACATGGGCATTACTGTGAGGCAAGGTAAAAGGGGGAGGGAAGACATTACATCCCGAGTTATATCGGAAATTAGGAAACAAAAACGCGTTTCAAAAGAACAGAGGATTACAAGAGGCTGCTAGTTAAACTATATGCAACAAGAAAATTCGTGGACATGCAATTATCAGCCACGCAGCGACGACTGAGTATCTATTAGTCCGCGAGAGTACACGGTATAGCTCAGCTTTGTTCTGCGCACTCTTCACAAACGCACCTGAAATGGCAGCTAAATGAATGGCATAAAATAACTCCGCGACCCTCGGGAGCACGTGACAGCAGCAGTATTTGTTTCCGCACGAGGCCATATGGCCAGGGCTCTTTGGCTTTGTTCGGGGTGAACATCCCAGCCCACAGAGCAGAAGCGCGACCCTTCCCCAAGCTTCGTTGGCTCGAGCCTTTGTGCGGGAAAGAAAGGACGCGGAGGGGGGAGGGAGTGAGTATGACGACACTGGTATGGAGCGAGTTGCGCAACTCATGTCGCGCGACTGCACGAAACCGCCCACCACACTCGCGCAGGGGGGAAACGCAGATGCAGACGGATTTATGTAACGTCGCCTACGTATGCGTGTCTGTGTGTTTGTGTGCGTGCGGCAGAGAATGAAACGCGCTTACACGCCACATATGTGTGCACCATACGCGGCCTGCGGGTCCGCTGTAATTCACGAGCGCGGCGGCTGACGTGTGCGAGCCACGGGTATGCCGACAGGCGTCAAGAACGGTTGCCCCAACTAAGACGGCTCTGAAATTGTTCCCTAGTATGCCGAGCGCAAAAGCGGTCCGGCGATGAGGCTTTTCATATGCGACGCGACCTCCTCTTGCCGCCTGCCTTGACATATGCGTATACCGGAACACACTGCACGTCTGACGTAGCAGCAGCTGCTGCATAAGAACGAGACCTCAAGGAAACTTTCACTGTCGCTAAAATGTAGCGTCTCGTACCGAAGCCATTTAAGAGCTGTACGTTGCGCCCCAGGCACGTTGGTATTTCGTCGAAGAAAATTCAAGTAAACCAGGTAGAAAAGGAAAAAAAAAAAGATTAGGAGGCCTACTGCACACGACCCGGTAACGACCATGTAACATTCGTTGTTAACCGCTGTTCTTGCGCCCACTCCTCATGTAATGTCCCGTCAGGGACCCTTGAAGGTTCAAATAAATAAATAAACAAATAAATAAATAAAAATGTACCGGGCACGCCTTGCTGTCTAGAATGTACAGTCGGGGACAAAATTTTCCGTACCACATGTTCTGTAAACGAAGCCGATAGCTCTGTTATCAGCCACCGGCTGGAGACCACACTTGTGGAGGTGAAAGTCAGACTCCCGTAATTCATCTCCACAAGTGTGATCTCCAGCAGGCGGCTAAAAATGGAGCTATCGACCTCGCTTACGAAGCACGTGGTCCAGGGACTTTTGTCCTCGACTGTACACACATCGTGCGTCGATAAACGCGAATTGCTCCAAATAGCACCGCCGCAGGCACATGGAACATGGCGCAGTCAACTGTATGGCATAGAGTGCAGAGCTCCGTGCAGCTCGCCAATGGAAGCAGACACGGCCGTCGCTTATTGACCGAACAGCGGTTTACCCAACAGGAAGTCCACCGGTGTACAGAGGCGAAGGTCAGAGCCATCGATTCGGCCGCGTGTCGCGCTGTTCCCTCCTCCTCTTCATTTCGACGCCGTTATTTCTTTACTTTCTCCCTCACTCGCTCTTTTTACAGTTTCTCCGGCTTCCCGAACTCGCCCGCTTCTTTTTCAACTTTTTTTTTTTGCCTAAGCAATCTCCCATTTCACCTTCTTCTTCCTCGTCACGTCTCATGAACGACGTTGTTCGGTCGGTTCATAAACGAAGCGGGATTCGGCGTCGCGTCCAGTAACGATTAGTACACCGCACACGTCGCCTGTCAAGCCGTACGCGTACGCGCACACACGCGCACGGCTCGGAGATTTCCTTCAGGCCTTGCCGCTCAGGGGTCCGACCAGCCGAGATTAGAGCCACGAGACGTCCTCAGAGGAGCGCGTCGTCATCTCTGGGGAAGGGTGTAATCCCCCGGCGTCGATTCTTTTGTGGAAAGGGGGAGATATTCATTGTCTCTCACTCGCGGGGAGAGGCGAGGCGCCACCGCGGCGCACCCATCGCGCCAATCGAGGTGGCGTCGGGGGAGGATGGCAGGCCGCCAGGCGCTGCTGCCGTCTGGACGGCCCCGTCACCACCACCGGCGGCGGCTGCGGCACACGTCACCCAAGGCCGGCAGCAGACCGGCAGGGCTTTCACTCAAGGTCGGATATACGCGCGCACACCACTTCCTTCCTCCCTCTCCGAATGCCGTTCACTGCTTCCACGAACGGCAGCTAATTTTTTTTTTTCTTCATCTACGGGTTAGCGTATTTCGCTCTCCCCTTTCTTTTACGATACGCATGAATTCCCTTTCCCCAGACACTTTTTTCTCCCTCACCCTCTTTCTAGACCCTCGGCATTTAGGAATTGAGCGTTCGATATGTCGCCGGCGGCCTATTCATCCTCCTCCTCCCTCATATATCGCGTAACAGATCGGAAATTCGATTCGGGCCCGCACCGGCCGCAGCATACGGGCAAACGATTCTTCGGCCGTCAAAACCGTGGTTCGACTATGACCAGCCGCTGCGCAACTCGGAACATGATTCCGGCCAGGAACGCAGCACTGGCGGCACGTGGAGACGACCATGCGGAGACCCTTTATGTGTCTTTTTTTTTTTCAGTTGTCCTTGCAATCCCACGTCCATAGCGCCTCTAACCGTCGCGTGTGAAATAAAATTTGACCCAATTCTGGTGAGAGGTTTTCGGCTCGGCGCCTGTCACGACTGAAGGAAGCGGACGCAGACCAAACGGTCCTCGACAAGTTTGACTGAGAAGCTTCAAAACTGAGGCAGCAAGTTTTTAAATACGAATGCTGGCCTCAGCGCTTACGCGGCAACTGCCATCCCTCCTTATAAACGGTACATTCAGGAAATGAAATGAATTATTCGAGCTGGCTTGTAAACAGCACCAAACTTCGGCTCGCCTCGCAGCTAAAAATAAAAGCAAAACGAAAATCAATTTCGATACGCCCACCGGCATCGGCGTCACAGAAGTGGCGGCACCGCGTAGGCGTAGACGGGGAAATCGGGAGTGACGTCTCACCAAATCTTCTGGCCGCCCAAGCGGAAGTGCAGAGCGCAGCTTCGACAAACACCCCCTCCTTCATTGCTTCTAACCCGCCAGCGTGCGCTGCTTCCTGGCTGGTAGCGATAAAACTTTTCCCAGACCAACGCAAGGGAAGGAACGTGGAAGTTTCCGTCCATAAATTGTACTTACACTGAGTGCTGTTGCTGCAACTTCGGAGCGTGGGATCAGAAGTCCCGTAAGCCTGCGCCTGCATTGATTACGCGTTCGGTAGGCTCACGCGGGTCGAGCAGCGCCAAATAGCTAGCTATACTTCTTCCTGCACCGTCCAAGCCCCACCGCAGTAGGAAAGTTTCTCGGACAACCGAAAGCGCGGAGCTAAAAGTGTTCAACAAACGAAAAAGATGCACCAGCAAGCGTGCACAGAGCTGGCCAGTTCGCTGCTCTCGTGGCGTTTGTAGTAAATATGAACCGTTTCAAAAGCCGCGGTGGCCCAGTGGTTTTGCCGTTCGGCTGCGGATCCCGAGGTCGTGGGTTCGATCCGGAGACCTCCACTATGCGGATCCCTCGTAGCCCACACGTTGCTTCGGGACGGTAAGCCCCACAATTTACTACAGTCGAACCTCGTTACAATGAAACGGTTAATAACGAAATATGAATATAACGAAGGAATGACGATTCCACTTGGAAGCTCGGTCAACGCTGGCTATAACGAAGCTACGGATATAACGAAGTAATTGCCGAGCCCCTTCAACTGTATTTTTATTTAGAGCCGTCTCATGAGTGCCTTTGTTGCCATTGCAAAACATCAGTGCTCAATGCAAGACTCGCTTCTGAACTAAGCTCAGATCGCCAATGGCCAGCATCTTGCTCGTTGGTTATCATTATTGAGCGACCATCTCGCTGGCTGTCTGGACCAGACAGATCACGTGCCTCGTCGGCGCGAGGTTGTAATGATAGGCAACGAACCAATACGCCAGCGCCGGTCACATTCGCCAACCGAATATGCGTGATAAGTTTCGTGACTTAAACTCAGGTTCGCCTCTCATAAAGCCAACAGCTTTATTGGGTCTGTAGTTTCAGGACGACAGCTTTTTGAATGACTCGAATTGATTTTTTTTTCTTGGTTCTTTCTCTGTTGGTTTGATAGTATTAGCTGACCACCGAAAAGAGCGCGCAAAACCACCAAGCAGACGATCGATCGGCCGCACAACCCGCATTACATACCCGCTTTTATCTCAGCTTTTTCGCCCTGGCATTCCTCATATACGGTCCCGTCAACGTCTCCCCAAACGCAAGCGCCGTTTGGCTGCTTGCGTTCCGCTGTACATTGAGTAACGGCTGTCAACGGCACTTGAGCGGGCAGGCATCGTTGCCCAATGTGGCGCCGTTGCCTCTGTGGTTGCGCTCCCACTTTGCCCGACGTACACCGTTTCACGTTCACTGCAGCACAACCTTTCACTGCCAACTTTCGTGGACAAGCCGCTGCGCCTTCGGAGATTTCTCGCCAGTCTCTGGGATTGCCCAGGCGCTTCATTACATCTTCATAACAATTCCTCCCTTTTCATTCTTTTTTTTTACTTCCCAACCACCCCACGCTGACTGCACACAAACAAAACGATGGAGAGATGACAGTTCCCAGAGTTGGTGAAGGCAGTGGTGATTACCCCTGCTCCGGAAAGAGTCCCCCGCAGGTAGTGTCGTAACATAAGGCCGCCCAGGAAGCACGGAACGAGGTGTAACTAACTATTACCTCATCGAGCGGAACAGACGCCGACGGAACACGTCACGGGCAGCGGCAAAGTTGGGCGTTCCTACGCCAACCTAGACAGCGAGCGAGACCGTTGCCAGGGGCATCGTCGAGGCAACCTCGCCGCACCAGGCATGTCATCGCTGCAGTGGACAGATTGACCGATTGACTTGGCTCGCCGCAAACGAGGTCGGTGCACAGCCACTAGATGTCGCTTCAGCTCGGGTCATCACGAACGCCACCTGACGGTGCGCGTGCGCACTAGACGGTTGTGTCCTTTTTTTTAATTCCCAACCTAGCTAAACAGCATCGATGTCATGCATGTCACGCTTTGAAGGCGCATTAGAGGCGGATCTCAGCAGCGCACTGTGCACATGTCGCTGTCATGTTGCTGGAAATCCGCGATAATGAAGGCGAGACGTAGCACGGTTATAAAACTGCTTTGGGCCAGTAATCTGCATTTTGCGTGTCCCTAAAGTAGCTATACCCCTGACAAAGTGGTGGTAAGAGCACTTTCTTTTTGTCGTTTCCGCGATAACAACGCATTAGTTAGAAAAACAAGCGCTTCACCGAACTTAATGAAGGTCGTGCATCTTCGTGCATCCATTTACGGGAAACGTTTTAACGACAGCAAATTTGACCTTTGCACCTGGGGCAGAACTTCTTAGTCACGTTAAAATGCAACGCAGACGAGAAAAAAAAAGCAGGAGGCGCGCGGAAGGCAACCACATGTAAAAGACCAACATCACAGGGTGCTAACGAGATGGAAGTATTGAACTCGAAATCGGGGACAGCATGAAGAGCCAAATTAGCGAGTCGGTTAGGGGGGTATAGAAATAGCGGGATACTAGTGCGCATGCGCATTAGCACCCCGATATTTCTTTGCCCCCCCCCCCCCCCAAAACGGAGGGGTTCCTCTATTCTAAAACCCGCGATTTTCATCAAGTTACCATAATGAACAGACCAACGAAACGCAAGCTTTGCGGTGATCTCTACCCCTTAGGTCCTGGCAGGTAGGTACAAAGTAACTTCATGAGCTTTAAGGAATGCC
Organism: Amblyomma americanum; assembly: GCF_052857255.1. Lineage (NCBI taxonomy): Eukaryota > Metazoa > Arthropoda > Arachnida > Ixodida > Ixodidae > Amblyomma > Amblyomma americanum. Next base: position 146,331,739 of record NC_135499.1, on the reverse strand, counting down.
AATAGAAGGGCATGATTGGTACCATGATTTTTCAATGTCGTCCCAATGTCGGCATAATGCTGGCGAGATGCTTTGAAAGTTGTCACAATAGGAGGTGCACACGAAATAAAGAGAAAAGTACAGAGAGGGCGGAGAAAATCGTCGTCTCGGAACTTCGTAACATCCACACTCACGCACCATGTGACGCGTAAAAACCGGTCCGGTAAAAGCAGCAGCAGCCGACCTTGGTTGAAATCATAAGCGCACGGCACGTCTTAGCAACATCAAATGGAGGGGAAATCATCAGAGAATAATGCGTGGCTTTCTTTTGCAGAAAAGAAAAAAAAAATGAAGAGCTATACAGCCGACTTAGAGCCGATGCACGAAGACAAACAAACAAAGTAAAGAAACAAACTTGCAACCATATCAAAGCTGGCAATCAATGCGCTATAGGGGGGTTTGTAAATGGCGCTTGAGTGCTTGGCACCGGTTCCGTTTAGCAGGGGGACAAAACTTGACGCGCGTCCAATAAGCGTTACGGAAAGTTGGGTCGCGGAAAACCCACGAATACGAATAGACCCAAGAGATCTGTTTAAGGCGACACTGGCGTGCTAATAGAGCGAATTAAATAAATGCTCGAATTCATTCGAGTCGCATCTGCTTTCGATTTTATTTTATTTTTTACTCTCTCGCTCCGCTAATATGTATACAGTGGAGTAAAATTAAATCGCGTCGCTGTGATCTTTAAACATCAGAACGGTTCTCAACTCTATTCCTGATTACATCTCTTGAGCAACGGGACCGCCGATGCGGAAACCTGAGGCGCGCGGTTTACGCAGAACTGCGCCGCCGATCCGGAACGCAAGAAACTAAATCCGAACCAATTTCGGAGTCGGTTCGAGCCGCACTGACCTTGGAAACCCCCCCACGTTATGCGAGTACCACGCTTCTTTAACCTTGTTCTTCCTTTCTGGCGAAGCAAACGTAAGGAGGAAAAAAAAGTATATACAAACGTGCAAAACGTCAAAGCGAGAATGCTTTTACAGAGGCTGCCATTCTACGGCGCTCAGAGGAGGAAAATACCGGAACTTCTCGCGCACAATCCGCATCGTATATAATTCGTTGCTCCCGTGCTGGCATAGAATGGGTGACTGTCGTTAACTTTATGCGACGCCAGCTCACGCGTGAGCACGGATATGTGTGTGGAGCGGAAACGCGGGTGCCTTAACTTGAATCAAGGCTTCCCAGAACCCTCAAGGGCGCTCAAAGCAGGTAGTGGAAACACCGCGGTGGCTGACCTAACAAAACGCGCTGCCCGGATGGTTTGCCGTCCGCAGCTGGAGCAGTTCTTTCTCTACTATTTTTTTTTTTCGTGTGAATATTACTTCTTTAATTGCGTCTGCTGATGTGTCAGCCAGTGTATCGTGCAGGTCGAACAGTGCAGCCTTTTCTCCTCCGCTTTGACGTTTTATTGAAGTACAGTATAAAGCAGCAGTTGTTATCCCGCGCTGTTACTCTGCTGTAGTCCGTTTCGTCACTTCCTCTTTCTATCTCTCTACAGATGGCCACCGACACACCTGACAAGCGCGTCGTAAATAAAATCTGAATTGTTTTATGGTGCATTTTTCTTTCTTACTTTGCCAATCACTGCCGCTTTATAATGCAGTAGTAGCCGTTTTGTAGGTGAGTACCAGCATAAAGTAATTCGCACACCCAATGAAAACACACAAAGCACTAAGCTTGTAGCCTTCATTCGCAACACCATTGTCGATGAGAAGAATGTTGGCTCATGCAGTAGCATATACGATGAGGTTGTTTTTTTCCTCAGAATAAGCCAAATAATAATAATAATAATTGGTTTTTGGTGGAAAGGAAATGGCGCAGTATCTGTCTCATATATCGTTGGACACCTGAACCGCGCCGTATGGGAAGGGATAAAGGAGGGAGTGAAAGAAGAGAGGAACAAATAGGTCCGTAGTGGAGGGCTCCGGAATAATTTCGACCACCTGGGGATCTTTAACGTGCACTGACATCGCACAGCACACGGGCGCCTTAGCGTTTTGCCTCCATAAAAACGCAGCCGCCGCGGTCGGGTTCGAACCCGGGAACTCCGGATCAGTAGTCGAGAATAAGCCAAATCCAGAAACCGAAACTACGTCAAATTATACTGTAATGGTATGCTGATCCATACATATTTCCATAGGAAAAACTATGACAACGCAAGCGGGCCCGTAACGCCTAGAAAACCTGCACGGAAATCATATTTCAAATAAAATATGAGCCAGATCCTACTGATGGGTCGAAATGATCATTAAATCAAAATGTTGGAAAAGCCGCTACATTTTACCAAGAAATAAACGCGGTATGAAAAAGTAATGCGTTCGTGGTATATATATAAGCAATTTCCAATGACCTGACTAATTTCATAATTACCTTGTATTCAAGAAGTCAACTTAGAGCGGCCATTCTGCACCTTGATCACAGCAGGATAATTTCATAGCAGAATTCTCCGGTCACAGCGGAGTTTTTCCGACATACTATGCTTACAGTGATGTCTTATTCATATTTAAACACCGCAAAGAAGAATGTCAACTTTTTCTATTACTTTTGCACTGCGTAAATATTACCGCTGCGGCCGGGAGTTGCCACACAAGCCAACAAATGGCCTAGGCGTGCCCGCATCTGTATACCTCTGATTACACTGAATAAAAACTACATGATCACTAATACAAACATCGCCGATTTTGGGAAAAAGGAAAGCCTAGTCGCAGCCCGTGGTTGGCCTTTACTAAGGAAAAGTCAGCTATATATATATATATATATATATATATATATATATATATATATATATATATATATATATATATATATATATATATATATATATATATATATATATATATATATATATATATATATAATCGTGACAACTTTGCGGAAGACAGGGCAGTCTATTACCGAAAACGTTCCGCAAATACAGGGACCTCGAGAAAAAAAAGTACTAATTTTCCTCGCAGTCTGGAAGAGACCGATGCAGTCTGCCATGTTCTGTACGACAAAGGCAGCGAAGAAAACTGAGTTTTCTTATACACTGATCCCGCAGTGTTCCATGCACTTTCTAACGCGCTCGCCTGTACAACGTCGGGCATCATATAAAGTTAAGACTCGTTATAAGAAAGTCGAAGGGGCCCGGCGATTACTTCGTTATAGCCGTAGCTTCGTTGTAGCCCGCATTGACCGAGCTTCCGTGGGGAACCGTCCTCGCTTCGTTATATCCATTATTTCGTTACAAACCGTTTCGTTATAACGAGGTTCGACTGTATACCGCACGAACTGTGCCACCTTTCTAAAGTCTCCTTGGGCAACGCAGTGAGCATTCTCTCCCCACCTGCGCCCCTTATCGGCGACCTATGGGAGAAGAAAATGTCGAGGTCACGAGCAGCAGTCCTCCGCAGAACAAGACGGGATACACACGCCCTTCCCCGAGTACAGCGCGGCCTTTATCCGGCGCCTACGCTCTTCCGGCGGATATTTAGAGCGCGCAACTCGATTCTATTTACTTTTCCGCTCTGTCGACGTCGTCGTGTGCGCGTACACGCCCGCTAGCTACATGCGCGAAAAGAAACAGAACGAGAAGAAAACACGAATGTAAGCTCTCCGGTATATACAGGTGCGGACATCCAGGAGCCGTGTCAACGCCGCGGGATCCGCCGTTCGCCCGCATACGTCATAAGCCGGCAAGAAAAATAACGAAATAAAAAGAAAACTAAAAGGAGACCCTGTTCCATCCGATATAACGAAATCGACAGTGTGCCATATCCGATGTAACGAAACTGAGCGGAACATCAAACCGCACCTTAGCGTTGGTCTTTCAGGCTGCCTGCGCTTCACCGTACTCCGATCACGCGCTGCGCTGAAGTGGAAAAATTTTAAGGACGGGACGAGCGGTTACATGCTGATCACAAGGTAGCAAGTTCGATTCCCGATAGCTCCGGTTGCGTTTTGAGGGGCAAGACCACTCTTCCTTTCATATCTCACAGCACGGGAAAGAATGTAGAATTACGCGAATTAAGCGGAAGTTCATATACTGCGCGCGGCGTTTTTCCACGTACACTCCCAAGCGTAGCGCTTTTACAGCGAAGGGGCATTCAGCAGCGTTTGGGTGCGCTGTATACTGTGTGCAATGCGCGCAAAAGAATATGTGCCGGAAATTGTCGCAAATAACGCGACAATTTGTGTCTCTCGTTCTCTTTAACTCTGAAAATTTGGCTAAAATTTAGGCATTACATGCGGATCCACACTATGTTAACCTTTTCGCAGGACGTACGCCTCTGTGGCCGGCACCGAAGACGTGTACTTTTTGGAAGAAGTGTAACAGAACAAGGCCGTATCGGAGCACACCGGAATCGAAGGGCCGTGAATGCGCACTGAAAGCAGCGCATGCAATTACATGCTTCCTCGCGGTAAATGCTTTCGATCGATCTAATTCACATTTCATAAGTATGGTGAATTCCCAACATTGCGCGCTCGTAGTCCGTTTAGAGGTTACATGCGGGTGAAAGTCCTTGCAGCTAATCCCCAAAGGAGTAATAATTGATCTTTTTGAGGAGCAACAGTTGTGACAACACTATTAGTCCCCAGAGGACTGTGACTTGTGTGCCTTTAGTAATTTGTGGCTGATACAGAGTGACCGCACACGAGTTCTTCGAAATGAGCCAAATCCCCCTTGATAGAAACTGAGGAAAAAAAAGCAAGCTCTTTATACGCAGCAACGCATGGTAAGCTGTTTCGTGATTTAAATGCTGGTTATGTAGCTCATTTAATTTTGATAGTTTTCAAAGGAAAGGTATATATGGGCGAACTCACAATTACAGCTGATCTTCACATTAATTTCGGTGCCCGGATATGGCTCATTATAGAGGCGTGTTTTCAGGGCTTCTGTTCCCTCGGGTACTTGTTACAGTAGCACGGTAGAGAGAAACAAAGAAGAGTAAATGAATCGATATTTACATAGAACGGAAGAAGTCTCGCGTGCGTACTCCGCTTCCGCCCTACAGCGGCGTTCGGCTCTTTCTGGCGACTATTTCAAGGGCACCGTGGGGGCACCAAAATAGACTGGGCTCCCCTCTTAAAACTCCATGCTTCTACCCTGGCCCGTTACAACACATCGGCTCATCTCCAGGAACGAACTTACGACGAGGGGGAAGCGACGCAGCGGCCACCAGCGTCCCAGCACACTCTCGCAAAGGTGCATTGCCCCTTCCAGGAGAAGAACGACACACGTACAGGAAGCACTATGTTTATCTTTATTTGTTTTATGTTTGCGTCATTTCTGCATTCTCTCGGTACCACCCGTGGCAATACTTCTTCCAACCCGCCGTGGCGGCTCAGTGGTTATGATGCTCGGCTACTATCCCGAAAGACGCGGGTTCGATCCCGGCTGCGGCGGTCTAATTTCGATGGAGGCGAAATTCTAGAGGCCCGTGTACTGTGCGATGTCAGCGCACGTTAAAGAACCCCAGGTGGTCGAAATTTCCGGAGCCCTTCACTACGGCGCCCCTCATAGCCTGAGGCGCTTTGGGACGCTAAAACCCCCATGAACCCAAACTAAAATACTTCTTCCTCTTCTCTCTCTCTCTCTCTCTCTCTCTCTTTATTTACTGACAAACGTCTAGTGCCCCATGTGATCCTTTCGATAGTGTTAATTAAAATTAGCCGGTTTAAGAATAATTCTCTTTCCTCGCAAGATTCAAGAATGAGCGTCAACAGAAACAGCATTTCATTGTAAAATAGAGCATTACTACTTTTTGCTTTGTTATCTTCACCGGAGAGGCAAGCAGGTAGCGGCCGTAGCAGCTGACGGCGAATTGTCGAATATAATCGGCGCTGTCTGTCAAGCTTCAATGACTCACACAGACAGGCACGGTTTGGTTTTGCCTTTCGCGACGTTACCTATGACGTCACCGCAATAAACCGCTGCTCAAGGATTGTATGCTGCGCATTTAATTCGCCATATTTTTTTTTTCGCCCTGTTTGATAAGAACTTCTGGGGCGATTTGGTTGATAAAACGAGTGTCTAGAAAGTATAAATACGTAGACAACATCGTTATCATCTTCCAGCGTAAGTCGACTGCAAGACAAATGCTTCTACGATCCACATGCAACTAACCGTGTCCTGCTTCAGCTGCAGCCACTCTATGCCCGTAGACTCCCTAATCTCATCTGCCCACCTCATTTTCTGCCACCCCCTAAAACGCTTACCGCCGCTCTGAACCCGCTCAATTACATTAAAGGTCCAAGGCTATCTTCTCTTCATATTAGATTCTTTGCCCATGCACGTTTCTTTTTCTTGAATTCAGCAGGGTCATCATGAACTCGCGTTTGTTCCCTGAACCGCCCCGCTCTCGTTCTGTCTCTTGGCGGAAGACACAAGCACATACATTCTAAAATGGTACCCGGCGCGGTGGCTCAGTGGTTAGACGTCCTCCGCCACTGATCCAGAGTTTCCCGGGTTCGAACCCGACCGCGGCGGCAGCGTTTCGATGGACGCGAAACGCAAAGGCGCCCGTGTGCTGTGCGATATCAGTGCACGTTGAAGATAATAATTGGTTTTTCTGGGGGAAAGGAAATGGCGCAGTATCTGTCTCATACGTCGTTGGACACCTGAACCGCGCCGTAAGGGAAGGGATGAAGGAGGGAGTGAAGGAAGAAAGAGAAATAGGTGCCGTAGTGGAGGGCTCCGGCATAATTTCAACCACCTGGGGATCTTTAACGTGCACTGACATCGCACAGCACACGGGCGCCTTAGCGTTTTTCCTCCATAAAAACGCAGCCGCCGCGGTCGGGTTCGAACCCGGGAACTCCGGATCAGTAGTCGAGCGCCCTAACCACTGAGCCACCGCGGCGGGGCCGTTGAAGATCCCCAGGTGGTCGAAATTATTCCGGAGCCCTCCACTAAGGCCCCTCCTCTTTCTTCCTTTCTTCTTTCACTCCCTCCTTTATCCCTTCCCTTACGGCGCGGTTCAGGTGTTCGCCGATATGTGAGACAGATACTGCGCCATTTCCTTTCCCAAAAAAAAAAAAACAATTTTCAATTTTTTTTTTCAGTCTAAAATGGGCGAGAGGGAGACGGGGACATCAAGGGAGTCAGCCGTCGACTGCGAACAGTACAGCACGCTGCGACCCAGCTGTTGTCCTATCTCTCCAGCTTGCCGAGCATTAATTGTCCGTTGTCACTCCACAGGGGCTGAACGTAATTGCTCCCACACAGCAGGATGCCGGGTCGGTACACGTATAACTGCATATACGCTTTCAATTTCGCTGCCCGGCGTGACACGGAACAGCAGCGGGAATTTGCGTGCTGCGCATGCGCGGAACACAGCGAATAAAATGCGTCAAGGCTTTTCCTTCCCTTTTTTTCACTTCTTTGTATGGAACAGACGGGTATTACTTCGTCTCGCAAGCAGCTGCGACACAAGGCAGCTAAACACTCCGACAAATCTTTGCGGCGCGGTTCATATAATTATAATTGGTTTTGGGGGGGAAGAAAATGGCGCAGTATCTGCCTCATATATCGCTGGACACCTTAACCGCGCCGTAAGGGAAGGGTAAAGGAGGGAGTGAAAGAAGAAAGGAAGAGAGAGGTGCCGTAGTGGAGGGCTCCGGAATAATTTCGACCACCTGGGGATCTTTAACGTGCACTGACATCGCACAGCACACGGGCGCCTTAGCGTTTTGCCTCCATCAAAACGCAGCCGCCGCGGTCGGGTTCGAACCCGGGAACTCCGGATCAGTAGTCGAGCGCCCTAACCACTGAGCCACCGCGGCGGGGCGGCGCGGTTCGACAAAACCAATTCTCTATAACTATTCGCAGCTTTACACAGGACAAATAAGGAAATTAGTGATCAATGTATTGCTTTATTAATTAGTTCATTTTTTTTTTTGCACACGAAGTACAGAGAAAATGGGTAACTGAAGAAAAATCCGCCGCTTCGCGGTTTGACTGTGCTCAGTATGGTCACCCACAGACAGTGACGTACGGTAGATTTGAACACAAATAGAAAAGCCGATCACTTCATTTATAACCTCCTCTTGTAATCGTTTACAGCCTCCATTACAGGGGAATTAAACTTCTTTGTCAATAGGAAACAATGCTGTCCTTATCTGTTGATTCCGATGATGAATACTGGTGACTTCGTTATCAGTGCACGGAAGCATTTGCCTCACTTTCTTCCTTATATTCAGTCTCGCTTCGTTTTCCCACTCTCTCTCTCGCAGCTTCCCCACTGTCTCCCCGTCGGTGTCAGCTGTCCGCCGAGCGCTATCACGACGCGTGGAGCTGCATACGCCAGCAGCGGACGCCCAAGATAGCCGACGAGAGGCCAACGACAAGAACGTTACACTCGCCGAGACAACGCGTGTATCGCGCGTGCGATGCGCATGTGCGAACGTGAGAAAGGCCGCAGCCTTCAACACCCCCCTCCGGACTCTCCTGCTCTTCCACCCCCGACCATCTATGTTCTTTTTTTTTTTCGACGCCAGGAAAAATAAAAAAGGATGCGATCACATGTGGACAGGCACATTAAACTCGGGCACAAAAACAGGCGAAACAATAAAACGGTGTGTTCTAGCGTGATCTTTAGCGAGAATCAATATTAAGCTCCGTTTGTACGTTTTTCAGCACAGAGCTGCGCGGAACTTGGCCAAACCGCGACACACAACCTAATGTTCTTGCCTACAACACGCATGGAGCCCGCCTGCTTCCTTTTCCTTTTGTCTATTCATAGTCTATAGACTGTCCATAGAAAAAACTCTTCTAAATGTGTATGGCCATAAATCTATAGGTTGTCTATAGACCGCCTACAGGATTTGTATTGCCCATAGACTAGACTACAGGATTTTTCTATAAAAAATCTATAGACTATTATGGACAAAAGTGTATGGTCATTCTATAGGCTGTCTAAATAAATTTTTGTAAGGGCAATCATCGATGTGCATTGAACAAAAAAAAAGTTTTCCACCTGAGCCTGGTCTCCCTAAGGGACACCATTTGTGGTCATGCGGAACAGGCAGTAGGTGGCAGTCATGGTACAAAGGGAAAAGAAGGCCGGGTGTTTTACTCAACTATTGCTCTCACTCCATGAACTCAACGGGAAGGAAATAAGTCTGGACGTTTCTAAAGGCGCCACTCCCGAAGCATTAATGCGCTCTCCCTACCCAATTTTCTAATATTTACCCAACAGGATTATGCCTCCCCTTCCCCCGAAAAAAAAAAAAAAACAGCGCAGCGAAAAGCGAGCGCTTAGCAGCCTTTGAAGGTAGCTCTTTTGACTGTGCACTCACGGCAGTTAAAAAATTAACATTAGGGGCAATATTCTTTATTCTCATTTAAGCACATGTTCTCCCGCGTATGTATATAAGGAACACGTAGCAAAACAGAACATAGTGTGAAAAATAATCATAGTGAAAAACCACTAGACCTAAGATGCGAAATCTTTCTCCTGCCTTTTCGAAGATTGTGACCAGGCATTGAAAGACGTTTTGCTTCGCGCTGACAAACTACTCCCTTTCGCTAATGCATAGGGAGGGTGTGTAAGTGCACACGGAGTTGACTTGGAAATTACGTTGGCTACTGAACCCAATCAGCGCGTGATTCAGCACAGAATCATTAAAAAAAGAAGAGAGAGAGAGAACAGCCCAGCAACCCAGAGAACTTCACATCAGAGATTAAAATTCAATCGAAACTCAGTAATATACATGGGAGCTCATTATGCTTGAGAGTGCGAGAAGCAACTCTGAAGAAAGAAGAGGGGGGGGGGGGGGTCATCGACTTCACTGCATATATACGCGCAGTCGCAGATATATCTGCGTGTCGAAGCATGCAGAAGGGTCCACCAGTTATTATTCAAGCGTGCTGTGAGGAGGTCCTGGCGCCCGTATACCCGATTGCGACGGCCGCTCGTCTATCACGCGTCAGCTGGTGTGTTTTCTGTCTTTTTGTTTTTGTTTCCTAGCTCTCTTCTATCTCTTCCTTCGATTTTGAATTGCGTTCTGTGGAAAAGCAGAAAACGCTTACCCGTCCGGTCGCAACAGATGACCCTCCTTCCCACGTTCCTTCAACGTGTCGCGGAGAACTGCTTGCTGCCAAGCTGTGCAATGCACGCATACTCTACTAACGTGTGTACCTGCCAGGCGGGGCGGTATTCCGGGACTTGCTTTTGTAATATTCTTGCCTGTCTACGGACGGCGCGAGGGCAACTTTCTTTTCTTTTTTCCTTCTTAATTCAAGTTCGGGGAAGTGTACACTCTCGAGCAAGCGACGGCCACCGATTCTACAGACACCGATCGCGGCCGAAGGCGGCTGAACATACTTCCAGAATGATACATCACGAACAGCCATAAAAGGAGTGTCTTGACCGACAACAAAAATAAAGACGGAAAAGACCATTAAACTGCACACCGGGGGAGGCAAAAAGTCGAGGCACGCGAGATACATCTATAAAAATTCTTCTTAGAAGGCGCTATACGCAACACCATTCGCGCGGCGGCTTGTATCCGGTCGTTATAGGTATCAATGCAGTTATCTAAAAGGAGTAAAATTTCTACGAGTCGCTTATTCGTCAAGAGATGGCGCTTAGTGCGAGAGAAAGCGCAGCGCGCGCACCTAATTTCTCCAGCTGCCCAGCTCAGGCACCTCGCAGCGTTTGACAAGACCCTGGTGACGTTTAATGGCAATTAACGGTGAGGAAACGGCCCAATATGGATAACGAGCGCCAAGAAGTGAACAATTAATGCAAGATGACAAAAAAAGGCACAAAGGACCAAAGAGTGCAGTGGGCTATAAAATGAGAGACAAAATACGGACTAGTAAATGTTCTTTTTTTAAACAAAACGGTAAAGATAAAATGTTTTATAAGAGCGTCCAGGTAAAAAAAAAATGGTTTGGTTTTATGGTTTTATGCGGCTTAACATTTCAAAGCGGCTCAATCTATGAGGGACGCCATAGCGGAGGAATGCGAATAATTTCGACCACCTGGTGTTCATTAGCGTGCGCTGACAACGGACAGTACACGGGCAGATAATTCGGTATAGGAATCCCGCCATACCTGCCCAAACCCATCAGCGAACAGCCGCGCGAAAAACACCGGCTTTTGCAAAAGAGAGAGCCGGGGAGCTGCGGATGAAAACCCGCGGCGTAGCGAAGACGTTCCTGTGACGCCTCGACGTCGACTGGCGGCGCCGCTTCCGCTGAGTGCAGAACCTTGCGCAGCCCAGCTCAGCTGCCCTGACCCGATAAGTTAAGGAAGAGTGCAGTTACGACCCACGCACGCGGGACTGCTTCCACTGTCCGTCCTCGTTCAGCACGCGTGGCGGAAATGGAGAGTTTCAGCGAAGCGTCGTTGCCGTATAATGCCGCTCCGGCCAGCCGCCAGAAGGCAGTATGTTTATGGTAACGCCATGCTAAAACTCCCTAACGTGAGATGCCGAGCACGATAAGGTGCGCAAGGCTAACAGTTCGCACACTAACTGGTTGCATACTGTGTGTATTATTCAAACAGTCACCCACAAACTTAATCCGGGCACGCACGACATTCTTCTGCATAGTCAACGGTTTAGGGAACTCATCTGACTATATAGAAGAATATATAGAAAAAGACTGCATCTGACTATATAGTTTCCTGAGCGGTATTATCTCATGGAATGTCAGGGAAGCAGGAGTGACAGCGTAATGTTGTGTAGGTGCGAGAGCACCTGTACACCACCGACAGTGTGCCGGGAATAAAGAAAGAAACCACCGGCCCCCTTTGGAATGCAACTGTGTCTTTATGGCGACACTGTAGTGAGGTTCATCTTGCTGTTCATGAGTGGTGCCAGTGCACTTCCCAGATAAAGCACCCCCAACAACAAGCAAGAGCAGTAAAAAGTGTGTAGTACTAAGCGACTAAGCAGAGTGCGGAAGTGAGGTTCATCTTGCTGTTCATGAGTGGTGCCAGTGCACTTCCCAGATAAAGCACCCCCAACAACAAGCAAGAGCAGTAAAAAATGTGTAGTACTAAGCGACTAAGCAGAGTGCGGAAGTGAGGTTCATCTTGCTGTTCATGAGTGGTGCCAGTGCACTTCCCAGATGAAGCACCCCCAACAACAAGCAAGAGCAGTAAAAAAATGTGTAGTACTAAGCGACTAAGCAGAGCGCGGAAGTGAGGTTCATCTTGCTGTTCATGAGTGGTGCCAGTGCACTTCCCAGATAAAGCACCCCCAACAACAAGCAAGAGCAGTAAAAAAATGTGTAGTACTAAGCGACTAAGCAGAGTGCGGAAGTGAGGTTCATCTTGCTGTTCATGAGTGGTGCCAGTGCACTTCCCAGATAAAGCACCCCCAACAACAAGCAAGAGCAGTAAAAAATGTGTAGTACTAAGCGACTAAGCAGAGTGCGGAAGTGAGGTTCATCTTGCTGTTCATGAGTGGTGCCAGTGCACTTCCCAGATAAAGCACCCCCAACAACAAGCAAGAGCAGTAAAAAAATGTGTAGTACTAAGCGACTAAGCAGAGTGCGGAAGTGAGGTTCATCTTGCTGTTCATGAGTGGTGCCAGTGCACTTCCCAGATAAAGCACCCCCAACAACAAGCAAGAGCAGTAAAAAATGTGTAGTACTAAGCGACTAAGCAGAGTGCGGAAGTGAGGTTCATCTTGCTGTTCATGAGTGGTGCCAGTGCACTTCCCAGATAAAGCACCCCCAACAACAAGCAAGAGCAGTAAAAAATGTGTAGTACTAAGCGACTAAGCAGAGTGCGGAAGTGAGGTTCATCTTGCTGTTCATGAGTGGTGCCAGTGCACTTCCCAGATAAAGCACCCCCAACAACAAGCAAGAGCAGTAAAAAATGTGTAGTACTAAGCGACTAAGCAGAGTGCGGAAGTGAGGTTCATCTTGCTGTTCATGAGTGGTGCCAGTGCACTTCCCAGATAAAGCACCCCCAACAACAAGCAAGAGCAGTAAAAAAATGTGTAGTACTAAGCGACTAAGCAGAGTGCGGAAGTGAGGTTCATCTTGCTGTTCATGAGTGGTGCCAGTGCACTTCCCAGATAAAGCACCCCCAACAACAAGCAAAAGCAGTAAAAAATGTGTAGTACTAAGCGACTAAGCAGAGTGCGGAAGTGAGGTTCATCTTGCTGTTCATGAGTGGTGCCAGTGCACTTCCCAGATAAAGCACCCCCAACAACAAGCAAGAGCAGTAAAAAATGTGTAGTACTAAGCGACTAAGCAGAGTGCGGAAGTGAGGTTCATCTTGCTGTTCATGAGTGGTGCCAGTGCACTTCCCAGATAAAGCACCCCCAACAACAAGCAAGAGCAGTAAAAAATGTGTAGTACTAAGCGACTAAGCAGAGTGCGGAAGTGAGGTTCATCTTGCTGTTCATGAGTGGTGCCAGTGCACTTCCCAAATAAAGCACCCCCAACAACAAGCAAGAGCAGTAAAAAATGTGTAGTACTAAGCGACTAAGCAGAGTGCGGAAGTGAGGTTCATCTTGCTGTTCATGAGTGGTGCCAGTGCACTTCCCAGATAAAGCACCCCCAACAACAAGCAAGAGCAGTAAAAAAATGTGTAGTACTAAGCGACTAAGCAGAGTGCGGAAGTGAGGTTCATCTTGCTGTTCATGAGTGGTGCCAGTGCACTTCCCAGATAAAGCACCCCCAACAACAAGCAAAAGCAGTAAAAAATGTGTAGTACTAAGCGACTAAGCAGAGTGCGGAAGTGAGGTTCATCTTGCTGTTCATGAGTGGTGCCAGTGCACTTCCCAGATAAAGCACCCCCAACAACAAGCAAGAGCAGTAAAAAATGTGTAGTACTAAGCGACTAAGCAGAGTGCGGAAGTGAGGTTCATCTTGCTGTTCATGAGTGGTGCCAGTGCACTTCCCAGATAAAGCACCCCCAACAACAAGCAAGAGCAGTAAAAAATGTGTAGTACTAAGCGACTAAGCAGAGTGCGGAAGTGAGGTTCATCTTGCTGTTCATGAGTGGTGCCAGTGCACTTCCCAGATAAAGCACCCCCAACAACAAGCAAGAGCAGTAAAAAATGTGTAGTACTAAGCGACTAAGCAGAGTGCGGAAGTGAGGTTCATCTTGCTGTTCATGAGTGGTGCCAGTGCACTTCCCAGATAAAGCACCCCCAACAACAAGCAAGAGCAGTAAAAAATGTGTAGTACTAAGCGACTAAGCAGAGTGCGGAAGTGAGGTTCATCTTGCTGTTCATGAGTGGTGCCAGTGCACTTCCCAGATAAAGCACCCCCAACAACAAGCAAAAGCAGTAAAAAATGTGTAGTACTAAGCGACTAAGCAGAGTGCGGAAGTGAGGTTCATCTTGCTGTTCATGAGTGGTGCCAGTGCACTTCCCAGATAAAGCACCCCCAACAACAAGCAAGAGCAGTAAAAAATGTGTAGTACTAAGCGACTAAGCAGAGTGCGGAAGTGAGGTTCATCTTGCTGTTCATGAGTGGTGCCAGTGCACTTCCCAGATAAAGCACCCCAAACAACAAGCAAGAGCAGTAAAAAAAAATGTGTAGTACTAAGCGACTAAGCAGAGTGCGGAAGTGAGGTTCATCTTGCTGTTCAAGAGTGGTGCCAGTGCACTTCCCAGATAAAGCACCCCCAACAACAAGCAAGAGCAGTAAAAAATGTGTAGTACTAAGCGACTAAGCAGAGTGCGGAAGTGAGGTTCATCTTGCTGTTCATGAGTGGTGCCAGTGCACTTCCCAGATAAAGCACCCCCAACAACAAGCAAGAGCAGTAAAAAATGTGTAGTACTAAGCGACTAAGCAGAGTGCGGAAGTGAGGTTCATCTTGCTGTTCATGAGTGGTGCCAGTGCACTTCCCAGATAAAGCACCCCCAACAACAAGCAAAAGCAGTAAAAAATGTGTAGTACTAAGCGACTAAGCAGAGTGCGGAAGTGAGGTTCATCTTGCTGTTCATGAGTGGTGCCAGTGCACTTCCCAGATAAAGCACCCCCAACAACAAGCAAGAGCAGTAAAAAATGTGTAGTACTAAGCGACTAAGCAGAGTGCGGAAGTGAGGTTCATCTTGCTGTTCAAGAGTGGTGCCAGTGCACTTCCCAGATAAAGCACCCCAAACAACAAGCAAGAGCAGTAAAAAAAAATGTGTAGTACTAAGCGACTAAGCAGAGTGCGGAAGTGAGGTTCATCTTGCTGTTCAAGAGTGGTGCCAGTGCACTTCCCAGATAAAGCACCCCCAACAACAAGCAAGAGCAGTAAAAAAAAAAAATGTGCAGCACTAAGCGACTAAGCAGAGTGCGGAAGTGAGGTTCATCTTGCTGTTCAAGAGTGGTGCCAGTGCACTTCCCAGATAAAGCGCCTCCAACAACAAGCAAGAGCAGTAAAAAAAATGTGTAGCACTAAGCAACTAAGCAGAGTACGGAGTGTCGAATACCGTTTCTCACGGTATAGTGATCTACTTGCCCTCGCCTGAGTAGAGAGGTTGTTTTCCCACGAGCACCTTTTCTTCGCTCTGTATCTCTCCCGCGCGCGGAGGAATGAAAGCAGAGAGGGAGAATGAAGCTCGGAGGAGAAAAAAAAAAGAAGAGAGGGAAGAAAGACGAGGTAGCGGCAGCTGCTGCGTTGCATCAGGGGCGCAGTGACGTCATCGCGGCGGGACCGCGCGCAGCAGCAGTGCTCTGCGCGTGCGCAACGCGCGCGGCCTCCGAGCCAGATGCGGCATGCCCGCGGATGACCAAGCCGCCGACCGCAGGCCGCCCATGCCTGGGCACAATGCGGACGGCGGCGACAGCTGTTTTCTTTGTCGAAAGAGGAGGAGAGGGCAAACAAAAGCGATGTGTGGAAGAGGAGGAGGCTTGCGAGCAAAGGACCGCGCTCGATAGAACACGTTGTTGGACATATCGCCGTAAAATGGGAGGTAATGGTTGCGTCAGCGACACTTCGGTATATCACTTGTTGCTCGCGAAAATATGTGGTGCTGATTCGACGACGTAAGGAGATGTGAGGCTGACGCGATGAGGTGATGATGGTTGGTGATGCTGGTCCGATGGTGACGCGATGATGCGATGTTAATGGGAGTGGCGCTGACGCGCTCTGGTGCGCTTAAAGCGAGGCTGTGATTGCCGTCATGAAGTCAGTGTGGGTGCATTATTTATTTTTCTTATTTGCTTTTCTTATCACTTGTGAAGCATAAATGCAAACGCTTCCACTTCAGCGCACGCTTACGTCCCACATACTGCGTGCTCGTTCTTTGGCGTCTCTATAGTTGCTCTACTGTATTTTGTATTAGGAGTGTGACCAGCAATATTTCTGAAAATTGAAAATTGGTTTTTGCGGAAATAAAATGGCACAGTACTTGTCTCACATCTCGGCGGACACGTGAACCGCGCCGTAAGGGAATGGATAAAGGATGGATTAAGAGAAGAGAGGTAAGAGAAGAGAGGAAGAAAGAGGTGCCGTAGTGGAGAGCTCCGGAATAATTTCGACCCCCTAGGGATCATTAACGTGCACTGACATCGCACAGCACACGGGCGCCTTAGCGTCTCGCCTCCATCGAAACGCGGCCGCCGCGGTCGGGTTCGAACCCGGGTACTCCGGATCAGTAGCCGACCGCCCTAACCACTAAGCCACCACGGCGGGTCCAGCTTTCAGCTTTAGTGTTTTCGGTGCCTTGCAGCCTGTCGCAGCATTGCCCAAAACAAGCTCCTTGGGCAGGACGCGTCGTCTACGCGATCTGGGCCCAGCGCAAAAAAAAAGACAGGACTAAAGGAGCGGACAGACACAGCGCCTGTGTCTGTCCGCTTTTTTTTTAGTCCTTTTTTTTTTGCGCTGTACCTTTTCCTGCGAAATGTACCGACTAGTCCAGACAAGTACCCTTTTGCGATCTGAATGCTGCTTCCGTATACTCGGCTCCCAAGTGAGCCTCTCCTGTGTACAGGGACGGTTCTGTTTCAGCTCGCTCGATTGCGCTTGTCTGGTGAATTTCCGATTAGTGCATGACGCGCGATGCTGACTCACACTCGACGATGAGCAGAAGAGGCGAGTTTGGAGCCGATCAATCTACCGAGACCGAAAAGGTCTGCTGTGGCTCTCAATTACCGTTAAAAGCCCTATACGGCATCGGTCATCTGTGTCGGGAATTTCCCCGGATCGTTCGTGCAGATCCGACCAGCGAATATTTCGCACGTGGTTTAATAGTGATAACAATTATAGGTTCTGACCAAAAACAACCATTGAAAATTGCGTTTTGAAAAAAGCAAAGGGCGCAGTCACTCTCGCACTTCTTGGTGGACACTTGAAAATTGAAACTTGCCCCGCCGCGGTGGCTCAGTGCTTAGGGCGCTCGACTACTGATCCGGAGTTCCCGGGTTCGAACCCGACCGCGGCGGCTGCGTTTTTATGGAGTAAAAACGCTGAAGCGCCCGTGTGCTGTGCGATGTCACCGCACGTTAAAGACCCCAGGCGGTTGAAATTATTCCGGAGCCCTCCACTACGGCACCTCTTCTTCCTTTCTTCTTTCACTCCCTCCTTTATCACTTACTTGACGGCGCGGTTCAGGTGTCCAACGATATATGAGACAGATACTGCCCTTCCTTTGCTCAAAAAATCAATTTCCAAATTTTCCCTCTAATGTTCCCGCCGCGGTGGCTCAGTGGTTAGGGCGCTCGACTACTGATCCGGAGTTCCCGGGTTCGAACCCGACCGCGGCGGCTGCGATTTTATGGAGGAAAAACGCTAAGGCGCCCGTGTGCTGTGCGATGTCAGTGCATGTTAAAGATCCCCAGGTGGTCGAAATTAATCCGGAGCCCTCCACTACGGCACCTCTCTCTTCCTTTCTTCTTTCACTCCCTCCTTTATCCCTTCCTTGACGGCGCGGTTCAGGTGTCCAACGATATATGAGACAGATACTGCGCCATTTCCTTTCCCCCAAAAACCAAGTATTATTATTATTATTATTATTATTATTATTATTATTATTATTATTATTATTATTATTATTATTATTGTTGGGGAAAGGAAATGGCGCAGTACCTGTCTCACATCTCGGCCGACACCTTAACCGCGCCGTAAAGGAAGGGATAAAGGAGGGACTAAGAGAAGAAAGGAAGAAACAAACAAAAAAGACATGCGGTCGAAATTATTCCCGAGTCCTACACTACGGCACCTCTTTCTCTCTCTCCTTTCACTCCCACCTTCCCTCACTGCGCGGTTGGTGTGTCCTACTTATTTTTTTTCTTTTCAAATGATTCATCGAAAATGCAGTTTAATTTGTTGCGCAATTAGAATTCGAGCGTTCCCGCATCACATCTAATGCTTCGGCAAAAACTGACTTGAAAATTGGTTGTTGGGGAAAGGAAATGGCGCAGTATCTGTCTCACGCCTAGGCGGACACCTGAACCGCGCTTAAAAATGACTTCCAGCCTCAGAGAAGAGAGAGAAGTTGTTGCCAGGAAGAAAGAAAAGGAAAGTGCACAGGCCTGCTCACTGGCTCAAGCCGAGCCACAATCGCTACCACGTGCAGATAGTAGGAGAGTTGAAAGATGGGATAGAAAGACAGGATAGTAAAGACGCGCTAAAGACAAGGCCGATCCCGGAGGCAGTGCAATACCGGGCCAACCGGTGGCGGGAGTGAACCATCCTTCACACTCTCCGCCACATTTCCAAAAATAAGTCCAATTTGGACCCGTAACAGATACACCACGGGTCCGGACAATCGCTCTTCTTCCAGCCTCAATTCTCAAGTCCAACGATATATGAGACAGATACTGCGCCATTTCCTTTCCCCCAAAAAACAATTATTATTATGATTAGCCTCAATTCTCGAGCTGTCAGAAACGCGCGTAAATGAAGGAAGCGAAATCGTTGAAAGCAGCTAGCGCAACGAATATGAGGGAGAAAGAAAAACAGAGCGAAAGAAAGCTAAATAAACGATCTAGTGACTCATTTTGCGCCTCTGCAGGTGTGACGACGCGATTTCAAAGGCTATAAGGATTCCGTCGCTGCGACCGACAGATGCCGGTCATTAGTACCCCCGCCCTGCAAGGGCACGCGTATACGACACGTGGACGATCGTATACAGGCGCGCAGGCAGCTTCACATATGCACTCGTGCCTCGGTATACAGCTCATCCAAGCACGGGTAGCAATCAATTGTTGTACACGCTGTGACAAACGCCCGCGACAGGCCACGCGGCAGGTGTCAACAAGCGCCGTCAGAGGGCTCTCTCTCCACACAGGCCTGCCCGGCAATGAGATGCGCGAGCAGTATTCATTACGCGGATACAGAGACGGATACGCTATAGCGACGCGGCTGCAGCCTCCTCCACATCGACACCGCATCGTTGTCGACAGCCGGCGACGCGCGCTACGCCAGGTCGCTGTCATCGTCGATGAAGAACGGCGGCTGACTTGTTCGTATACACGCAGCATGCAGCAACGCCCGACTCACCGATAATCTAAAGAAGAAAGACATTTCCCCATTATTTTTGAGTCACACTCGGCAACCCGGACGATCCTATACCTACACGCGAAATAAACATTTTAAATCCATTGCTAGCAGCTCACCGTTATTTATTTATTTATTTATTTATTTATTTATTTAGTAAGGAACCCACAGCGCCGTGGCATTACAGAGGGGGGGGGGGGGGGGGGGCAATGTACAAAAAAGAAGCACACATGACACCTCCGCTCGCAGGCAGAGTTACAAGCATAAAGCGCTCTCCATGTACATCTCACTTCAAAAGAACACATTACAATCGCATCACATCATTAAAGAACGAAAGAACCCATCATTTGATGTCACACCCACAACATCGCTCGGTAGTCTGTTCCATTCTCTAATGGTTTTCGGGAAAAAAAGACATTTTAAACAATTCAGTTTTTGCCCCGAATTCGCGGACTTTAAAAACATGGTCAACACGGTTGGATCTATAAAAAGGCTCCTGCACATACCTTTCGCGTTCAACCCGAGCAGTTTAATAATAAACAGCATGAAATAGCTTCAGACGCGACTTCTTTCGGCGCGTGTCAAGCAATTCCCAGTTGAGTGCATCCTTCGTACGCGATGCACTGTAACGAGCCCCGCGTGTGCCAGACACGAAACGAGAGGCAATGTTCTGCACCCTCTCCAACTTATTTTTATCTCTAGCAGTAGGCGGGTCCCAGACAGTGCACGCGTAGTCCAGAACCGACCTGACATAAGTCTTGAATAAAATGTTAACGCTTATGTTAACGCATTGAAAACCAATTACGCGAATCGCAGTAAGCCCCGCCGCGGTGGCTCAGTGGTTAGGGTGCTCGACTACTGATCCGGAGTTCCCGGGCTCGAACCCGACCGCGGTGGCTGCGTTTTTATGGAGGAAAAACGCTAAGGCGCCCGTGTGCTGTGCGATGTCAGTGCACGTTAAAGATCCCCAGGTGGTCGAAATCATTCCGGAGCCCTCCACAACGGACACCCCTTTCTTGCTTTCTTCTTTCACTCCCTCCTTTATCCCTTCCCTTACGGCGCGGTTCAGGTGTCCGCCGATATATGAGACAGATACTACGCCATTTCCTTTCCCCCCAAAACCAATTATTATTATTATTAATCGCAGTAAACATTTTTGTTATTTCGTCATTATTATCTTTGGTTATTACATTGGTTGCGTATGCTTGTTTTGTGATTATATGTTAACTCAAGCCCAGTTCTCGTGAAGTGTCCCCTCTTGTAGTGATCACTTAGATTCTTGACGGTAATCCGATATGGCAACGGTAAAACGTATTTTGATTCTTGACTCGTCAAAATTACGTCATTGCGTATTTTGCTTGCCCTTTCCTGTTGCGATGCCTGGTAAGGAGACTTGCGGTATTAAATAAGAAAGATGAAAATAGACTCTGGACATACCTGTGACCCGGAAACGAAGTGAACACCCTTGGGTCACTGCCGAAGCAACAAACAACCTGCTACGGGCACCTCAAACGGTACGAACCGCTCTTGGCTGCGAGGGGCCTATTTCGGTTGTAGGCTTTGTCCTGCGCCCGCCTCGATCTCGATGCCAGCGGACTAACCAAACGATGTTGCAATACCATTGAAGTACTTAATGCAGTTCATAACAAAATTGTCGATCTCATACTTTCATACAGCACCAATTTCTAGGTGGTGAAATGTAACCTGGAACACTCGCCGGTCAAGAGGTCCGGCAAATACGTATGCGGGGTTAATTTAGGGATGTTTTCAGGACGTTTCCAGCCAAGCCCTGCACTCGAAATAGCCCACGAAAACGTGAAATTGAACGAAGGTGTGCCTGAAAGGTCAAAACGTGCTCTGCATATTGATCGAAGGCTGCATATTTACGGAGCGCTACATATTGCTGCCTACGCTACATATTGACGGAGGCGGAATGTAAGAAACGCCCGTGGATCGATATTTGTGAGCGTTTGAAGAATCCCACGGAGCTGAAACTTTATCCGCTGATTTACACTATATACGGCGTGACTCGTATAGTCCACAATACTGTTGCCCTGGCACGTTGAAACCCACTAGCCTTGCACGTCGTAAACGCTTCTTTGTAACCAAATGTATTCAACAGATCAAAATATGTCCGCACGATGAGTAATATCTATTAGGAAATATTTAAATGGTCGGATGAGCTGAGAGACATTCAATAAAGTGCTTTTCTATGCTGCGTATGCGAGACTATATGCCTACGTTTACCTGCTACCAACCGTTGGTGCAGCGATAAATAACAATTGACTAACCAGACTGCTATATAATACTTAGGGGAATACGGTTGGATGTTGAGTAAAAAAAAATCCACATGTACTGCCCGTTATAAGCATCATGTGTATTCCTAGGCGCTCCTGAATAGACCTCTTATAGTCGCCCAAGACGTCAGGAAGCAGCAAGCGAACGCTATATTTTCGATCTGCACTGATATTACAGCCGCAATGGAGGGCACCTGGAAACTGCCATAAGGATATTTTCCGAAATGAGACTAGTATTGGTTTTTAGCTTTTTCGAAAAATTGTACCGGGCACAAAAACCTCCGGAAACAAACAACTCATCGATTTTCCGAAGCAGGTGGCAACAAGCCAAAAGTGTGGGCTCCTATACTGCGCCGCAGTCTTATACACTGCGCTTGGGCACTCTTCGCAGAAACTATTAGGTTTTTCCCGAGTCGTGCTCTGAGGCACATGTCTTGGGTTTGCATTTGTCAGAAGTGGAAATATTTTTTCGATTTCACAAATCCATTGTAAGAGTCGACCATTAACCCATGCTACCTAGAGCACAGAAGAAGGATGCGTTCCACGTGTGTTGGAAGCCAAAGGCAGAACTTCAACGCACAAAGTTACGAGAAACAATCACTTTCTATGTCCACACGTTGACTCATAGCGAGGGGTTCCGTGGTCATCTTTCTTGACTCTTCTAACAATCTAAACTGAGCCCAACCCGAGGCTAATAAACCGAGATTGCAAGTTCACAATGCTGAAAGAGACAAAGCCTGCGACGTTAAATTACAACAATCACAATCTCCCACGCGATGCTGGGGTAAGACAGCAAAGGTCACCCGCGTTCTCCCGAAAAAGCTGGCAGCCCCTTTCATCTGTTGAAGTTCCTTCAACTACTGCTAAACAATCCGTCGCCCCGTCACTGCAACGACCGCCTAATGTCTGAATAATTGCCAAGCAGGCACTAAACAATGCCTGCCCACCGGCCACGTTCGACATGCCGACAACAACCAAACAAATGCAAAACAAAAAAGAAGCCAGGTTTTTCCTTCGAACCCTGTAGTTAAAGCACGATTACGGCGCTTCGCCCGTCATCAACCAACGCAGCGGGTCACGAGACGCGGTGAACTGTGCGCGTACGCTCAGTAAGCAATGGGTCACCGGTTCCTGTAATGAAGGCACGCTGTCTGGGCCTTCAAGAGCAACGATCCCGGCTCGCGCATCGAATACGTACTCCACAACGTGCGCTCGTATATACTATGCATATGTACACGCTGTTACATCTGGCACCGCCCAGGGAAAACCCCATAAACGAAAACGGTCGGGAGAGTGCGAGAAAGACTGCATGGGCCTGCATGGCCCGCGCGCAGTGCAAGCGCCGACGCCGCGTAACGCTCACGTTGAAGCAACAAAGGAGGCGCGTAACAGCCTTTCTCGGTATACGCAGACGCCCCACCCATCAGCAGGGAGGGCAAACTTCGAAACGGCATAACACGACCTTCCCTTCCGCCCCCCCCCCCCCCCCCCAAAAAAAAAAAACAAAGAACAAATGACAATAAAAGCGAGGGTCCAAAGCTGATTCAGTACCGTGAATCACTGTCGCCCTTCACTCTTTCGCGTCACCTTCACTTTTTTTTTTTTGTACGCTCCATCTCTTCACTTCTCGCCTCCGCATAAAACTAGCTGCGCCGTGCCACCGACGAAGTTCGTGGGCGAGCTTAAAGTTGCGTGAAATTAGAGAGAGGAGGAAAGAGTGGAGAAAGTGGGGGGGGGGGGGGGTGAAAAAAAAAAAGAGTAGGAGCGAAGCGCGACAAATTTCGGCACGCGAACCGCGCATTACGTCACGCCGTGGGACGACCGTGATGTCCTCTCCCTCCCTTTTCTTTCCGCGCGGTCGTCTGGCCGCAGAACAAAAAGAGAAGGGAAATGAATGGACAGTGAGACGGCGAACGAGGCAAGATAAGTCAAGGGGGCCGCCAAATGGACGCGCCCCTAGCCCTAGCACACTAGGGGAAAGAAGCGCGGCGGAAGAAAAAAAGGACAAACGGAAGGGGGGAGCAGGAAAGGCGCCCTCCGTATTCAAGGTCAGCGTCTTTTCACCTTTCGCAAATGCCAAACGGGGCGAGGCAAAGAGGAGCGACAACCTCGATGGCCCGGCCGTGCGAACCGGGGACCCTTGTCCGGAACGCGCGTTGTGCTCCCCGTGTGCGCACCTGCGGAGGACGAGGAGGAAAGACCCCGCCCCCTACCCACCCCCCACGGAGCGCGCCGCTTCCTAGAAAATGGCCCGGCGCGCAGACCGCGCGGAGGGTTCTCCTTCTGCCGCCTCAAATGGAGGCACGACGGGGGCGCTACACGCCACCGTGCGGGCATAACCACCTTCTGACATAGCCCCCAGTATGTCAGGTAGCGAAACTTTGCGAACGCTGCTCCTTCCAAGGTGAAATCAATGGTGCGGTCGTGCGTCCACACATGGATGACCGATGCGTGCGCACAGAGACTTAATACAGAGGCGAGCTAAAACGCGAATAGGACAGTTGGTCGAAATTATTCCGGAGCCCTCCACTACGGCACCTCTTTCTTCCTTTTGTCTTTCACTCCCTCCCTTATTCCTTCCCTTACGGCCCGGTTCAGGTGTCCAACGATATATAAGACAGATACTGCGCCATTTCCTTTCCCCAAAAACCAATTATTATTATTATTAGTTTAAGCACAAGCAGCAAGATGAGAGATTTTAGAGCACAATCACCAGCAGCAACAAGAGGCTGGTTACGTTCCACTTATCTCCAATTTTCCTGGTCCTGCGCGCCGGATTTCATCTGCCTACCCGAATCTGCACCCCCCCCCCCCCCCCCCCCCCCCAATGCTATGTCTTCCTTCCTATTCTGTCACCCTTATAGACCATAGCTGTTCCGTACTCCGCATCCAAGCCCATTTCCTGTTGTCTATTTTGGCTAGGGCACCATTTAGCATTAGCTCTGTCATTTTCTTTCTGACTCGCTTCTCTGCCCTACCCCTCCCTATTTCTTTCTATTTTTTAAGTTGACAGAGTCGAGCGAGAGTAAGCACTTGCGTGATTAAGTATCACTCCAAAAGTGCGATGGCCGCTCTTCGAAGGTTTTATTTTTGTGCTCATGTCCAAGATTCTCCGAAAAAAAAATTTTAATATTGAAAAATTGTAAGACACAGTGATGAGAATATTGAAGGTGTATACGAAAATCTTTCTTATAAAGCGTTTCCATCGATCGCATCGAGCAAAGACTGCCATTGAAAAGCAATGGGGACGCTTTTGATGACAGCAAAAACGCTGATAGCAAAAAAAAAAAAATCAAGACCGCCGTCGGGTGGTCGGCGGATATATTGATTGTTGTACTGAAATCTTACAATATATGACAAAAAAAAAATGCGTTCATAAACTGTTTCCCGCTCAAAAATGCTTGTGCCCAGAATTGTTGGGTATGTCCGTGTGGATTGCCGCATTCGCATTTCCTTTGTCCCCCACAAAATACAGCACGGGGAGTTAGGAATCACGGCAGCCCTGAAATACGTGAAGAAATGCAGTCTGGAGATTGCAGTCTGCGACCGCAGCTTTCCTTTCTGGGATGCATGCTTCGGCTGCCAATACTAAGCATATTTTCTTGTCTTTTCAGGGTTCCCATTTCATACAAACTTCTGGGACCCTTTTTATTCCAGAGATCACACTGTGAGCAACGCAGAGGAAATTTTATCACACAAGGACAGGCGACGTGAAATATGTCCGTAATGTAATTTTCGGAAAAGCTATTTTGGAGACTACTGATCCTCCGCGCGCGCATTGGCTGCGTGTGGCCCGGGGAACGACGGGTGCGTCACGGAATCGCGACGAGTGATGTGTGTGACGGATGCGGTGCAGTGGAAACACTAGAACATCTGCTCCTTCGCTGCTCCGCGTTCGCCGATGCTCGTCGCGATATGCTCGCGGCCTATAGGGCGCAGGGCATACTACCAGACTCCATCAAGACGCTATTGTGGCCGCAGGGAAGTGCGCGCACTCGTGAGCGAACTTTGGTGAGCCTCTGTGCATTCCTCGAACACACGGGCTTGACGTCCCGTCTGTTCTCCGTCAGGTAGTTACACGCAGTGACCGAACGCTCCGCGAGTTCTACCTTGAACGATTAATAACTGGACGCCCCACTCCAGTTGTAACCTACACAGTGCTGTGCGCGTGTGTGATTTAATTCCGCTTAAATGAACTAATCACGCGCACAACCTGGACACATTACTTATTGTGTAAATAGTTTGTACATATTACTTCTCCCCCTGTCCTCTATTCCTGTCCCCTCACCTCTTTCATTTCATTTCTCCATTCTGCCTGCTGTCCTTTATTTCCGCTGCCCCAGCTCAGCTGCTTCAGTATCGATGGCAGATGCCGGGGCTAGCAAAAATCTTTTCCTTCCTTTTTACTATTATTTGTAATAAAACCACTACCACAACCAGAGTACTGATCCGGAGTTCCCGGGTTCGAACCCGACCGCGGCGGCTGCGTTTTTATGGAGGAAAAACGCTAAGGCGCTCGTGTGCTGTGCGATGTCAGTGCACGTTAAAGATCCCCATGTGGTCGAAATTATTCCGGAGCCCTCCACTGCGGCACCTTATTCTAACTTTCTTATTTCACTCCCTCCCTTATCCCTTCCCTTACGGCGCGGTTCAGGTGTCCAACGATATATGAGACAGATACTGCTCCATTTCCTTTCCCCAAAAACCAATTATTATTATTATTATTACTTTGAAGTATCCTGCATGCAGTCGTCTCCTGCACGCCTCTCGATCACGTGGCCCCCAAACTTATTATTGACAAAATATACCGTCATGGGACCGAACAAGACGGGGCATCTTCTCTCGCCTGTGCTCGTGGGCCGTGGCAAGTAAAAGTTACTGTAAGGAGATGTAACTTTAATGACGCTTATGAAATTATTCACAGCGCGCTATTCGGAACACAGACGGCCACTCCTGTTCATTGCAGTAGCGGGTTCCCCTCGCTTGACAAGATTTGAGGACTTCAAACTTCTAAATATGCTTATTTTCGCGCCACAAGACTACGGTATGGGACCGAGACCTCGCTTCGATAGAAATGGGAACGGGAGTCGAACTGGCGACTTTATACTCAGCAGCAAAAGACCGAAGCCGCTGAGGGTAACGACACAAGGGCAGGCGAATGGATGGGACAGGAAGAAAGTGGCTGTTCCATCTGTTCGCGTACCGCTGATCTGATTTGCATTTCTCTAAGGCTTCTCTCGAAGCTACTACACGTCGTCACTATCTCTCCGATAGCTAGCGTTCTAAGTGTGCGTTATTTAAGAGGCGCCATTCTTGCAAGCCGCGAGCACGGCTGGAGCGATGGCACGAGTCTGTTGCCCATTCATTATGGAGGCCCCGCAGAAAGATGCTGCGGGGTAGCGTCCAACGAGGCGGCATGCGGTAAAGCTAGGCAGACACATTAGAAAACTGGTCCCATGGTATGCAGGTCCCGCTTCAAACAGCAGTGCCCCGAAGCCAGGCAGCCACGGCAGCCAGTTCTCGCTGCGGGGCTTGTACCGCTGTAAACCCGGGTGAAGAGGATAATGAACCAAAAGGGACCGCGCAGAAGCTCATAGGCAAATTTTCAGCCCCGCCGCGGTGGCTCAGTGGTTAGGGCGCTCGACTACTGATCCGGAGTTCCCGGGTTCGAACCCGACCGCGGCGGCTGCGTTTTTATGGAGGAAAAACTCTAAGGCGCCCGTGTGCTGTGCGATGTCAGTGCACGTTCAAGATCCCCAGGTGGTCGAAATTATTCCGGAGCCCTCCACTACGGCACCTCTTCTTCCTTTCTTCTTTCACTCCCTCCCTTATCCCTTCCCTTACGGCGCGGTTCAGGTGTCCAACGATGTATGAGACAGATACTGCGCCATTTCCTTTCCCCCCAAAACCAACTATTATTATTATTATTAATCGGTCCATTTGCGCCCCGTCGGACGGCAGAGCCGCCAAGGAGTGAAAAAAAAGGAACGTGCAAACGCCCAAAAGGGTAAAAACACAGAGCGGAGAGAAATAAATAAAAACAGACAAACGGGACGGCCGGTCCTCCCAGCTCGCGTCACGTGCACGGGCGGTCGGCGCACCTCTTTGGGCGGCGTCGAGACAAAACAAACAAGTGACCCGGGCGCAGCCCCCGAAAACACGGCGGCGGCGGAGGACAGCTTCGGCAAAAGGGAGGAGAGGGAAAGGTTGAAGACGACGACTGGAGGAGGAAGATGAGGAGAGGGCAGAGGCGGCGCATACCACTGCGGGGCGCCTCCGCATCACTTCCGTCCCGTGCAGCGCTGCGAAGCTTGAGGCGCGATCGGCCGCGGGCGCCAGCACACCGTCAACACCAGTTCACACCAGTTGCACGCCTGCTGGAGTCCTTTCAGAACCGCGCTACCTCGGGCACGTGCTACGTTGAGTAGCACAGCCCCAAACTCGAGAACAAGGCCCGCGACGGTGCGGAGGAGTTGCCCGATCCGAACGGCACGTAGTAGTAGTGGGTGCGTGTGATCCCTCTTTGCACCCGGTTACACAGGACGGCGGCGCGGAGGCGCGCCTACTTCCCATGCACTGCACGGCTTGCTAGGCGCGACTGGGGACGGGAGCAGGCCGTAGACAGCACTACCGTGTCCACCGGCGTTCAACACCTACATATGAGACATATGAGAGCCTGCCGCTGCCCACGCCTTGTACAGCGTGCGCGTGAGGTGCGCGCGTAAATAATGCGGACGAGAAACGTCTTGCCAGTGCGAGAAACGCCTGGGAAATGGGGAAATGAAGAGCCTAGTCGAGCGGTTCCGCAGCTTAAAGGAGGGCACTGAAGGCCTTCTTTAACGCGCCAAATAAGCCGTCCCAATTGCTACATGTCATGTCCCCGTGGTCTTCCGAGGCATATATTTCCGCTTTGAGCTCAAGCGAACCTTTTCCCGTTTCCTATGCCCTTCAAAATGCTCGGCCTTGCTTTTTTCGCCCTGCTATGACGTCATTTGCGCCACTACACGGTCAGCGCCACGAGCAGAAGGGGCAACAATGGAAGCAGAGTGGTTGAGAAACCCCACGGGGCAAGATTGGTGAGTCGCACGCCTAAGCTGGTAGTAGTCGTATATTACATAAGAGGGGGAAAAAATGGTGCGCAACAGAAATGAGCAGGGGAGATGGAAACCCTTTCAAACGCTGAGGAGGCGACCTTCGGTCGCTGGTTCAGTCAGCGCATATGTCTCGATATGGTTTTCTCACGGGCGTGCGGATGACATATGACTCAACTTCTTGAATTGCTCATATGTGTTCTTCAGACGTGCCAAAGTCCGAAGCTAATGATCAATTTCTCCAGAATTCCAACAGTACAAATCAACTTCGAAAAACGTCTGGGTGCGTGATTTCACAAGGGCCAAGGTGGGCCCATCGTAGTGAACATATTTTGCCGCTGCGATAAAATGCGCTCCAGACGAGGTCTAGTGCTGACGTTTTCCGAAAAAAAAAAAGAAACAGGTGATGAATAGGTACCGAGTGCAGAAAAATAAGCCAGTAAGATGAGAGGAATGCCATTGCATGATGAAGACACCAGCCTCATTGAGCAAAAAGCCTGTGCACACAAACCAGACAATACATGCTCAAATATCTTTTTTTTTCTTTTAACCTCAGTGTGTGCACGTCACTGAGTAAGGTAGCCTGCCGGTGGCCGATAAGGTGATATCAATAACCATGAGCTAACGCGGTGATCTAAGCATCGCGGAAATAAACTGGTCCACCGTGTCATGGTCTTACAACGAAGCACCCGCATTGACTCCCGCCCCGCCGCTCCCGCCGGTTACTCTACCCACTGGTTTCACTAAGTGGGTACAGGATATGTCCTCAGCCTAGCTACAGTGTACTAGAAACATTCTAGTTCACTAAAGCCAAGCGCTCGGCTTTGCACGGTGGGTGGCTCGAGAAAGAAACCCAAATCCCGTCACTTTGAGCTATAGACTTCTACGAAAAAAACAAAAAAAACATTAGGGCGGGAGAAAGCTTACATTCACTGGAAACCTTGGATACCAGGCACTATATTGGGAATCGAACCCAGCACATTCCGGAAACAAGGCGGAGGTCTAAGCACACTAGGCCACAGGTGCGAAAGTAAGTGCAACGTCAAATGGTGTCGAACCGTGAGGGCGGGAGAGTACTGGTTATCTGAAAACGGCTCTTCGCCGACGCCAAGTTGAGCCGTATACAGCCGTAGTATTAGAGGGTCACATGCTGCACGCAATAAGTTTTATCTGTCCTCAGCACAGGTAAATGTTTACAGTGAGTCGGACGTAAATGAATCTCGGGCAGCACTCGCACAACTACTGCAGCGTTAGAGCATCCGTGTTGGAATTTATAAGGTTTTTACATTATTTATGTTGGCATTATTTAGATTAAGTTTGGACATGTTGATATTTTTCTTCTTGGGGAAGTGGCCAGCCACCCCATAATATAAAGCAATAAACACCGCAAACCGCTGGTCCAGGCGCGATTTCAACACCGGCGCGCAACGGAATGAGCCATGAACGCATTTTCGCTGTTCGTTTTTTTTTTAAAATTTTGTTCGTTAAGCGGGAAGGCCACCTCATACATACAGAAAAAAAATAATAATAACGGCAGCTCTTAGAATGGTGCACCATAAGCAGAGCAAAAATTTACTGCAAAGTAAAGGACGCCCGAGTGTTGTGCGACGTTCGTAACGAACTCCTGTGTTATTTATCGGTTAATTATTTACTAATGAAACAGTATAAATTAATCCCGGGACCACCACTACGGAGGATTTTTTTTTCTCTCTTCTTTCACTCCCTCCCTCACGGTGCGATGCTCACCGAGAGTGAAACTGTTACTGTGCCCTTTCATTTCTAATAATATTAATTGGTTTTTGGGAAAAGGAAATGGCGCAGTATCTGTCTCATATATCGTTGGACACCTGAACCGCGCCGTAAGGGAAGGGATAAGGGAGGGAGTGAAAGAAGAAAGGAAGAAGGAGGTGCCGTAGTGGAGGGCTCCGGAATAATTTCGACCACCTGGGGATCTTTAACGTGCACTGACATCGCACAGCACACGGGCGCCTTAGCGTTTTGCCTCCATAAAAACGCAGCCGCCGCGGTCGGGTTCGAACCCGGGAACTCCGGATCAGTAGTCGAGCGCTCTAACCACTGAGCCACCGCGACCATTTTTGTTACGCTATCCTTATTATGCGGAACGTCTTAGCAAACCCATCGCGGTCATCTTACGCATGATCTTCGAAGCTGAAACACATTTCTTTCAGCGCTCACGGGAACGTTTTCTCAAATTCTAGCAAAAAGATGTTTCTGCGTGAATTCTCACCGCTGAAAACATTTTTGCGGGATGCTTTTTGCCGTGTATATATAAACCGCGCGTATTGAGAAATCGATTAACAAAGTTGTTTTGAGCCCTTTTTTCGTTGTTTTTTTGCAGAACCGCCAACAAGCGCGTGCCATTTCCGCGGAAAGAAAAAAGAAAAGCAATATCTGGTACAACTGCTGCTGAAATACAGTGCACTTGCGAGCGTCTCGCAGGATGGCAGGAAACAAAGATAGCCGTTGGCTTAAAGCAGTTGTTTTGGTGTGCCTGATCGAACGCATATGGTGCTTTGCACTCCTCTCGTGTATCGAGCCGTTAGGACCTAGCTGACAGCCCTATTGTGCAGTGCACCTTTGCGAAACAAATAAACAGCTTTCAGTTTTTATGGGGCTGGCCTTATGAACGGCCATTAAAAAAAAAACAACTTCCGAGCGATGTTTTTTGAAAATATCCCACATATTGTTTGCTGTTTAAATTATTGATGTTTACAGAATAGGACAGGCGAGCATTTATCGCTAATGTCTGCGCTGCAAAGATTCTGGGTTTCGTTCCAAATGTCGCTGTGTACACAACTTGTTCGCAACCGATTGCATTCCTAAAACAAATGATCTGAGACCGCTGCTTCCACAGCCGTTTTGGCAGGTGCGTTGATTAAGATAAACGACTGTGAAATCAGTTGTAATACAAATTTCCGAAAAGAAATGACAGACATCGTTGCAGCCAGGAAGAAATGAAACCACGGCCCAGTTTTTTTCAGTTAGTTCGTTTAGAAACTTAGGCGAGAACCCAATATGTAGACGATCCGAAACTGGAGTTGCGCATCCGTTTCTAATGAATTCTTAGACGTTTTTCGCAATAACAATGAGTAACGTGCAGAATCCTGAGGCATTCCTTCTGTAAAATTTTCCTTTATCATTGAACGACAATAGCGAAAAGCTCTCACACATATCCTCGTTATGATTTTTTTATAGTGGAGAGTAGTGGAGGGCTCCGGATAATCTCGACTACTTAGGGTTGTTTAGCGCGCACTGACATCGCACCGTCGCACAGTACACGGGCCTCTAGCATTCTGCCTCCATCGAAATTCGACCGCCGCGGCCGGGATCGAACCCACGTCTTTCGGGTCAGCAGCCGAGCCCCATAACCGCTGTGCCACCGCGGCGGCTGTTCTCGTTAAGAGTTACAATCAATATGAGGTGAGATTTGTTCCGAAATGTCAGAAGGGAAATCCGGCCATAGTTTTTCAATTTCACCGATACATACCCGCGGTACTTTTGTGGAGCGGGGAGCCCTCCTCCTTTCGGGCTCATCTATATTCCGTCACCGATACAGCAGTAGCGATACAGCAGTGGTGCGGGCGAGTTTCTTCTATAATCTCAACTTACTATCTGTCACCGCACCAAACCGAATTCTGTTACTTAAAGCTCCGATGCTGCATGTGAGCTATGAGGGACGCCGTGGTGAAGATCTCCGGATTACTCCTGATTTTTTAACGTGCAGTGCAATGGCGGATGCCACCAAACCCTCTGCCTTTTCTATTTCAACCAAAATAAGTACTACTGTTTAAAAAATTACCATTTTTAAGCAAAAATTCCACTGAATCTTACACTGTACAGACTTTTGAATCATCAGCTACCATACTTAGCTTACTGCCCTGCTGTTAAGCGACCAATCCTCCAACAATCTTTGATTAACGTCTACTGGAAACGCATTCAAGAGAGAGAGGGTGTTTATTGATAGGAAAGGCAGAGATGTTGGCCTGAAAAATAAATATCTGGCCTGCTACTCTGCTCTGGGGGACGGGAAGAGGAGATAAAAGAACACGATGGGGGACGATAATGATGGGAGGAGGCAGATTAAAAACTACTTAAGGTTACCTTCGTTCAAGGTTACCTTCGTTATCTATGAACTCTAGGGCCTCGGACGTGTTTCTTGTGCCTGCCTCAACACGTGGATGGATAGATACGTTCTCCTTCTTCATTGCGGTGAGCCGTAATGAAGAGAACTTCCGCCCAGCCGTTATCTTGGAAAACTACAACAAAAGGGAGCCTTGTGCTCGCGAAAACTCGGTAGGCGAGGTTGTATGAGCAAAAAAAAAATTGAAAGCGGAAAGGAGGTGCTTGCTCTCGCCGCGGCGGCGACCATTCAGCAGCAGCAGCAGCACCAGCAGCAGACGACGACGGTAGCAGACGACAACGAGCGTAAAGCGGAGTGCCTTCCCCCTCCGATCGGCGCGCAGCGTCGGCAGAAGAACACTCAAGCCCACTGCCTCCTTTAAAAGCCCGTCTTTCAGTAAAAACCACGAGCACAGAAAAAAGAAAAAACGTATCTCGCTCCACCGTCCCGTTCTTCCTCCTCTCTCTGGCGTAAGCGATTTGCGGCCTCCTCGCAACCTTCTCTCGGCGACCAGCTTCCCCCGCTTGAATATTCGCGCCTCCCTGGCTGCGACCGCCGACGACCAGGGGGCGGCGCATGCGGGGTAGCCAGCTTACAGTCGGCACCCAGCGAGCTGCCGACAGCTGTGTGCGTGTGATGCGTACACGCAAAACGTGAGCTCAGAAAGTCGTTGTATAAGCGGAGAAAGAAGCTCCGCAACCGCCGGGTTGAGGAAAGGAACCCTGCGGCCGTGTTTTTGTTGCCTCACTTTTTGGCGCATCCCTGCACCTTTCGCAAAGAGAGCCTCGTTCCTTTTCCTCGTTCGCCTCTTTGAACGGCGATCGCGATCCCCTCCCTTGCCGGGTCTCGTTGGAAAGAGAAACAGATCGGATACGCAGCCGCCGCTAGCGTGGCCGAATTCTCCTCGCCGTCGCGCATATGCGGTCGGAAAAAACTGCGCGTCGCGATGAAAGGAGAAACAATAAATGGAGAGCTGAAATGTCGCGGCGGGGGCCTCTCCCGCAGCGTGGCATCGCGGACGATAATAAAACGCGCGCGACGGCTGCATCCCCTGATCGGCCCAGACAGTGCTGCGGCCGGCTCCTCAATGAGCCGGCGGCAAGGGGAGACGCCGGGGAAAGGGCCAGGAAGCTTGCGCTGCACGCACCGGCATTTTGAACGGCTCCGACGGTCGCGGCGGCGGCTCAAACGAGTTGCGGCGGCGAGCCTGTGCGCGCGCGCGCTCCTTGCTGTATCGGATTACGCGGAGCGTACGGCAAAAAATAAAAGGAAGAAAAGCGGCTTTATGCAGCAGGAAGACAAGCGCGGTGCAGCGGGTGGCAGAATCCGCAACTCACCTTCTGGTCTGGCAGCAGCGACAGCGTCGCGTTGTGCAGTTCGTCCAGCGTGGGTCGCTCCATGTGTCCGTGCACTGACATGATGTTCCGGTAGTGATCGAGCCGCGGAAGGGCTTCGCGCGTGTAGTGACGCAGGCTGCGCACATTGTGCGTGTCATAAGTGCAGGCGTTCCACGATTGCCCGTCCGGCTGTCCGTCAGGGTCCTGGTCGTCGTCGTCCTCTTCATTGCCGCTCTCGCCGTCCGAGTGCTTCTCGTCGACGGCGAAGTCCACCTTGGCCACCTGGAAGCGCGACTGCTTCTTGCCCGGGTTGTCCTTGCGGTCGTCCATCTTAATCCACTCCTCGTTTTTCTCGGCTAGCGAGGACCGCTCCATCTTCGCGGGCCTCAGCACGCGACGATCTCGGGGTTTTGTGTTTGCTTGCGCCGGCTGGGTCGCGAGCGCTCGACGCCGTAAGTCGTTTTTGGCGCTGCGCTGGAGCAGACGATGGTTATATAGCCAGGCCTGCCCACAGAGCGGATGGGAAAAGTAGGAAACAGTCGCAGAGGGCGCTGCAAGTTGGTCGACGCCATCGTGACGACACCAATGAAACAAACAAGCAAACTCGCTCCTTTTCTTTCAGAGCGTCACTCCCAGAAAGATTCTGCGTCTGATTTTGTTTTTGTTTTTCCCTCTAGCAGCGCCTGTTTAAAGGCGGACTCCTGCAGCGCTGTCAGTCGTCACCGACGCCTCCATACCTCCATCGTGCCCGTAGAACAACGAGACCCGAAGAGCGTAATAGCGACCCATTCACCGCGGAGGCACCCTGTGTTTTCTCCTTAATTAACCTTCAAGTCAGCTTGTCACAGTGATTGTCAGTGATACATCACCAGTCACCGACCCTTAAGTCGTAGGTGAAATACCCTTGCTGCGTTGCGTTAAGTTAAATTTTTGCTTCTAGCTAGCATGCTATCGGCGAAAAGACTGCCCGTTAGGTGAATGTGTTTCTAACGTCACTACCAAAGAAGATGTCCGATCAGAATATTTAGTTATACTTACAAAGAAAAGAGTTCACATGGCCTGGTATATACCTGTCTTCTTCTTTCTTATGCGTGCTCAAGTGCACAGCTAGAGTATGATGTGTCTGGCGGTATATCAAACTAAGCCCACACAAACTGATTTTGACTGTTGGAAAAAAATTCCGAATTGTTAATGCGCTCATTACTTTGCGAGTTGCGATCGGTGGTTCTTTTTTTTTTTTTTTAGACGTTGGCAAGCTTTTGCAAAAAACTGCTGTGACCGATTCGTTTGCTTTTTGCTAAGCTGTCTGTGGTCTCGCTGAAAGAAAATATTTAATATGAAACATCACTTCAACATGCAGTTCAATGAAAAACTGAACAAATAATGTCCGTTAAAATAATTAGAAAGTAAATAAATTTGAATTTTTGAATAAATATTAATAAAAACAAAACATTAAATGACATCGTCAGTTTCGGTTTCGGTTCCAAATTATATGTCAGCTGCCATTTGAAATTTGAGCAAAGTGTAATTTTTATAATTTATACACTAAAAATTGACATTCTATGCAATTATTCTTTAAAAACCTTTTATAGTACGTTTTAGCGCTTGTAAATTTTGCTTTACACCACACTGGGCGTGACGTCACTCGTCCTAGCAGAGGATACGGTGAAGCTCTAGGTCGAAGTGAAATATTCCTTGCAAAATGTTTGGTGTGCTTGCCCGGTCTGGCGTCAACGCTCTACGAGCTGCTGCCATTCCCAAAAATGCACTTCTCCCAGCTGGTATGGACGTAGTGGTCTCAGATTGGTTGTTGGTGGATTGAATGGCGTTAACCCTGATCGCGGTGTGCGAGGTGGTTTCCGTGCATGTTATCTTTTCGATGCGGACGACATGCAGAGAGCCTCTTAGTTATTTTATTTTTTAAAGTTATGCTGGCAAGAATTCCTTTGGCCTTGTGTTCCGCGTCATTTCGATATTTGTGCTACGGTGCCAATCTGGCCTTATATTACCGCCTTATCTTGTAGCCACCGCCAGCTTGTACTGCGCCGGCTTGCGTACATCATTTCTGGAGGTTTCGCACACCTTACATAATGCTAGATATACGTCCTCAGGAACAGGCAGTTGCTTCGTGCCTTTCTCTGTGCGTGATAATGCTTGATTACTGTCACCGCAACTTCTTGACGCATGCAAATAGACTTGACCTTCAAAGAAGCCTCTTCTGCCACACTACAATTCCATCAACTTTTCTCCAACTCCGCGTCACCGTTGCAATACTTGTGAAACCAAGCCTGTTATGTTCATTTATTTGTGGAAACATAAGTGACTGAATAGTGCTGGAATATATGAACAGGCGCTAGCAGTGCAAAGTTTATTAAAAACCGTTGGCTACATTCGGTCGCTGCTCAACGCCTCAGCTTTTGGTCGCGAACTTTCGCCGTCACTCTTCAGCACTTCAGTGAAAGCTCCTTACGTTTGCAGGAGTCGCCTCTGTGCGGCAGATGTCCAAGCACAGTCAGGAGACGGACGAGGAATTTGACGCACGCTACGAGGCTTACTTCAACCGCAAAGACATCGACGCCTGGGAGATCCGCAAAGCCATGAACGACCTGCAGGGATTCGATGTGGTGCCCGAACCCAAGATTGTCATTGCTGCACTCAAGGCCTGCCGACGCCTCAATGACTTTGCCCTGGCTGTTAGGTTCCTCGAGGCCATTCAGGTTAGGCATGCAAACTGAAACTGCTACCACACCACCCGGCTTGCCATTGTTTTGTTGGGATTCAAGTCGTCTTATCATGCGACTCGGAAGGGAAGCTGAGTTAAGAAAAATGCCCTCAAGCCCATTCCACGTTTACGAGAATTGTATGTACTGTCGCTGCTGAATATGAGCTGCAGCGCACAAATCTGGCCAGAGCTCAGTTGAAGCAGTATGAGCCCAGCCGGGCTGGAAATTTGTACATTTAGCTGTTGATGCTATACATTGGTGCACTGTTACCGCCGTGGTGGCTCAGTGGTTATGGCGCTTGGCTGCTGACCTGAAAGACGCGGGTTCGATCCAGGCCGCGGCGGTCAAATTTCGATGGATGCGAAATTCTAGAGGCCTGTGTACTGTCCAATGTAAGTGAACGTTAAAGAACCCCAGGTGGTCGAAATTTCTGGAGCCCTTCACTACGGCGTAACTCATAACCCGAATAACCAGAGTCCCTTTGGGATGTTAAACCCCTATAAACCAAACCAAACCATTGGTGCACTGAATATTTTTGCAAGTTAGGGGCTTCGAGTGACGGTGCATTGATTTACTACGCGGCAGAAAGCTCTGTTGGCTCACTGCAAGCACGTTGCAAGTCATATTGAGCGTGGCAGTACAAGTCTGGCTCAAAACCGCTGTTAGCATATGGGTGAAAATTTTGGCACCAATGCCTCCTGCCTTTAGACAACCATACTTCTGAACAGCTTTCGCACTTCACTCTACCTAGAGGCAAAGAAGTGACTGCAGTGTGTGTATATTATGCTTGTAACCCTGGTGTTCAGAATGCAAGTTTCTATTTTATGGGTGGCATAGAGGAGCTCAACATTATGCCTCTCTGTATACATTTGTCTACCAGCGACCACATATGTTGCTATCAAATATAACCAGATTGCTGGTCTTGCAAGAGGAGCGAAGCTGTGAAAAAGCATGCAGGGATATTGCTTCCGTGCTATTGGTGACACGGCAGCGATGTTTGATGCAGTTTCAGCTTCACTTTCTTTCTGTGACTAATAATCTGCTCATACTTGCTGGCCAATGTGTGGCGTTTGAGATACAAAGGGTTAAAGCGCTGGGAACTGCTGTTAATCCGGTTTTCTGCATTGCAGCATCATTCAATGAATATGGAAGCTGTCAAAAGTGTTTCACATCTTGGTCATAATTCCAATGCTATTTTGCGCAGTACAAGTGCGGCAACAAGGTGAAGGAGATCTACCCATATATCCTCCAAGAGATCCGCCCCACATTGACTGAGCTGGGCATCAACACCCCAGAGGAGCTGGGCTTTGACAAACCTGAATTCTACATGCCGCTTGACTATGAAACGTAGAGGTAAGCTACATGGGACGTGGCGCCTTCTTTTAACCCTTTAACGGCCTTAGATGAGCGCTTTCAGCCATGGTCTCTTTTTGACTTCGACAAACTTTCTTCATAGAGTGCCTATTATATCTGCAATGCTTTTTTTTTTGTGTGTGTGTGACTTTCCAACAAGGTGGTGCTCTATTTGTAGTATAACCAGTAAAGCTTGTTTTACTGCAGCAAAATAGTCCCTGCTGACATAGCAGGGACTGTTTTAGAAAACATTCCGAGCTAGTTTTTAGTTTAGATATCAAAAGGTCAAGGACCAATTTGGCACTGTTCTAAATCTCTTCAACATGCTCATGGCAGTTCATACGATTTGCCATCTGTCCTGTCTGGCGTTGGTGCTAGGGAGCTGCTTGGCATTTTCATTTGTGCAAAGCCCCATAAAGGATTGATGTTGAATAAGAGGTAAAATTTTTGTATTGACTCCTGAGAAAAAAAAAAAAAAAACTCCTCGTGTCAATGGAATTGCATAACCAGGCCTGGGGTGCGGCCTGGTCTCGGTGACCAGAACTGACAACACACTCCCTCACCAGAACAGGATTTGGCCACCCTGGTGTAGTAGTACTTGGCTTCAATCTTCTATGGCAGGCATAGGGTGGGTGCATCTGGCAAAGGAGAGGGTTAATCGGAGAGACATGGGAGAGGCCTTTGCCCTGCTGTGGGCGTAGTCAGGCTGATGATGATGTGATTATTGGCCGTAGTGGTGGTACTTGCTGCAATTTAAGCTGCATAAGGTGACAACTGCCTTACGAGGAGTTGAAAAAGTGTGTATCAATCTACATGTGACTGGGCTTATGAACCATCCAACAGCTGTCTTCTTTAGTGATGCTAAGGAAAAAAAATGGCAATTTGTTCTTTTGGGTTGACTTATACTTGTGTGAATGTTTTGATGCAGGTTGTTTTTATGTTTTGCTTGGAGTGTTGGATTGACATCTTATATATGTTAGGTTACTCAGTGGTCAATTGCTTTACCATTGTCTCAAGCCATTGCACTATGCTGTGGACATGTGCAGGGTTTGTCCAAAAAATATCCAGAATGATTTTCCCTAGCAAAGCGGAACGGGATGCAGGGTGGCCTATGTAGGCAGGGACATTGGTGGAAGATTTTGGGTATACGAAGCGACCTGGCTCAGTTATCTTTGAGCTTTTGCAAAGTATGGATTCCGCCTGTAGTG
The DNA here is from genome assembly GCF_052857255.1 of Amblyomma americanum. Lineage (NCBI taxonomy): Eukaryota > Metazoa > Arthropoda > Arachnida > Ixodida > Ixodidae > Amblyomma > Amblyomma americanum. The sequence continues at coordinate 146,292,162 of NC_135499.1, read as the reverse complement.
AGCAGTTGTTTTGTCGTGGCATCAGGAATCTCGATGCAGCATGCAGTAAAGTTTTGCGTGAAACTTAACAAATCCGGCGCTAAGACTCTTGCCATGATTCGTCAAGCTTACTGAGAAGTTGCCGTATCAGAATTAAGTTTTAATCTGTTACAAGAAGCTTAAAGAAGGAAAAAAGGTTCGTTTTTGTGATGTTGCCTCTTAAGTGAAAAAAAAATTTTTTTTCTGCGCTAAGGGGCAGCTGGAGGAGTTTTTCATGGTTACCATATTCTAATGAAACTCTTACTGGAAATTTTTCTCTCGTCCCTGATTATTTCCACCAAGTTTGGCAGATACGCCAAATTTTATTCAGGCGCTAATCGATATTACTTTGCCATTTCCATAGCCCGAGTTTGGACGATTTCTATGGGCAACACTGCATTTGCTACATCACATACATTACCTGCATTACTGGCATTCACATGGGGGGGCTCCGGTTTGAAGGGATCTGCAGGGCGGCGCCTCCTGATGTCACTCCTTCTCTTGCACTGCATTCACATTGGCAGCCAAGAGCTAAGGGGGACATTGTTGTTGCCATATAATCTAGTGGCGAAAATTGGACGCCACCTTAGGCGCCCTATAGGACAAAGGCTGTGAACTTGCCAGACATGAAAAAACCTACTGCAAGAGGAGGAGTCCTTTTTGTGCTGGCCAAGCAAACAATCCCAGTCTCCGCCACCGGAGCAAAACCAGAAGCTGTGACACCATATGGCCACTCAGCATATTAGGTCGTCAGAACATTTTACAAAAGGAGTCATAGTTTTCAGTTACTACTGCAGCCATTGAACGCATATACAATGCTCTTATAGTAATGTTCGTGACTTCATCGCTTTGCATCGCAAAGCATTGTCCCTCACCACAGACCGAATCAGCAACAAACAGCAAAGTGAAACAGCTTTGCTGTTTTCACTGTTTTAATATAGTTCCACTTGGTATTTTTAAAAACGGTCTGTGTGGCAGAAAAGAAGGGACTTCAAGGAATATGATGCGACTATCAACTCAAAATGTTCAAAAATCCTTGGAATTGCCCTTATTATGAACAAACTAAACGAATTTCAAATTTTGTTTTAATGTGTAACGTTAAAAAAACTACCACCTGTATATTGAGAGTGGTAACGTTATGGGGAAATTGGTGAATTTGCAGTAGGCACTTAGTATGTTTTGTGAAACTATTGCAGGTTTTAAAAAACTGGTTTGGGGAGCTCTCTTCTTGATGAAAACCTTAGGATGGTGTGCGTTGCATATGGAGGAAGAACTGTCTGGCAGTCTCAGTTGACCACTTACTCACCCTAGTGGCACATGGCGATTTGCAGGGACATGTGCAGTCATCCAACCCACAACTACATAATTTCCGTGCTTCGGCATTTTCACTGGCTTGTCCCAAATGCTGCTACTGCTCGACATCATTGTCCTTTAGCAAGTGCGCAGTACTCCGGGTCATTCTTGGGTGTCAGCTTTCATCACCTATTCTTCTGACCACACACACATTCTCAGCTGATTTGACTATAAAAGTACATAGTGTGTATCATTTGTACGGAGAAACATGATTCTTCAGTGCAGTTAGTTCTGATGCATCATCTCAGTGGCTTTAGTGCTCAGCTGCTGATCCCAAGGTTACAGGTTCGATCTCAGCCGCAGTGGCCACATTTCTATGGTGGGGAAATATAAAAACGCCCCTGTGCTGTGCAGTGTCAGTGCATGTTAAAGAACACCAGATGGCCTTAGTTTTTCATTTCGCAGGTTACACAGCGGAAGTGGCCACTGTTGTGTAAACGAGCAGTCCAGGTGTTCACAGAACACATGCATTTCCGGCACACTGTCACACAATAGGAAATTGTTAAAGGTACAGAAATTGCGGTGGCATAAATGGTGCTGTATCCTTCCTGGTTCTGTTTCCACAATACAAGGAATGAGTTGAACTCTGGTAAGCAGTTGTATGCATGGACTCTTTACTTACATGGCTACATCATGGTGGTGCCAGGCATTGGTATTTCAAGGTGTTATTTTCTGGAATATGTTGGCTTTGAAACCTGCACTGAAGCTGTGTGCAAAATGGCAATCATGCATTGTTGCATTGCAGGTGTAGAACAGTGGTTTTGTGTTAAGTGCTGATGCAGCTGACTACTTCTATGTCTAAGGAATGGCAATGCCATTAACTATTTGCCTTTGATCCCGTCATTCACGTTTTGGAGTTTTTTTAAGCCAGCGAATATATTACCGAGCACGAGTATGAATGCTTCCTTGTAATAATTTCAACTACATTCGACTACATTTTTTTGCTGTCTTTGCAGGTTCTGACCGCATGCTAGAAGGAGGGCTCCTGTCATGGCTAAGTTTGCAAGGTTGTTGTGTTTGCACTTATAGGCAAAAAGAAAATAAATGCAGTGGTGAGGCAGCTGCCCGTGACTTGTCTTTTTGCCTCCCTCTTAACTGGCACACTTACGAATGTACCAGTGTTGTTATAAAGCTGGCGATTTTAGGAGATTGGTTGCATCACGGAAACAATAGTGTAGACGTTATATCATCAAACATCATTTGTTTGCACCTTTGACAGAAGTAGAATGACTGCATACTTAGCAAGATGCAAATGCACAAAGCAGTTGCCAGTGATATGGCACGGAAGTGATGCCAAATTGATGTTTTTACAAGTCCCAAGATAGGACCATTCTTGACAGCCCCATAGCTGAAGTTAAAGCACAAACGGATGCAGACAGAGTGACGTTCACAAATTGCCCAGCCTGGCTAAGCTAGTGCGAACTGTAGATGAACCACTTTACATGAGTATGTATTATGCTGCTTGGCTCAGCTTGCCAGAGGCCCACATTGTGCTTTTATGCTGCCATACTCAAAACACTGGCACTAGAAAACTTGCTTGTGTTGTATTATGCTGCTTGGCTCAGCTTGCCAGAGGCCCACATTGTGCTTTTATGCTGCCATACTCATAACACTGGCACTAGAAAACTTGCTTGTGTTAGTGATTCAGAGCATGATTAAACACTGGGAAAGGGCCAACAAACTAAGAATGCACAAAGCAGGAAGCAAACAAAGTCTAGGACTGTAGCGTGCATTAATTCTTTTCCTAGTTCATTAGTCCCTCTACCATTGGTAGCTGCGATTCTTGATGTCGTGACTGACAGCTAAACAAACAATACCATTACCAGCTTCAGCATCAAAGGCACAGTTGACAAGTGCCAGGGAAGCTAATGATATCACAAAATACAGGCCCAGATTGGCACAGGAGAACAAAATGAAAAAAGAAAAAACTGACAATGGTAGCCGTTATCATGACAGCCCAACTCACTGGGGATCTAAAATCTTCCTAGACTCTATGTACTGCATTGTGCTCTATCAAGTCTGAAGAGATTTACCGGTAGCTGTGAAGAAATCGCTTTCAAGTCTATGTTAAACGGTATATTTAGGCCCCACCCCTTTGTTTTTTTTTTGAGAATTTGGAAGGTAAAAATTTTAGCTTAAATTCGGGTACAAATAAAGTTATTTAGCAAAAATTTCCATTCCGGTATTTTTTTTTTGGTGTCCTTTATAGCAGCAAAAAATTGCAAAGAGCACTTAAGACTATTAAGTGCTTTGAATGCGAAAGTACAGTTTTTAATAATTTTTATGTCCTTTTTATTTATTTATTTATTAATTTCTTCTGCTTCCTTTCTAATGAAACATCTGCTCATTACCATACAGTCAACGCATATACGATGTTCACCTTTGTTCACCAAGAAGGAATGCATGGGTAACGTGCTTGCCTCGCAATATGAAAGTCCTGGGTTCAATTCCCCTCACCTTTGGAAGAAATTTGTTTTTCTTTGACACCATGGCAATGTTATCTCAGATTTTTGGGACCACTACTTCTGGTCAATGCAGATGCCAGGTTTCACTGGCGATGAGCCGTACATTGCTTTCGCATTAATGCAGTTTACTATAAGAACTGGTTTTGTGGGAAACACATTATGCCCATTTTTTGCTCAATATTTCACAAACAAAATGGAAATGATGGGCAGCGCAGAAAAGAACTGTTCACCATATTTTTTTTTTTTCTGACGATTATTTCGTTGCGTAAACTGTTTCATATGCAGCACCTCGCCTATATGTATGACCAACTAGCCTTGTACACTGCAAAAACAGTCATTAAACATCATAGAGGCTTCTTTAAATGATCAAGAGCTCTGCACCAGGACATCGTTAGTGTGGATAGAGCCTGATACATCATGCTGAATAAACGCCTGGTCAGCACCTGTGTTCTGGTACTGACAGAATGATGGTAGAGACACAATCATTTAAATCAGTGCCTCAGGTGGAGCAGTTGCCAACAGGCCACTGTAAGGCTAATCCTACTTGCACAGTCACACTACCACCATCCACCCCACCTAGCCCCTCGCTTTACTTTGTCACGCCATGAGTAGCCAGCGTTAAAAGAGGTTTAAGGTCACCAGTTGAATGGACACTCCTCTGGATTAAGCACAGGATATCCGCTAATTTTCGTGCAGTGTATTCAGCTTTGTTCAGGAAAACTACATTCTCTATGCCCTTATGTGTTGTCTAGAAAGGGAATTATTTTCTTTCCTTTCCCTGAAGAGCTATTTGGGTTGCCAGAGCACTTAAAAGCACACTTGCCTCAGTGCCCACCTTTCCTTTTATTGTTCAATAAAAACTTGAGAACAGCGGCAAATGCCCCTCAAAGGAGACCCTGCAGCCAATGGTGTCAACCAATTGTCACATCACCACAGCTAACTTGTGGCTAATCCACCTGCCAGCCCCGTGCATTGTCGCCCTAAAATAATTGCAACATCGTAAATGCTGGTTGACACCACTGGCTGAAGGGCCTCTTTTGAGCAGCGCTTGCCACTACATTCTTAAGTTGTATCCAACTATGCTTACTTTATTTTGAGACTTAACCATACTGTAATATAGCTCATATCAAACCGCTTCACTCTAGAAACGTTCATTTTTGCTGCCCCCAAAGCTAAAAACAACAGAATCACTGGCTTACCTGATTGCAAACCTGGGCCCACTTTCCAGTCCCAGACTTATATTATTCACTCCCTAACCCTCTCTTGGTTTTGACGAAAGAGAAAGTGCATAACTGGCTCACTTGGTGGGTGGACACCTCAACCACACCTAGAGAAAAAAGAAACAGGAACCTACAGAAAAGCTTCAGTTGCCAGCTAGTGCAATTTAGGTATCCAACCACAAAATGAGCTAGTTGGGTACCTTTCCTTTCCTCGAAACCAAGACAGTTTAGACCGTGAATAAGATTAGACTGGGAACTAGGCTGTGTTATTTGCTTCGTGCAAACGGGCTCTGGATGCTGGAACATTGTTGACTGGCACAGAGCATAATAGCATTGCCAAAGAGTCAGCGTTGGCGGTAACGCGTTACAAGTAACGGCGTTACAGGTAATGCGTTCCTTTTTTCGGTAACTTAGTAATGTACTCGTTACCATTTGGGATCTGTAACGGGTCACATTTGCGTTAACATTTTTCGGTAACGTGAGGTGTCACATTACTAGTTACTCTTTGTTCCAGTTGTCCCCCACTCCGCCCCCCTTTTTTAGAAAAAAACAGAGAACCTAAATTGATGCTGCAAATAAACAGGTGCCTTCGGCGACCTCTGTTGCGGCTCGAATGCATGCCAGAAAACACCTGCTCTTGACGACGCACCCAACTAAAAAAAAAAGACAATACCCATCAAACGCACGTGAAACACATTCACACTTGCCTTCACCTACCTCTCCTTCCCAAACCACTCACACACACAACTCTCTAGAGAATGGAAGCATGCAAGCATTTTCGAACATGCCACATTTCAGAATTACTGCAAATTTGTTGAGAGTTCAGCGATGTTTTCTTTGTGAAGTTAGAATTGATGATGAAGTGTCATTTTGTGTTTAATGTCACATTCAGAAAATGGCTTCACCATGGGCCACAAATTTAGAATCCATCACATATAACTCTACAGGCAACTTTAGGCCACTATAACATTGCTAAGCTCCTGCACATTTATGCAAAGTATTCTAGTTAAACCAGGATTTCGTGTAAAATTGTTGTTTGGGCTAGAAATTTTATGTGAAATATGAGCCTTATGAAATTGTTATCGTGAGTTCTTAAGGTGTAGACGCACTAACTAAAATTTATGGCCATGGAGTGACGGCAAAGTAACGTGCGATACTTTTTTTCGGTAACGGTAACGCATTACTTTTTTTTGTAGGTAACGTATGGGCGTAATGTGTTCCTTTTTCTTAGCATAACGAGTAACGTATTTAGTTACTTTTTTTCGATAACACCTACAACACTGCAAAGAGTACAGTGCATTACTTCAGGCAGACAGAACCAGGCAAATTGATCACAATATTCCCATAAGAGGGGGACAATGAATGAAGCTTCTTCAGGCAGTTTTTAAGATGGATATTTTACATTTAGCATTTTTGACTAAGCAATAAAGAAATGGTACCAAATGTCAGGCGTAACTGCAGCAGCTGGAAAGTGCAAGCACCTGCAGTTGGATGTGGCCAGCGATGGATGAGCTATGGTGAGACTTCTTTTTCACAGGCAGTGCCTACGAGTAATCAGTCAAGCTGAGATGTTTCCATTAGTTGACCTGCTTCTTCACTGCTGGCTAGGACAGCACATTATATTGCTAAAACTGCCATCATGTCACAGACAGCAAGAGCATTAATGCATTTCATGAAGATGTTTTTGAAACATGCTTGTAGCAAAACAGTCATTAACCTAAAGCCCCTAAATAAATGTAGCCTTTTTCTTACAGTCAAAGTGCGCATGGCCTAAATATTGCTTTAGGTGACAGTTATACAAAGCTTGCCTAGCCTCAATGATTAGCATTTGGTTTTGCACCTCCGATAGCATTCAATTTTGTGTTAGGCACTATTGCTTGGGTGGATTTGGGATAATGTTGAACCCAATGATGTTTCTGACATCTAGCAATACATGTCTGGTAAAGTAAATACATCAAGTATCGCATGAACCAGTATATAGAAGTGCTGCCCTAACCTACATCCTAAGACCCCAAGGAAAAACAAAATACTAGTACTAGGAACTCTGCAAACATAATGCTACCACAGCACAGGTGTATATGATGAACATACACTTGTATCTGACAACAATGCACAGCAGTAACATTCATGCCATCAGACCTTGAAATGCCACATTTAATACGTAACGTATTAGGTAAAAACATGCGCATCCAAAATGGCTAGCAACTGTACACCAGGCAATGACTAGAGTATAAATGGAATGCTTCTGCAAGAAAAAAAAATACTGGCATCTGCTTAAGCAAAACAACACACCGGGAACAAGAAGCAACCTGCAGTTGCAACGTTACCAAAAGGCAGAATAATATAATTGACCTTTTTCACGAGATCCTAGTTCATACTGTGCACAGAGTCCTGCACTGCAGCCAATGTGATGCATGCGCACTGCACAGGTATGTGACGGGTGAAAACAGGTACAGACAAAGTAATCTAGTTTCTAATTCTGTACGCAAACTATGAATGGTAACAACTGACAATGTGTGCTTCTACGTACACACACACCATGCCACCTGCACTACTACTATTCATAATTGCAAGTACACAAAATATTAAAATGCATCCTGCAAGAAATTGACGTAAATAAGAGCATTTAATAGATGCTGATCCCATAATCTAACAATATTGATGCATTATAAAGATGACAGTTACCTGGATTACTACGTGGAAGGTTCCAGTGCCATCGTCATCACTAGACACTGAAGGCATGTTCTACAATCAGAAATGTAATTCTGATCCATCCCAATATTAACTTACGACTACCTGAAAAAGGTCAATATACACGTGAGCAATGTTACAAAACTGCCATGGCTTGACCTACAACTAGCAGCAAGGAAAATGCAACTAACAAATAATTCCTTGGCTATAGCGCACAAACTTTTTTGGCACTGAACATTTCCGTTGAACAGGTTAATCGGTTGCCAAAGTGAAAACTGCATTAGCTGAAGACATCTTGACTAACGTTCAGAGCCAACCTGATTACAAAGGCTGTAATAATGTCAGATCTAAATTTAGCCATGCAAGGTTACTGGGCCATGTGTAACGTTGGCACCAACCATAAATATCGTCAGAATGCATCACCCACTTCAGCAATACTTTGTGCCCACTTTGCCATGCAATCTTACTCTGTTCTCAGACAAGACTGCCTGCCACAGTTGTGGCTGTGCTTCGCACATGAGAAAAATGAGAGTTCTGGTAGAGTCCCAGTTTCTTGTGCAATACTATTCATGTGCAGTGCTGAGTAGACATATCACAGCACAAACTGTAGCCCTGTTTTTAGTAAACCGTTGTGGGCTCAGGAATCGATACAGAATAGTCCTAAAGGTTTTCGTTACAAAAGAATGTTGCTCGGCTATATGTTGGTGCTGAGGAAAGCAATAGCTTCGCCATGTGGAAGCATCCCTCCAATAATTGGAGAGCAGTTAATAAACAGCTCAATTTCATGCTGAACTTGCCACTACAGATTCTGAGATTGCCTTGTCACAGCTTCAAAACGTGAAGCATTCCTCTGGAAAGTAGAGGGCTCATATTAAAATGCTGAGGTTCATCCAAATGAGTTGTGGTAGAGCAGATTGCAATGTAAAAACTGAATACGAATGCACACATCTGTACCCAAAGCACTTCCCAGGCCAAGACACTCCTCTTCATGAAGTAGCACCAGTCACACCGGTAAGAGGACAACGACCAGTCACATAATGGAGCATGTCTGAGATGGGTTGCAACAGGAACACCTTTGACTGAGCGGTTTTGGTGGAATAAGGTCCAAGTCGTCGTCATCGGGGGTCAAGTCGAGGTCGTATCCGTCTCGGATAAGTTGTTGGGTGATTTCACGGGCAGCTGCCTTAGATGTGGGCTGAAACTCAAAATCCTCTTCACTGTGGCAAAAGAAAAGACAAGAGATGGTTGCCATTTAGCGGGATAAAACTGGTTGATGATATTTAGCCAGCATAAAAAAAAAAAGGCAAAGAAGGAAGCTGATGAATTCACAGGCCCACATACCAGAGCGAGAAATGCAATCTGTTTTGTTTGTCCAACTTATAAACCCACAGGAGCATAGTTACAGATCAATATGCATTCATGTGCACTTCCATGTCACTGTCCAACCACTACATATCTGCAAGTATTTAACAGATAAGGCACAGAAGTCCTGGAGAACACAGCTGCAGTTAAAAAAAACTGGTGCAAAAACTGAACGTATGAGTGTGTACACCTGTGCATTAACTAAAATGAGCAGCCTGCATTTCATGCATGCGCAGCCAGCTGCAAAAGTTTAAAAAGCATAGCAGAAGCAAAAAAATTTCCTCATAGCCTAGGCATGCAGCCAGTAATTTCACAGCACAATCCAAGACTCAAGTTATCTACTCTCACAGCCTGCTGAAAAAGATCTACTTTAAGTGCCACTTTATGTCACAAGGGTCAGCTTGTTCGCACTGTCATTGTGAGCCTCTAAATTATGTAACTGACGTAAATTATTTAAGAATGTACTTTGACAACGGCCTTTCATGAAATGATCACCTCACAACTACATTTGTAAAAGACTTCGAGCCATCTCCTTTGTGCTCTACAAATTTCGTACTTTAGTAGAGCCACTCTATAATAAAGTGACTCAGACCAGGAAAAATCTTTACTATATCAAGGTCTTTACTATACCAGTTGTTGGTGATGGAATGGCTCTGAGGATGCTCTCTGGTAATTCATTGACTACTTACTAACCACAGTGTTGGTTTATAAAAGAAACAATCACAAATACCTTCCATCCTGCTCTTATTGTCCCTTTATGTCGCTGCAGGCTGGGCAACATTATTATTTTTTTCTTTTTTTCTCTGCCCGCACTAATATATGTCCCTTTATGTGATAATTACTTATTTTCAGTTATCACATTTCATCTTATCACATTTTCGGTTTTGTTTACGTCGAGGAAGTACCACATTTGCACAAATACAATGTGGCTTCGAATATAACGCGAGTTTGATTTCATGTGCAAACAAAAGTTTTGCGTGACCTCGGCGTCATTTTCTGCAGCCTCAGAGCCGTTTAAGCGGCAATACGGCGCCTCCGTTCCTTGCCGTTGCTTCCCTGTGCCTCGCGCTGCCGTGCTGCCAATGTTCGCCCTTTTCATCCCTTCCCTACTGTTCGCTGCATTTTTATGGTATTTCCTTTCTCAGGGACCCGCGCCTCCTTCTTTCTGCGTTCATAGCCAGTTTTACTTTTTTTTTCGTGCGCGCCGCGGGCTTTGCCTCACGGCCCAAGGACTTTAAGAAGTTGGCGTGTCCTCATAGCTTCCGAGCTTAGTGGTGAAGCTATCTCAAAGAGCATCGTTTTGTCGTTGTAGGTATGCATTTAACTCCGAACGTCGGCCTCGCGCGAGCTGTGTTATCATCATTCCGCGGGGCGGGGGGGGGGGGGGGGGGGGGGGGGTACATCGCCACTGTCAGATGTTTTTACTATAGCCTTTTTTTAAATCTTTACTATAACCCCAAAAAAAAATACAGTCCTCTACGTTAGGCAAATTGGGACCACAGTTTAACTTTACTATATTCGAGTTTTTACTATATCCGAGTTTACTACAGCAGGGTTCTACTGTATATACTGCTTTCGGTACGAAAAGTAATTATAAATGTTCTTGGTTACAGCATGCTGCCATATGGTACAACTGTTTATGGCCACAGTGCAGTTTTCTGGAAAATTGGGATCAGCACTATCTTATGTTCACTGTTGAAAATTATTGGCTACAATTTAGGCCTTGGTTTCAATTTCGATGTTTTTAAAACGTTCTCGTTGCCAGATTTTTATCGTCTGTTGACGGGAACTGTTGTTGTAAGACATTTCTGGTTTTGTTAATATCAGATCCTGTATGTCCCCACACGGTCTCTTCGATGAAAGGAATTTTACTGCACAACCTGTCTGCCCCCAAGATATGGAGAGTAAGAGATTGTTACACCCCTTTTTACTTACAGTTATCTCCCAGTGTTCTTCACCAAAATTAAATATAAACTAAAAAAAAGACTTGAGAGACACTGTTAAATAATGGGTTGATGGCTTTGTACACTTTTTACTGCTTATCTCATAAACCCTTGCAATTTCAGCATTCTGCTCCAGGCTGTACCTTACAATTTCTGTGGAACTCAGGAGTGTAAAGCATAGTACAGACAGATCAGTAAAGGCAGCATGTTATTCTTAACACAGTTGTTGAAAGCAATTTTCTTCAATTGCATAGACGTTGGGTATTACTGAGTGCCATCATTTTCTTTTCTACATGGCCTTATAGCTGAGCAGCATTAAGTGTAAAACCCGTTTTTTCTTTGTATTTTTTCTTACTGAACTTACGTGATGCGTTATGGTGTTTATCATGCTTTAGCATTTCCTTCTGTGCATGTATGCACATATCTTGTCGGACAGTGCCGCTCAAGCTCTATAAGGCTTTGGCAGTTATTTTGTTTATATTTGACGCTATACAGTATTGCTATTATTGTCATTTCTATTATGGTCGGATTAACAGGTGTTCCAACATGAGCATGCTGCTGCACACTGTACAGATAAGATATATTGGGTTACACCGAGCATGAAGTTACACAGAGTTTCATAAATATTTTTTTAATTCAGGCCACTTTCTTGAGTTGAAATTAGGATACAAATTGGATTATGCAAAAAAAAAAAGTACCATAATTTGTTGATCTTTAGGACAATTTTTTCTGGGAAATATAATCAGACTAATAGGGCTTATTTCAGTGGACATAAAATGCTACACTTTTATCTACTCACTGTTTTCATTAACAATAAAAAAAATGGCAGGCTGCATCAAGAAACTACCCACAAAATTGGGTGTTTTCGTTTTATCATTCATTATAACTATTTCATAGCATACACTGCCATCCCCGTGTGCAGCACTTCCGCAACTGTGCTAGATTTGCCTGCCTTTGTACGAGGTGCTACCCAAAAGTTTGGGGAATTCAATCGAAAAAAAAAAAATGGTAACTTTAAATCCTAGTTTGCACCGTGTCCTTTGAAGTAGTCACATTAAGCGTGCATACACCAAACCCAGCATTTCTCCCATAATTCCATGCATCAGCGGAAGTTGCCAAGTGTTAGTGCATTGAAAAGCTCCTGCAATTACGACTGGATCTGCTCAATTGCATTAAACCGATACCCTTCCAGCCTCAGTTTTATTTTCAGGAACAAGAAGTCGCAAGGGGCAAGGTCAGGCAAATAGGGCAGGCGCAGAAACACTGTGATGTTTTTGGAAGTTGGGAACTCTTGTACAAGTGATATGTGAGCGGGTGCACTGTCATGGTGGAGCAACCAGTTGTTGTTCCACTTTTCTGGACGTTTGTTTAGAAAATTGTCCTGTATGACTGTCCCATATTATCGTAGCACAATACAGAAAGTGTTTTGTCTGCTTTTGACACAACTAATATACTACAAAATTTTAATTTCACACAAGTTCTCAGGATCTTCCGGGAAACTTTTACAGTGACATAATTAGAGATAAATTTCAAAAATATGCCCTCTCGCTGTTTCTTTTTATGTTCTTATGACTGCCTAGTTTGATATAATTTCCTCTGAATCATCTGTAGATGTAACAATGAATTTTAATGAGCTGAGCTCCCAACAAAAGTGCAGCTTTGTCCTGGTGCAATGGCCCAATTTTTGTTTTTTTGGTCTAATATGCTTAGATGGGACAAGCCACACGTAATCAGCAAAACAGTAGCCAACCTGTCAGATTTCCACGTAACCAAAGGCTCAGTGTCTCCTGAAGGTTGTGCAGTTGACCCTTGGCCTTTGTTGGGCACAGGAAGCCTATGCAAGTGACAAAAGAGGAGATCTGAATGCTCAGCAGTTAATCCAAATTATAACATCTTCCTGTTCCTTAAGAGAGGTTGTTATATTACATTAACACTGAGATGCGTGTTATAGCAACAGCACAGGTACCAAACAGCCATACCACATACTAACCTTTTGGGTCGATTACCTCCTCCCTTTTAATTACAGGAAGCTGATTTAGTTCGCTAATCTACTTCTTCCATGGGCATTCAACACCTAAGTATAAAAAAAGCTATACCTAACCACAGCATAAAAGAATTTAAATGAGCTACAGAGATGGAAAAAGAAAAAAGAATACCTACTACTAACCATTTCTCTGTCCAAAAAAAGGTTACCATTATAAAAACATGCCGCTCTAGCACATATATTAAAAACAAAAAGGCAGGACAGAAAATGAGGTGATGTGGTGAGCTAGAAGACAAAATTAGCAGAATAAAGAGAAAAGGGATCATATCGGAACTCAATATAACTTCTTTGCATGCAACCTTTTAAGGCATGTTCTACTAGCCATGCTTTTCAATGATATGCCTCGAAAGTCAGTTCGCTTCTAGTAATGAGCAAGTGCTTTCTACAAGAATGCATATATCAACTTCGAGCAAACTTTGGCTTCATCTACCAAATTTTGCAGCAATGACCTGAGCCACTTGAGACGTGAGTGGCAGTTCCAACACTGCTACTGCTACTTAAACAATGCGGGGTCTGCACGTCTCTATAGACATACCTGCTTCGTGGTAGCAGTGTCTTTTTGGGCTGTGTGTCGATGCACGCATTTCGAGTCTGCTGCCGAATTTTCTTTGACTGCTGGATGTGTCTCTCTGCAAAAAACGAAGGAAGTGCCATAAAAAAAAAAAAAACACTGCTGCAAGAAAACAAGCAAGTCACGAAGAACACTAGGAAAAATTTGTGTTCAGGTTGCTGCTACCTAAATTTCAGTGCTGCTGCAGCAAAACAGAAACACACATTTTCTAAGAGTAGAGCACACTGTGGCAGTACTAGGCACTTAATGTCAATAAATTTTATGCAAACAGAAAAAAAAAGAATGAAACATGAGATCATGTAACGGCAATGTCCACCATGAAATCAAAAGCACTACTAAACAGTTGCACCATTACGCTTGCTTGGGAAACACCCCAGATGGCACCATAATATTTTCCTTTTCTTTTGTGAGTGCCCCTCCTCATAGTGCAAGAGTTTTTTTGCATGCCAGCTCCATTCGATAATAGATTTCCAGTTGTAGCAAATGTTGTGGTATATTAACTTTTCTTTTTTGTGACAGGACAAGAGCTGCTTGCCTGTGCCTAGCAGGTATTCAGCAAAATACTTCAATGACCTCACTTTTCCTCACATAAATTACCAAGGAGGCTTTCAAACATGGCCATGCTTCTTAGAAAGCAGCAGCTGGACAAACTCCCAGGCAAGTGAGGTTGGTTTCGTAAATAGTCGTGCTTCCCACTGTTATAAGACAAGGCACCCCAGTCAGTGCTATCTACCCACCCAGAAATTGGTACATTATGCATCACAAAACCTTCGTCGGCAACATATAATGTGGTATGCTTACTGCACCGCAGTCGCTCAGTAGCTCATTCAACTGCTGAACATGCAGTTACAGGTCGAATCCTGGCTGCTGTGGCTGCATTTCGATGGAGACAAAATGCAAACACCTGTGTGCTGTGCAGTGCACATTAAAAAAGTCCAAGTGGTTGAAATTAACCCAGAGCTTACCAATATGAAGACAGCCTTGCCTTTCACCCATTCGTTCATTTTTTTTCCTCAAAGCAGATTTCAGGTGATCACTTTGAGCTGGCACTTACTGCACCTTTCCATTGCTCATAACCGCCCCTTAAATGCAGACTTCCCACTACCTTTAATTGAGCCATTCTTTGTATTTTTATTTTTATATGCCTTCATTCTCGCATTGTCTTCCTTTTTCGAAAGAAAGCAAATGACTACGGACCACTTAGTAAGAACCTTCAAAACAGGCAGGCAAAGTGAAATGCATACCTAATCGTCTGTGGAGCTGGAGGGCTCTCGACTTTGATGCCACTTGCTCTTGAGAACTCTTCTGCGACTCCTCTGGCAGTGCATCCTGTAACCGCACATGTCAAAATTTCAGTGGGAATAAGCTGTGCGGGGGACCACATTCAGGATGAATCTCCTAACAGAGGCTGTAGAGAAAACTATAGTTTAATTCAACAGTTCTCGTTCACCATCACCCATTCATAAATACAGTATTATTCGTGAAATTTTACTTCTCAACCTGCACAGAAAAAAAAAAATGTAATAAGGTATACGAAGTGTACGCGACGGTTGCGGGGGCCTTCACGTCCACGGCCTGAGTACATCTATATCCTGATAATTAACAGCGCAGTTACACCTTCTCAGGAGACATGAATCTGCTTATCTGCGGAGCAATTGCAGGCACTGTCAAACGAAAACACTAGCACGTTGCTTTAAATGTTTATACAGCAACGTATATCTTGCAAACTATACTAAATCTTTACCGGTAAACGAGAGTGCGCGATGTGAGATCCGAATCAGCTGATCACATGCGTGTCTTTTCATGCTGCAGACTGATCTGAACTTTTGCTAACGGCCATTAACAACATACCAGCCGTGAGCACAAGTGCTGCTGGTGTCTGTACACGAGCAGCGCAGCAAATATGATTGCGCGTTTGTTCCTTCAAGCATTATAAAAACGAATTGTAAACGTCAATCTGCGCCAGATCGCAAAAAATTTACTCCTTCCTAGGCTGCATCGCACTAGCATCGCGCCTTATTCCCGAGACGGCGGGCAGAGAAAACATGCAACAAGAAAACGCACACCAACCGCGACAGATGGTTCCTACCCGTGCCCCGTGGAGCATAGACGGAGAATAGAAAATGGAGAACGGCAGCGCATGCGTCCACATCAATGCACGATAGAGGCAAAGGTGCGCAAACCTGGGACTTGTCTACAGCGCCTTCTGCTTCGTCCATGTCCGCTTCACAGCCATCAAATTTCTTCAAGGAAGCCGGTTGATCTTGCTGCGACCGCTCACCACCATTACAGCTGTTCGTCTTCGAATCGCTGTCGATCCCGCTGTCCTCCATGGTATCTAGGCCGCTAACGCAAGGCTTGGAACTCTAGTGTGTAAGTGCCACGCCTCATTTTGCAGCATACGCTAAGCTAAACTAATCTCATCTACACTTTCGAATCGCGAAGCTACGGAGGCATCACATCAACACCAACACATTGCAGACGGTGGTTGCCTTACTTGCAACCTCGACGACAGGCGCACAGCCATGACCACAAGAGCAATGCATCCTGACGTCGAGGCTGCACGCGCGCCGCGCCAGTGGCGCCAGGCCGCGCCGCAGAGCGCCCACGCGTTAGTTAAACGGTTATTCCATCCTGCGTGCAGAGTAGAAACACGTAACAAATTATGACAGGGAGAAAATGCTCACGAGCGCCCCACTGCTCTTGACATGATCACTTCCTGCCACCCTCAGATTTTGCATAGAAATCGCATTTTGAAGACTATTTACTTCCAGAGTTTCATTCAGATTCATATAATGATACTAGATCATGCACTGAAAAAATGTATGTTGTGAACAAACGCACGCTTTTTCCTTTGGTGATTACTCAGCCGCGATGGGTCTGCCGTTCGTCTGCTGATCTTGCTCAGAATCCCAGACATTCCAGACACCGGCCGCCCTCTATGTCGCATTTCTCAGTCGTGGGAAGTAAAGTTGCTAGCTCTTACTCTTAAAAGCTTACTCTTAAAATTCAGTTTTACCCAACAGTTAAATTTATTTCTAATATGTTCCTGCTCTAATATGCTTTTGTATATATATTTCTAATTTGTTTAAAGAAAAAGCTTTTTTTGGAAAGCCTACATTATATGCAGACATAAATTAAAGTACCTCGAAGTGCCAAATATGCCACATCATATAGATAGTTGACAGTGTTTGGAGTCATGTGCAGATATTGTTCATATGTGGAGTTTAACATTCCAAGCCTGCATGTGTTCTACGATGGAACGCATGGCGGAGGGCTCTGGACTAATTTTGAGTTCCCAGAGTTCCTTAACACGTATTGAAATCACACAACACCCAGAAAATTTTGCATTCTGCTGGTATTGTAATGCAGCAACTGCAGCCACTGCAGCCAAGATTTGTTTCTATGACCTCATGCTCAGTGGCAGTACATATTAGCCACTAAGCCACCCCAGCAGATAGCAGTCATCAGCAAGCAATAGTGTTTTGCAGAAGAGCCTTCTGTTTTGTTGCATGAAATAAGCACATGACTATCATCTGCTAAATTTAGAAAAAGCTACATACTGCACATTCTTCAACGCAGAGCACATTTCTTTGTGTAGGAAATTAGACTGCACTACTACTTTTGATTAAAATATTTGGTTGAATGGTCGTATGAGGACATCTGCTGGTGGCAGAGAGGCACGAAGGGAAGGCACCTAACAGGTACAATGTTCAAGCCAGATATTGAATGACAGCAGGCAAAAAAAAGCCTAAAATCACCAGCAAAGCAACTAAAATCTTCCTTAAATGATGGCGCTTGCACAGCTGTTTGCACTAAAAAATACTGCCAGCCTGTCGGTGCTACTTTTCGAGTGGCTCAGCAGAAATCTAATTTATCCCAATTTCTGTGAAATTAAAACAAATCTTAGCTAGGGCACATTACACGCTTCACGCCTACTCATGGCAACCACTGTAGGCTGTCATTTTTTACTTCTTTAAGGACTCCCTCAAGTCTTTGCCGCTTTATACAAATGCACGTGCCAAAGAAACTGCTACCCATGCGTGCTGAAATCGCTTAGATTTCATTTCTCACCAGAAAAAAAAAAAAAGGTCTTGTAAAGGTCTATCAGATTAAATGAGCCCAAACGCCAGAAGAAACATGACAGACCTTCACATAATAGCATGCTCATGCCACACACGAGCATGCTGCACTCCTGCCATAAGACAGAGTCCTTAAATTTTCATCTCTTGACAAAAGAATATAAGAGTGCACCAGCATCAAGGCTTTGCACCACATTATGTGTTGCAGCATAAAAGCTCTTCAAGCACTTACGTACAATACTACTTAAAGCAGACAAATTCAACATACATGTACTTTTACCGACTTCAGACTTTAATCAAGATGCGTTACAAGACAAAATGCCATCACGTCAAATGCAGTCACAAAACGACTGTGAGAATGTTAACAGATACGACACTGCTGTGCCTTAGAGGCAATCAAAATTGTTGAGAAATGTGGCTCTAATGTAAAGGAAAATTACAAAAATATTGTGTCAAGCACAAGTAGTTCGAAGGCTGGATGTTTCTACTCCCGCACAACAGCACTGTGCAGTCAGATCAAAATGAAATGAAAAGTGAACAGCGCCTCTGAACAAAACAAAACAAAACATTTTGTGTGTGTACTCTCAGCTGCAGTGTACAAATAGTATGATTCGTTTTTCTGGGCAAAGAGTCTACCGAAGCACACATTCATAAACCAGTTGTATAGATCTTCCTCGCTGCAAAGCAGAAAAGTATGCATATAAACGTTCACGTTTCATTTCGGCCCCACCGTACATAATGACTAGAAACTATGTGTCAGTAAATTATCATGATTAGTCAATGAACGTTTCACATAGAATTCACAGAGCAGTAGCAGTGACTAGTGACTTTGTCACTATCACTATTTATTGCCTCCCCCTTGTGCAGTACTCTCGATGAAGGGCTTTTAATGGCACACTGAATAAATATATGAATAAATAATATACACAACTGCGACAACAATAACAAACAGCTGACATTTGTAAGCAAATAGTCAGTATTTCAACTCTTTAGTTGAATTCAATAACGTTGAAAAGTTCTAAAAGGTGTTCATACATTTCTCTTGAGAAGAAGGATTGTTATTTCGGATATAGGTTAAAAGGGGACATGGGGATCAAATCGTGAAAAATCTCGAAAAAAAATCGAACTTTTTAAATGAAAAATTGAATTTTGAATAGAAAACAACAGATTTGGCATCTATAATGCCTTTTTAATCGCATCCCGAAAAGTTTTCCTCGAGAACAGCCCAGAAGTAATTTAAAAAAATATTTTTGTGACTGTGGGTAGACAAAAACTTGGCTGAAATCTACGTGAAAATGGATGATTTTCAAACGTAATAGCTTGGCTTTTGCACTGCCGTAAATGGCAAGATTGGTGTCACAGGAAAGCTGGTAACATCGCAGTTCTCCTGTTGAAATCATGTGTCGACAAGGCCCACACAGCCAAAGACGCTAAACAATACATTCTTGGGGCATTTTGATGAACATGGAGTGCTCACACAACTTCATTGCCAGTTTTCTCAAACGAGTTTTTTGATCAAACTGCCCTCTTTAAAGAAAGCGTAGCATCACAATGGCTTTGCAGTTTTTCATGTGGCTTGTTGCATGTGTTCCTTAATAAATTATTTATGTAGAGACATTCCTATATTTTTAATTACTTTCTCATTTTTCACCCCGTCACTAACATGACATGACGATAATGTGTGCATTACGCAAGCATGCTAATAACAGAATGCAGAAAAAAAATCAGGGTGCTAAATATATTTGGAGAATGCCATTGCCTCAACCATTCTTTTGGGTAAAACTTAGGAGTGACTGCAGAATTCTACCGTGCCTTGTTGACATGCCATGCATTGTGCAAGTTTGGTATAGCAATGAAGCATATAGAAATTTATATTGTCAGAACCACTTACGATATTCCATTGAAATTTTGTATTTAAGCATAGAGTGGACTTCCCAGCATGCATGCCCAATTTCAAAAAATTCAGAATTTTCCCTCTGATCTTCTTGTCCCCCCATAAATAGTAAATAATATGAAGTAATGAGACTCATTGAGGGGCAGGTTACAAATGCTACTGTTGGTCATTCTGAAGGTGCTAATGTAAATGGACAGCTCGGGCTGAGCGGCCTGCACCAATGAACATAATCCATCTGAACTTGCAGCACTGCCAAACATGCTGAATACCACACCCATGAAATAAATAAATAAATACAAGGACAACATAAGCAGTGTGAAAAGTAAAAATATTAACAAGGACTAGTGACACAGAGAAGGCATTGCCAAGATAGAGACAAGTATCATATAAACTCTAACTAAAACCATGCTATATTATGAAAGCTAATTCTGGCATCGGTTACTAAGAGGATGGCTTCACAAAGCTATTTGCACACCACAATGTTTTGTGACTGGCCAATGCCTAGGCCTGGACAAGTGACTTGCAGTTTTTGTGCACAAACAGCCTTGTGAACTCGGTATCCAAGTAGCTGTCACTTCTCCAGATTTCACAATACTGTACAACAATATAAGTAGTGACGGCAGCAATGATAATGTCAAGCAATGGCTAGTGGCTGTTGCTTGAGTGAAAGTAACACTCCAACTGGCAGAATGAATGGTTGCATGAAAAAAAAATGACGATCAGGTTTTTCAGTGCATATTGGCATTCCAAGATCATTTTTAAAGGCTGGTGAGTACAGACTGCCATAACAAGGCATCTCTAACAAGCAGGACTCAACTAGCTGGAAATTTTGAATCCAGTGGTTAATTAGAACTCAGTTATTCAACCAGGACTCAACTAGCTGGAAATTTTGAATCCAGTGGTTAATTAGAACTTTCAGTTATTCAAACTAACACTGCAAGTCCTGACCCAACTGTATCACAAAATGTTAAAGGATGACACAAAAGATGCACAAATCCGTGAGTAGTGCAGCAATCCACACAGCATAATGATCGAAGTAGCAACAGCCATTACTATTTTTATGAAAGAGAAATAAATCGTGGCTAAGAAACAAAAGTTATGAGGGATCAGCCACTTTTCGCATAGCCTCCTTAAATGAGCCATAAATTCAAATAAAGAATTAAAAAATTTTCAGTGCAGCCAAGTAATGTGGCCCTTTGTAACTTCATTTTTCTAGTACGGAAAGATGTTTTTTTTTGAAGCAGAGAAATGCACCACTGAACAAATTTTCATCTCATGGCAGAGCAGTTAAACTTACAACATTGTGAAAGTGCAGACCGCGAAAATAGGCTGGGTGCAAGTGACACTACTACTTTGGATTTTTCCTTTCTTCACTATTTTAATGCTTTTCTTGCTTCGCACCTGCTAGTCTCAAACCACCTCGAAAAGACCACTCCAAGACAAAATATTTCATTGATAATATGCTATGCATCTTTTATTCCCCCCAAAAAGTTAGTGCAACCACTGAACTTGCTGGTCTAAAAATTGACATCATTTGTAGCTTGGAAGCTCTTGGTACACTTGTGTTTTCACTATTTTCTCTCTCCACAAAGCCGTTTTTCGTGAAACCGGATGACTGACGTTCTTGAAAGTCAATTTAGACATGCAGGCTCACTTATAAAAGTGCATATTGCCTTTAATATAGACTAAAAGAACTGATTACAGGTTTACCATAGACTTAAATTTTGCACCTTGCTGATGTGCTAGATGTTGTCAGATGGTCTAATTTTTGAAAGGTGCTGAACACATAGTTTAACTTACAGCATGGTAATGGCAAATGCACAGGTTACTAAAGGATCGTTGCAAGCTGTAAATTGAACAAGGATAATAAATGCTTGAGAATTGCTAACTGCTTAATGGTCAAGAAATTGAGAACATGAACTAATGATAATGTGAACTCCTGATTTTTCAAAATTGCGCTCTCCAAACTCTGAGGTCAACCAATAAGCGGCTAATAGCCAAGGCAAGGTGCGAACCCGGCTGAAATTTCAGAAAAACGGAAAATGATGCCGATGACGCACTGCAGGAAGTCCTGAGGTCTGGCAGCCTTTGCAATCTCACAAAGTACAACATTTGCTATCACTGTTAATATGCAATGATTTCGCACGTCCGTTCTTCCTAAAGAGAGCGGGCCAGAGGCTGATAAGAACATAATAACAGAGCACCACTGCGCCATCACCATGTCAACCAAGCACTTTAGAGGCATTGTCGTAAAAACGAAGCTTCTTTCAGTACCTCAGCTGCATGGCGAGTCATGCCTCTTGAATGCTGATGACCACCTTATGCTCGGAGGTGTTAGAAAACTGATCAACCGCATGTAATTTCGATGTTGCCAAGAAGAACACCAGATAATGGGCAATGCAGCCATAGCACCTCTTTGGCAAAGAGTTTCTCATGGTGCCGCAGCAGCTTAGGCATGTAGTGCAGTGTGCCGGTCGCTTTAATTGCTTGTTGGCGGCTTCAAACTTCCACTGGGAGACCAAAACACCATTCATACTTTGTTTTCTTTAGCAGTTCCCAAAGTTAGCCAACCGGTCTAAACAGTATATCAACCGATATGCGATCAACACGGTAATTTGAGCAGCCGATTCATCAAAACTGACACTTTGGTGTTGTAAACATCAATCATGCTAAAAAGGGTCCTCTTAATTAAAACCCCGGATAATTCGACCAATTTTTGGGGCCCTCAAGTTTGAATAATTGAAAGCCAACTATATCGGAACAGGCCAGTTTTGTGAACAATCATTTCTTGACATAAAGGTAACGGTATGCCTTCATATATGAGAAGCTAGCAAATAAATGCATCGTCCTGACTAAGCGAAGTCCTGAAATCACTGTGCCTACAAGTAAACAAATGGTTTAAAAATGGCATGAAGCCTTTGCAGGTGCAAGGAGGAAATCTGTAGCAGACTTGCTGTAATTCGAACTCCAATTCCCCACTATGATCCTCTGTGAAAAATTGCAGCAGTACTGCATTAACGAAAAGTTGAATACTTAAATGCAGACAGTCCAAATTACAATGTTCAACTAAAAATAGGCTCTGCAATAAGATGCCCAAAACCAGCTCTTGAAAACACTCACTGATGGCAGCACAAAACACAATTTAGGCATGTAAAGACATCACACAATAAGTTTGCCCTTCATTTGTGTCCATTAAAATGTGGCCTGAAATACAATCTGGAAATGGTGAATACATAGATCCAACAGCTACCGTATATAGCCATGAACATCGTCGTGAAGTACACCTATACTCTGAATTGCACAGAGCTTATATGTTGACTAGCAAGACATTTTCTCTCATTTTATAACAGTAAATCTCTGCAATCCTAAGTCCTTTCCTACATAAAAAAAAAAACAAAAAACTGTAAACTGCTAGCTGCTTTCCTGTCATGACATGAAACAAAACTTAGTGAACTGCAAGAAGGAAATGCAAATGCATGCCAAAACAGGAAATGGATTGTGTGGTGTGAATAAAGTAGGTGATCAAAAAAAGTGAACACTCAGTGGGGTGACGCAGTCAACGGCATGCTGTTCTGAGCTGTCAGAAAAGCATCTTAAATGACTGATACAACACTACTTGTGAATCTCTCTTAACATATACGCATAAAAACACTTTCTATTACTTCCCATTGCTTGAGGAATGACCTTCAGTCCACAAAGTATTGTGCAGGATCAATAAAAGCTGCTTCAAAGCCTTTGTAGAAATGAAGAAAGGAATGCACATGTATATCAGGCACTGGCAGGACCACACATCAATCACTGCAGCTGTAGCAGTTGGTATGCTGCTTTAGCATCTTGGTAGCAGTTGGTATGCTGCTTTAGAGTCCTGTGACTTGCAGAGTTCAAGGCAGTATGTCTTTGCCCAGATTTAGGCACCACTGCTTTTTGGATATGCCAGCAACGCTGGATTAGGATACTGGGGCTTCTCTACAACGCCCTTCCCAAACTTGAGCTCGAGAAACTGAGTAATGTTGTTTGGTGCTGACGCAAACACTCCGGCAAATAGGATAGTAGTTAGAGGCTTCAGGAAGTGCTCAGGAAACTCCCTGTCTTGAGGGTGGCTCTTGAACCATGTGTCTTTTGTCATGACACCATTCCGAGAATAGAAGGGAAAGATGTCCACATGCACTCGATTAACACGGCTGTACTGAACACGGATGAAATCTCCCTCAGTGGCCTTTTCCCACATGAAGCCACCAGTGTCAATCACAGACCCTTTCTGCGAGTTGCGAAGCCATTCACAACTCTGCACGTCATCACGGTACACTCCAATGTCAACGTCATAGTCCCACGGAATGATGTCGTGGTTCCTGGCAGCTCCAAGCAGGCTGCCACCTTCGAGCCAGTACCGTGCCTTGCACCTTTCTAATATGGCAAATACATGTCTGGCTGTGCGACGCAAGTTTTCCAAGCAACATGGCGGAGTCCAGCGGTCCTTGTACAAGTAGTCTGGTGTCTCATCAACCACAGTGGGAAAGCAGCGCGGAGTCGCACGGCTGCAGCCATGCCATGTAACTTCTCCACCAGGTTGGTGAACTTTCTTCACACCGAAGTTGACATAGAGCTCTGTTCGACGAGTTGTGGTGGCTGCGCGCAGCTTCTCTCGATTGTGTTCTGTTGTGAAGAGCGTGCGACCGTTCTGAGCAACTAGGTTGTCAACAATCTCAATCTGCAAGAAAACAATAGGAACAGTTAGGCCAGTCTCATTAAAGTTTAATGAAGAGTTAAAGGTAGAGAAAGTAAGTAATACAGTTAACCGTATTTAAAACTGTAGTAGGATGAACAATTAGGCTAATTGGTAAAGG
The DNA here is from genome assembly GCF_052857255.1 of Amblyomma americanum. Taxonomy (NCBI): domain Eukaryota; kingdom Metazoa; phylum Arthropoda; class Arachnida; order Ixodida; family Ixodidae; genus Amblyomma; species Amblyomma americanum. The sequence goes on along the minus strand of NC_135499.1, from coordinate 146,267,675 downwards.
TGCATACTGGGTGGAACAGTGCCAATGGATGAAAGACAAGCAAGGAACAAGGAACGCACAGACGTTCCTTGCCTGTGTTTCATCTCTTTGCTCTGTTCCACCTAATACTTAAAAGGAAACTTTGCAGAAAACTTGCCCATTTCAAACAGTCTCCTGATTTTTTACATCAAAGTGTGCAGCCATGTGGTGCCTTTTTTTTATGCGCAAATGGTTACAGATTCAGATTTCTTGAATGCAGTGGAGGAATTTTCTTCGGCAACCTTGCATTTATGACAACACAGACACTACCTGAACATAAAACTTGCTCCACGATTGCTCAATGAGAAAATGGTGAGCTTGTTTTTGCAAATTTATGACTATTCACAAACAGCGTCACTTCTTACGGAAATAAGCTTGGCCACTTATGTTAGTGATGCCATCGCTTTGTCACCTGAAGCACTACCTTCAGCTCTGCAGCCCAGCTCTGGACTCAGCTTCCTGTTTCTTACTGTTTTAAAACAGTCTTGCTCATCACTTTGAAAAATATTTCTTGTAGCAAAGAAATGAACAGTCTTGCACATCACTTAGAAAAATATTTCTCTCACAACGTATTGTACTCATACTCACCAGCCAGAAAGCTTAATCAGACAACGCTTAACCTACCCTTAAAATGCGATAGCATTAGAGATCCTTCTCACACAAGTACTCCTTCTCTTTCAGATTCACCGATCATTGAGAGTCCTCATACCACTATTAGCACAGTGACTCAGAAAGAGCAATTGCCGACAGGCCACTGTAAGGCTAATCCCGCCTGTACATTTACACCACCACCTATGCAATTCACATGACGACGGAAGTGATGGTAATGCCGTTGACTAGTCACAAAAGCCAGAATATGCCAGTTTTTAGAGATGCTTGAGCATGTTTACGTGTTGACGCTATCTTGTTACACTTACAGAAGCTGTCAGTGTCCTTACATGCTATGAAAAAACTTTCTTGAACAAGTAACGGCTCCAATAAGGTGATGCCAGTTTGTGAGCAGAAGACACTGTAGTAGGCAGAGCTTCATGAAGTGACGGAGCCTCTCGGTCAGCACCCAGCATGTCTATAAGTGGAGTAATACATAAACTGCCCTACTTAGTCCAATAATTCTTTTGTCTGAGTGCACTCCTTGCTTCTGCACTATGTTAATTCTCTCTTATAACCTATAGTTATCATGCTCAACAGCCAGAAAGCTGTGGCATATATCTCAAGGGTACTGACCTTTTGGTAAAAACCGAATCTCAAAAAATGAATCCGGAGTTCGTTTTTTATTGGTTAAACCTCAAAAGTACTGGGACCTCAAAACAGCTATATTTACATGCTAGGTGTACTCCAACACCACAAAGACACTTGAAGAAGGCAAAGTCATGAGTGGATATTTGCTACCCAAAATATTTAGATCTTTTTATCTATGTGCAAAAAAAAAAAGTCAAACAGCATCTAACAAGCATTCCTAGCAGGCTACAGTATGTGGCTGTGACATTGTAACGAGCGCGAAAAAAGAAAAACACACAACGGACAGTGAACAAGGAAGCCGACGGGACACACGCTAGATATCAACTGAAGTTTACTCAGCTGACGTCTATAGCAATAGGTTACTCAGCACCAACTAGCCCAACTTCCCTCTTTAATTGCGCTACAGTACCCTTCCTCTTCCAGTGATGTTGTCATTGCTACTGCGGTATTACACTCATACTTAAGGCTCTATACCCTTAACAACTAATGTGAGGCTGTCAGTATACCATGTGCTTAAGCACAGCCAGGTTTACACAGAATCAGCACATGCCTTCGTTCTTTTTCTATAACAGACTGTCTTATACCAGTCAGGGTTGCCCTTCATTCCACAGCCCTTCCATTTTCCCTCTATTTCCCACTCCACCTTCACCATTTTTATTCAAGGAAAAATAAACAAAATTCATAAGAGGTTGTTATAAGTGAAGGTGCGATGTCTTTCAATTTAAAAAAGAATTTAAAGGTATGTTTCAAAAATTTAAAAATTCATTCGTGTTGCAACAAGATGTCGCCCAGCTGTGAAATTTCGCGCAAATGCCCAGAAAACTCCAGAGAACTTGCCCTGCAAGTTTCAGTAAAATCCGTGGAGGTACAAAAAACACTGGAGTTACCTGCATCAGTGCTGTATAGGTAAGCAAATACTACACCGCTTAGTATAACTGAAGCATTTGACCAAACTCTGCAATATTAGTGGCATGCTGTAATTATAATGACTGATACTCTGCATAGCTTAAGAATGCCTGTTCGCAGACTAAATTCTTTCCGCAGTAACCTTCAGCACATTTCTGGCAGTTTCTAAAAAAAAAAAAAACATTCAGCGCAATCAAGGTGCTTTTAAATGTAATTTTATGATATTTCAGCAAAAAGAAAAAATGATGCACTTGTAGGACTCCTCAATGTGAGCTCTCTCAAGTTTCTGCACCGGTATAATCTATCGGCAGTGTGTCAGAGTGCATAAAATTGCTGAATATGCCTCACACCTGCTCACTTTACTAAACGGTGACAGCCAGTTATGGAGACTTCGGTTGGAGCAGAAAAGACAGCTCTTGTAATTTGAATCTTCACTAGAATATGCTTGCTTTTATGGGAGCTCCTTTATGTGCAGAGGAAAGGCGTGGTAACAGTGGCATGAAGCATTGCCCCATTCCTCCCTCAGTCCCACTTGGCATTGTGGAAACGAGGAGGTCATAATGAGAGGAGAGGCACAGTAACTGTTGTGGAAAGTGGAAACTGTGCACTCGGCTCAGTGGTGCTTCATGTTGCAAGCAGAAGGAGATCATGAGGAGAGGAAAGGTGCATGAATGCCTGCAGAAGTGTTGTCCAACATTCACAGACACAACCGCAATTAACCTGAGGAGAGTGTGTTCAAGTACAAGTGGGTGTGCAGAATGCCAAAAAATGTTAGCCCAGTAGTAACAAGTGCATTCATTTGCAGGTACAACGAGAAATCCTCACAGGTGTGCTTTTAACTATTCCCCATTTTGTTGCAGTATGGACTTGCAATATCAGATTAGTCTCATCTTGATCCTACAGCCTTTCTGTGAACTGCCTAGTGACGCCTGCTGTATAAACTAGCACAAATGTGTATAAAGAGGCTAAGTGCTACAGCCATTTTCCCTTCGATTGCCAACAGCTAAGGTACACTTGTCACCTGGAGCACTCTAGTTTCTTTTATGGCACAAAATTGCTTATTGAACAACTTAACAAGTCAGAGTACATTCAATGTTAGTGCACCATTATCTTCACATGAAAATACAAATGAGCACCTTTCGTTTCTGGTATATACAGGACGTTGGGATACTAAAATTTTCTTTATATTTTTTTACACCTCTGACTCAATGGTAAGGCACCATATTATTATCCTAATGTGCACAAATCCTGCAAATGTATGCTTTTTGTCTCAGTGTGAAAACTGTCACTGGCACCTTGTCACCAACAGACAGTGCATCCTGAAAAATATTGAGCAGCCAGGTCATCTGAAATAACTCTGCGGAAGAACTATGTTGAATTCTGCCTAGGTGACAGGCATTGCCCTGCTCCCTTCAACTGCAAGATCCGCCTGGAAGGTGCATCAGTACAATATTTCTCTTGGGCACAGCAGATACTGCACTGGCGCGAAGCTGTATCTGAGCTTTTGTGGTCTCCAGAGCACGCTAAGGGGCGTGGTATGCTTAGCACTTAGTACTTCACCCAAGTCGCTGAGAGTAGCAGGCAGCAATCACCTTAACATCTCTCAGCGCGGTCTGGATGTACAGCGCTTCGGGCGACGGGCGCGCCAATGGCTCGCCTAGCGACAGAACGAGGCCAGTCTTCGCCATGAGCAGATGACGGCCTCCAAACGCATCGCAGTGAGACTCGGCCGTGCGCGATGCCTTGCGGTAAACCAGTGTCCACTCGCGCAAGTTCACGTCCAGGTTGAGGCAGCGCCGCATCTCACCCGCAACTCGCACTGCCACCATGTTGCGCGGGTTCTTGAAGATGCGCTTGATCATTGTAGTGACGATGGCCGGCTGAGTCATGCGCACAGAATCGGGCGCGAACAGCACCAGGTCGGTCCTTAGGTAATGCTCCAAACGCGTGGCGTTGGCGTGGCGGCCTGCACCCTTGGCGAGCGAGACGACGGTTACGTTAGGACCGAACTCGTCTCGCGGGAATCTCAGAGGCGGATACGGGACATCGTCAGCGAACAACACGATCGGCATGCGGGGGAAAACGGTGTGGAAGGAACGCACTGTTTCCACGAGGTCGTGCTCGTAAAACTCGAACTCACGCAGCACCAGGGTGATGAGTGAGTTGGGGAGGTCGTAGATGTCGTCCAGAGGGGCCGCATTGCGGATCCTCAACGCTTCGCCGACGCCGTCGTCTTGTTCGAGCTGAGGTACAGAGTACGAGCGCCGAGGATGCTGCGCTGCTGGCCCGGACACTTTGACGGCGCCTTCGCGAGATGCTTCGAAGCAAGGGCACTTACTGTCGAGGTATATCCACATAATAAACACCGAGAAAAAGTTCACGCAAATGATACCAAGGAACATGCGGCACCACCTGTGGCGCATTTTCTTGACTCAACAGAAGTAGAAGCTGCCAGGATAGACCAGGGCACACAGATACAATAACTGCCTCGCTTCGACGTACGCTCAGCGCGTACTATCAACGATATTACCAGCAAAGGCGCTAAAGTGAAACAAGCTAAAACGTACTGATTCTGAAGTCATGGACCACCGACAATGCACACACATGTTGCCTGTCATTCGAAACACTTGTAACAAATCCGAAAGAGGTGACTTGATACACAGAAGCACTTACGTACACTCGATCGAATTTCACAGCACAAAGGAAAGAACAAGCGCGTTTGACATGAACTGTTCGCCAAGAACTCCTCTAAACGCCGCCACACGCGACAAAAGTACCGGCCAACTAGCTTGACTTGGCTTAACGAGTTTCGGCGTACGTAACAGCAAGTCGATTAACACAACACCTTACGTTCCTACTTTAAGATGTGCTATGTAAATTTGGTCTCAACATTCAAATTTAGCACATTGGCCGCCTAAATAGGTGCTGTCACATGGCAGTAACAAACTATTCTTAAACCGTGGCTGCAGTGGCTTGCGCTGGCAACGGCCGCAGCGGTAAAGTGCGGACGCGAGGCTGGATTCGCGCGAACCGCGAATGGTGCAAAACCTGCAGAGCTGCACTGGCTAAAAGGCTATAAAGCTTCCTCCATGCTATAAAGTATGGATGCGAAGTACTGTGCACTCACCAAAAGATGTCTAGAAACCACCGACAAATCCGCCGAAGCGCACTGCGCCACATTCAGGTAACAACTTCATGTGTGCATGTGCAACTTACTTTATCCGTTTGTTTATCTATTTCAGGCAGTTGTGCATGAAAACTCTGCCGTGCGAAAAATACGGCATCGAAAGGGATGTGCTGGAAAAACGTGTCGGTAGCCTCTCGGATCAACTTCTCTCGCACATAAAAACAGAGTGCAGATTTACTGTTGACAAGCTGAAGCTGGACAAGAAGCTACGACACCTGGAAAAGCTTATCGAAGAGCAAGAAAAGTACAAAGGGACACAGGCATGGTAAGCTACGCTTCACTGCTGTATCCGGTCAGCTACGGTAATTAATTTTTATGCCTCAGGTTCTGCACTGCACCAGCATCTCAAAACCGAAATGTTCAGAAACAAACGGTATCAAACAGCAGAGGTTCCAGCAAAATCGCAATTTAAAAGAAAAGAAACAAGCAAAGGGGACCTTTCCTGAACTGCAGCTGTTAGACCTAAGGAATGGTGAAATATCTGCTAGAAATTTCTGTGAATCAGAAAGCGGGCACAATAGGCCGTATACCATAGTGCCACTCGAGCAACTGCAGCTGCCCCTTCAAGAATGCTTCTGGTTATTCTAGAGCATGCATTCTTCATCATATTAATGGGCACTATCATCCAATGTTTGCCATGTACTTTTATTCCTTACACCAGGGGCTTTGGCTGTTGTCTGCTGTTGGATTTAGTGCATGCCTGTTATGCAGAAGCCGCATCATTTGTGCCCTTTGCTATTCATAGCTTGACATGGGCACACACACACCACTGCTACTGACAACGTCCTATCTCGTGTAAGGGGTCCTTGTTTCCCGCGTTGTTGAGCAGTGCTCTGCAACATGGTAACATACTAAGCAGAGACATCTCATTTATGGTTCCCTTTTTTTTTTTTCTTCAGTTTAAAAATTTGGGTACTACCGTCGATAATTTAACTCTTGCAGAGCATTTCAGTTTAGATTTTAGTGCCTTTTGTGCAAGCACAAAATTAGCATCACCGTTTCATGATGTGCTTTGTGCTGGAAACTTTTTGTGCTTAGGACGTTTGGCTGTTGTGTTTCACAACTGCTTGTCTCTTGTAATATATATAAAACCGCATAGCTCTAATATCCGCAGCATAGTCTTTGGAAGCAAATACGACTTAATTTTTTGCTAGCTCAATATTTCATGAATTCAGCTAAAAATGCACTTTAAGGATATTTCATGAGCACTAAACTTCGCTAAACAAACATTGCAGCACCCTTAGTTCTTCTTTAGGTTGAGAGAGATTTCCGATGCTGTAAAGGCTGGTAAGCGGCTCATGCTACATGCTGCCCCACCTTAGTAGGAACTTGGCAGTAGACAAAACGAAGACACATTCATGGCTGTTGTGTCATCAAAAGGACATCTTTGAAAATAAATTGACCTCCTGCCGAATTTCGCACCCTCGGCCAGGACTTAAAAATCTCTCTTCTTCGTAAGCTCACCTCGTCCACTTGGTGAAGACAGAACCTCGCTTGCAAAAGCCATCAAACGCCACAATGGTTTTTGTGCTTGTTGTGGAGTTTCAGATGAGGAGAGGGGCTCGACATAAAGTAGCAAAGAAACAAAAGAACAAACAGAAACTCGGGTGCTGGGATTATGCTTTAAACACTTCCCTTTCAACACAAGAATAGAACTCCCTCTGCACTTTTCACTTGTATTTGTAGATGGAAACAGTGTGCTTGATCTTGGAGACTTTTCTTGTTTACAAGTTTCAACTTGATGTTTTGCTGAAATTATTCGCAGGGCCTATGTTTCATTAACTGTCTGTGGTTTGTGAAAAACACGAAAATTAAATTGTTTACAGTATTTCAGGGCCCGACCTCAGATGAGAGGACAGGTGCTAGTTCAGAGTCACTTGCATGCAAAGGATAGGCAGGAACTTTCTTGGGAAGTCTGACCCCTTGATTAACAAGGTAAAGTGCTTGTCGTTTGGTGAATGCCCGATTATCAATGTTGTGACTTTAATAGAAGCACACTAGCGGATGCTATCCCTCAGCCTTTAATAAAAGCACACTAGCGAATCAGGGCAGAGAGGCATATCGCTTCGTAATGTTTGCTGCCGTGGGCTGCAGTTCACATCCACAGGTGCTATCCCTCAGCCTTACACAGACATAAATAAAGGTGTCAGCATATTATATTATTGACATACATGGTCCTGCTGTTAGCAATCACTTGCAACGCTAACATTTTCTGCATTGCAATTTTCTCTTAAGGCGGCCATCTGGAATCCCAGACCATGATGTTGAAGACCATTTGCGTGGAGTTTATGAAAATTCATTGCGCTGTCTGACTGCCAAGCTTAAGGAATGTGAAGGAAAAAACAAGGCATTACAAGCACAAATATCTAAAGGAGAAAAGGAGCTGGAAAGTATCAGTATTGACATTGAATTGACAACAAGCAAGATTGAAAAGGTTTGGAATTTTCCTTTCAAGTACTGCACACTGTTTTGGAGTCAAATATTTTTTCCTTGCATCTTATGCTCTGACCATATTTAAAATGGCGTTTGCTAACAATATTTGACCTGAATCCTTGTCCTTTTTTTGGCTTACAGAATGTTTCATGTGAATTAAGCATGTAATTGTTCATAGCTTGACGGCAGGACAAAGAAATGAAAACAAGTTTTTATAGAAAAACAACAAGCAGTTTCATGTGTTCATATAACTTCTGTGCTGCATGATATTCATTATTTTAGGTGCACCTGGCCCAGAGAAAAGCTGCAGCCTGTGCAGAAATCACAGAAGGATGGAACTCTATGGCCTAAGCCAAGAAGCAGCCAAGGAGGCCATGCAACAGCTTTGCCCCATCTGTGCTATAACATCATGGTTTTAAGTCATAAAACTGCAGTAGGCTCAATACAATTCAAACTTTCACATTTTGTGCACCCTGTTAGCTAAAGTTTTTAAGCTTTAGTTGCCTACTGTGGTCACATTGTTCATGGGATTTGCCCAATTCAAAATTGGGGTCGGTCTGTGTAGTTTTTTTTTAATCATCCTCACACAAATGCTGATGCAAGAATACCACAGCTGACCTGCCGTGGTGGCTTAGTGGTTAACGCACACGACTGCAGAGCTGGAGTACCAGGGTTCGAACCCGACCACGGCGGATGGGCAAAACGCGCCCGTGTGCTATGCGATGTCAGTGCAAGTTAAAGATCCCCAGGCGGTAGAAATTATTCTGGAGCCCTCCACTACAGCACCTCTTTTTCTTTCCTTCGTTCACTCCCACCTTCCAGCGCCACCGCAGTGGCTCAGTGGTTATGGCCCTCTGCTGCTGACCCGAAAGACGCGGGTTCAATCCTAGCCGCGGCGGTCGCATTTCAATGGAGGCGAGGCTCATGTGCTGTGCGATGTCAGTGCACGCTAAACAACCCCAAGTGGCCGAAATTTCCAGAGCCTTCACTACAGCATCCCTCATAGCCAGAGTCTCTTTGGGGCGTTAAACCCCCATAAACCAAACCAAACTCCCAGCTTCCTCCCTTATGGCGTGTCCACTGAGAAGTCAGACTCGTGCCATTTCCTTTCCTCAAAAACCACTAATTTAATTCCACAGCCACAAGCCACCGGAGGAGCTTGTGAGACCTAGGTTGCTCTTCCCAAGCTCCTGCAAGGCTCATGCGCTGTGCCATGGTGGGCAGTTTGCTCACAATCCAGTGGGCAGGTTGTGATGGTGTCAGTCACATGACCTCTTTTGGCCAATCAAGGAATTTTGAATTTCAAGTTTCTCTCCAACTGGTTGAGTGGGGTCACATGACCCTAATGACGTCAGGAAATTTCATTACAGAGAAGCCGGAAATGCTTAACGAGAGTGTTAGTAAAATTGTCCGGTGTTGGCAACCGTTTAAGGGGAGACTGGTCTTGAAATGAACATTTTTATTATTAAAGATATCAATGAAATTAGGTGTGTATGTGTGTTTCTTCCTGTTTTCAAAACTATAATTAGTTCCCATTTATCTCAATTAGTTCCCATATTATAGGAAAATAACTGAAGCCTAATTAGTTAAATTCTTACAGCTCGTTTAGACACTTTCTTTCTACATTTTTGGTTTCGATTGAAATGGGGCTGTAGCCAAAGACCTGGCACTGGAGCTATGCTAATTATATTGCTGATGTACATTACATACAAATATTAAATTATTTCTAAACCACAATTATGTAGAGTTAGGTGACATTATCGTTCATAAAATTTGAAATGGTTGACTCAGCCAAACAAACAGCATAGCTCCACGGTTTAGTTCTTTCTGAATGCAACAATATAAAAATTTCAATTGCACCATAAAAACAAGAACTTGCGTAGGCTAGTCATGTTGGCAAAAAACACGAAGCTGAGAAAATATTATGAAGTGCTCGCGCCAGCCATTCAGAGGTGGTTGTAGATGCCTCAGAAACAGCGGAATGTGGACGCTTCAAAAATATTTGAATGTAGTGAGTGATACCAGGTAGTAGGCAAGGGGCCACCTTTCAAACAAAACCAAGATGGCGGCCATTGGGGACGCAGTCGTGTGAAGCGATGGCAATAAGTCCTGTCGCATTTCACTCCAAAATCGCCATTTCCGGGCTTCGTAGGTGTGAAATATACAGATACTTTAGTAGTTGGAGGTCAAATTTAGATCTTGAAACTTTTTAGGTAGAAACTGCAATCCCAAATATGCCATTTTTGCAAAATCGAAATTTTCACATTTTTATCATTTTAAAGACCCATGTCTCCCCTTAAGGGTCGCAGTTGCAGTAACTGGCCACTCCACCGACCAAGGGGGGCTATCTAGGTCACGTGACCTTGTGGCATCATCACGAACTGATCACCGGCGCAGGTAGCAGTTAGAATAATGATTCACCTCGAGAGGTTGCTCGGGAAAAGCAACCTGGGTCTTACAAACCCCACTGGTGGCAGCACCCTGCCATCACAGGGCAGTGGTGCATCGCGTAACCGCTGCGCCAGGACGAGTATGAGGACTCATCCCAGGAATCTGTGCATGTATAGTTGAGAATGATTAATTCCAAATATATGGTCATTAACCCGTTAATGCTATCGTGTCACACCCTTACGGTAGAGCTTGTGTGTCCCCTCCAGTTTTTTTTTTTCTGAAAACCTAAATTTTGTCGCATTAAAATATCTTTAAAAACGTTTTCTATTCATTTTTTGCAGTCACCAGCATAACACAGTACAGTACAGTTCGCATTATGTTTCTTAAACCTTCGCTCTTAGTTGCACAAAGTCATTATTCAAAAGAGCAAGTCATCGGGCTTCGACCAACACATGACATCGTTAACTGTTTGGACAAAACCCTCGGGCACATAATGCAGCTTCAAGTGTTAACCTCCATCCATGACATGCCTGAAACTGAAAACGAGCTCGTCACTTTTTCATTCAGCAAGTGCAAAGCAATCACCAACGGGCACATATAGTTAATGACGTCACAGATGCAGGGTGCCCTGTAAAAATCACCCAAATTGAAGTCGGAACTTTACACCCTTAATTGCAACTTCAAAGTATTTCAAGTTGCAGTTTTTTATGGATAAAGCAGCTCAAGAAGTTGAGTAGTCATTGTAGGGGTGAGAAATTATATGAATGAAACGTTCCCAATTGCAAGCTGTTGTGCTAAGGCATCCATGAGTGCATCTATACAGATTGAATGGATACCATTGCTAGGCAGAGCCAACAGAGGAGCAAATTTGAAATTTTTTGCATATCCACTTTCTTTTCTTTTTTAAAGGCTTCACATAAGGGCATAAATAGCGTCAAAAGCACAGCTAAATGATAGGTGCTGCTCTTATGTTTCGAAACATACCAACGTATTATACGCAATTTAAACTGAGCTCTGTGCAGACTTTATTACATTTGTTTCAAGCTTTAAAGTACCAATAACTGCGGTTAAATGAAACAGACATGCAGAGAAGAAAAGAGGGGCAGCCACATTTGTGGCCATATATTCATTTCAGTCTCACTTTTTGCTTTTTGTACAGAGGCAATAAATATGTACAATGGAAGTGCCGGAGCGCCAGCAGCAGTTTCTTTGGGCCATGCAAGGGTGCACAGCTCTTGGGGGCAGTCTTCTGGTAGCCTTCTTTCGGAGTCCATGCCTTGTATGCCTTTCGTCACCTACGCCAGTACTGCAAACAAAGATAAGGCACAGCTCTATACAGTACCCAAATTGGGGAAGGAACTGTATGTGCACGGAGTTGACACTGTACAAATAAACAAATGTGTCTCCCAAGACTTTCTACTACACGAATCGGCGTTTATTCTGCTCCAATTTCTGCACACCAGCGGAGAAATCAATGCAGCCTGGCTTTCCTAGATACAGTAAAAAAACATCGTTAATTAAGACTTCAAGGGACTAGATGATCTGCAGATTGAATTGACAAATGGCCCCCCAAAAAAACTGCCAGAAACTGTTTGCTCCATAGTGAATTTATTTCGCGAAAACTTGGGCGGTTGTTGTCTGCTTTTCAGAACAAAACTGAGCGGCAACAACGATTTTTCGCAGTTTCATCAGAAGCTTTTGCTTTACTACATGTGCACTGTCACATGCCAAAGCAGAACTGCTCTCAAATGGTTAAGGTATCCGTGGCCTCTTTAACGGAGCGACATGGTAGCAGTGGAGCCTCCTCACAAGCTGTGTCGTAGCGTGTGAAGAGGCTCCACAGTACAAACTGCAAACATTGCACATATTTTCTGTGCAAGGAAGTATGGAAGAACAACGGGGATGGAACTGAGGGAAACGTGTCAACGCCGGAACAGCTAGACGCCTTCTGGCAAGAAAATGAAAAGACCAGAGACGCACCTGTCTGCATCTGAAACTGCACAAACTTGTAATCAGCTGGCTGGCTGATGAGCGGCCAGGCCAGTTTGAAAACCGAAACTATGTGGCCACACAATCTTTCGGCACTGGGGCGCTTTCAATGTCGTCGTGCCTGCTGTTGCACGCACATAAGAGAGGTGCACAAGCACCTCTTTGATGTGATGTTTGACATAGATGATAGCTCACTTAGCCGTCCATACAGCGACACGGCGTCCGGTGAGCCCATCCCAATTAACCGATGTGAGCACAGTTGCTTCTGAATTGACGAGCGTCCAACGCCATAGATTTACATGGGCACTGGCCAAGAGCATGCCAGCAGTCCGAATTTTTAAATTAACAAGAGCTGAATTAACGAGGTTTCAGTATACTGCAGTAGAAGTACACACAGGCATTGCAGCTAAAGTGCACAGATGCTTCGCAAGAATGGTACGCATGACTATGAGGCTGCATCAAAGTATACTTGAAACATTATTTACAAATCTATATCTGTGGTCAAGTTTTTACCTACTTTGCAGTTTTTCCAGTAAGTTAGTGGAGATAATGATCACTGCATTGAGCAAATACACAAAGCACATTTATTTCTACAGTACTTGCCCTACCCTCTTGGGTTGCCCAGAACTCTGGCAAAATTGGGTGTAATTTCATAACACTCCTTAAAGGCAGAGGCTAAGGTTCCATGTGCAGGTAGCTCCAATGTGAAAAATAACACCCAGTTTTCACACAATAATTAATTCTGTTGCTACTTCCACACTGAAGTTATTTTGTCTTATTGGCATCGTCCATCCAGAGGAAAGCTGTTCAGAACAAAGGAAAAGGTATGTTTTCCACTCATACTCATACCCACTGGCTGAATGCAGGTAACGTGTTCCCTTTCATACTGGAGTTACCTGTACATGTCCCACAGGAGGAGACAAGCTTCTTCACTGTCACATTTCGACTAGCACTACAAAAGGGCACAAAGAGTTGCAGCTGTGCCTCTCATTAGGGTCGTCATTACTTACGGTAGATTTTCGTAGAAAAGCATGTGGCTTAAAGGAGGCCACACTTCATATGTGATGCCAAGTCAAACGGTAGGAAGCAAGTACCAACCAAAAACAAGAATTGCATCTCTGACGGTAGCACAAGACCATCTTTTTAGGCAATGCCAAAAACAACGGTTTACAGAATACATTAAGCGCAAACAAGAATACTACTATGCCGCTGGTAATGCTAAAAATTTTACACAATGTGTACAAAAAGACTACAGCAATAATGAGCTGCTAGACTCCAGAATATGTACTCCACTTGTGAGGTAAACTGACCACAGGTTCTCTACAACAGCCATGACATGTGCACAATGCTGGATGTCTTGGCTCACCTGAGCAATCTTGTGGATCTGCTCGACAAGTGCCGGCATGACTGCAGTGACGCTGACGTCAATCAGGTTCTGCATGTAGTGGACTGCCTCTTCATCAGTCAGGTCCAACCGAAACTTGTCTTGCACCTACGCATTGACCGCCATTTAGAAACAGGCAGATAATTGACTGTTTCGTGAGGCAGAAACGCTACTGTATAATGCGCTGTACAGTGCAACACTTCAGATACTGCCACCAGTAAAATGGACTGACAACAGGCCAAAATGTTCAAAACTTGGTGCGACTGGACTTTCCCAGATACTATTGCTTGCTGGGCAAGACACTGACAAGCACATCCCATGTTAACCTCATCATGCAGTTCAGTTTCACAGAGCTAGCGCTGCGAGCAGATGCCCAAAGCCGCGCAGCCGACCTGCCTCTACGCATGAAAAGTGAACGAAAGGTGCCGCAGTTCGATACATCCAATGACCGGCGAAACCTGAGTTCGGTATACCTCTCGACTTTCCTATACGTTTCGACAGGATTTTCAAGGGGATAAACTATGTGTTCAATGCAGCCAGTAATTCAAAATATCCGCGTTCCATATATCGGGGCTCAACTACAAAGTAAGTCATTCACAGATAACAGAGACAGATGCAAGCAGCTCTCCTGATTTCATTTCTCTCTCTTTTTTGTTTTTTTTTGTCACTTACTATGAGCCAATTTTAAAAGACTATAGACACCAAATTTTTGCTTGCGTATTTTCTTATTTCAAACGATGTGACATCGGTGACCTAAAAGTCAGCTACACGTCACAGTCATTGTTCGGCTGATGAAACCGAAATAGCTTAAGAGAAGCAATTCAATTATATATTACGTAACGGTCGTAGGCGAATAGCACTTCGGTGTCCATGTATTCTAAGGTCTATTGCATCATTTGAAAGAAGAAAACACGCAATAAAATTAGGTGTCTCTAGTCCTTTAATACCTATGACGCTGCCGAACTGTGTGAAAGACAAACAGTGCCTGCATAAAGCCATTAATAATTCCACACGTGAGACCAAAAGCCAGCCTAACACACAGCAAAGGCAGTGACATGACAGAGCCAAGTCAGCCAACAACTGGAGACTCTAGTACTGCCTATGACAAGTACTCTTGTCTGAAAACCATAACTTGCCTTTATTGCCAACTCTGTACCCATAACTGATCACGCCTGTTGCACTGCCTTCCACTTAACCCTGTGGCATGAGATGATTCACTTCGTGCTTCCGACGACATCACAATTCAGGAACATTTGTCATGACCTCATATATTTTGATGCAGAAATAACTGCATCATCAGTACCTCCTAATGATCACGATGCTTTTGCAGTGGTTAGCATGTTTCTAAATTTCCATAACAGTGGCCACTGAGTTCGACAAGCAGGCACTATTGGAAAGGTACTGACATTTTCCTAAGCCAGCATAAGAGATGCAAGTAAAGGTTTAAAGATGCTTTCATGTAGAAGCTCTAGCAATAGAAGCACACATGAATAGAAACACAAGAGCTTCAAAGAAATGGCAATGGGACACATGGTAAAGCACCACTGCTCAATGTGTGTTTCAATCAGGCACTCCTTGAGTGGCAACTTTTTGGCAATGAATTTACAGGCGAACACTCCCATTTTTTTTAGTGTGTGCAATCATTCAATTTGCCTAGTGCATTTTTATTATGCTATTGACAACAATGCCAGCAAGAAGTCCCAAAGGTCCACACACAATTAAAAATATGAGGTGACCAACAGAGGTACTCAGTACTCCATTACTTCGTGACATTTGGATAACTGCTTCCATAATCCTGTAAATAACAAAGCAGTATGTGAAAAATTCTGAACGAGAGAAACAAACCTTCTTCACAGTCTTGTCAGGCTCAAGTGCAATGTCAGGTACGCTTGCGTCAACCATCAGTGAAAACAGATTCAGGATTAGGTTAGCATGCCTGGAATGAAAGTAAATGTTTTACACAACACTTTTCATGCTAACACAAAGAATTCTGAACAGAAACTGACAGTAGCTGCCACCAAGGTTTGTATCGGTGGCAGATTTTCAATAAAGCATGCTTACAGGTCCCAATATTAAGACAACAACGTCATTTCTTGTCATTCCAGGCCTTGAAGCAGGCTTGCTTAAGGGTAGTAGCGAATTAAAAGAGTGTACTGTCAGCGATTATTACTGCAGTGTTTTCCATGCATCATGCGGCCTAAACCCAACTTTAGCATCACAGCCATAATTTAGTTGTTGAAACTGAAACAACATCAAAGAAGATATTAAATTATAACTTATTTAATGGTCAGAGAAGTATACCATGGGGTGATCCGTGTATAGTAATCATGTCTAACACGTCATTCCAAAAAAGAAAAGATGCAGGCAAAAATTTGGTGCCCACAATCCTTTAATTCTGCACCTGCCTTCTTTTAGTCTCTAGTTAGTGCATGGTTCCTGACAAAGCTTAGAAGTACTAATAATGTATAGCCTATATCTTAAAATGCAACTGCTTATTCCCTTCTTATATTTTTGCTTTTCAAGCTAAATGATAACACATGAAGTAAAAAAAGCAATATGAGAAAATGCGTTTTATGAGCCCGGTCATATCAGCACAGAGAGGTCACAGTTACTTCCCAAAACATGTTCATACTGTCAAATGTTTTTAGCACTAACACTGCTTTCCCTTTCTATTTGCGCTTATCCTTCTGGTTCATGGATTATGGTTCATGAGGGTTTAACGTCCCAAAGTGACTCGGCTATGAGGGACGCCGTAGTGAAGGGTTCCGGAAATTTCGACCACCTGGAATTCTTTAATGTGCACTGACATCGCACAGTATACAGGCCTCTAGAATTTCGCCTCCATTGAAATTCGACTGCCACGGCCGAGATCAAACCTGCGTCTTTCGAGTCAGCAGCCGAGTGCCATAACCACTCAGCCACCACAGCGGCTGCAGTTCTCCTTCAGACTGGACGGCAGCATGAAATTTTGCAGCTGAACTCATGCACACCTCTTCTTGAGTTGCCTCTCCTTCTTTTTACCTTTCTCTCTCGTTTTTCTTTGCCACTCAGTGGCAGCTACTGTACGTATAAGATTAATTTCATGCAGCTCGGGGCTGACAACAAAATGAGTGCACACAGAGCCACATGACAAAGCAACTACTATATGTATTATACGGGTCAGAACATGCCCCTCGGCAAGACGAACTGAAACCAAAGATGAACTGAAACCTGCCAACCTTTATCCTGCACTGAAACCTCGCTTCACTGCATATCATGTACCATCAAGGCTCAGCTGATGCTGGTGGAATGAACACCCCCACTCGTTGGCAAGGTTACACACCAGAAGCTCACCTGCGTAGATGGAGGAATGCTGTGTAGCACTGCTTGCGAAACTCTTGGTAGTGTTCAGAGTTGATGCCTCCCATGGCCTCCACCATCTCCTTGCTCAGTTTCATGGGTGGTGGCAATGGCTTCGGGTCCCGTCCCAAGATGTAACCAAAGTCAATGTGGAATAGCTTTCCTGGGTAAAAAGGATCAAGCTTTCAGATGTCAGTTTGGCACCATGGCAACCAGAGGTGACAGCCTTGTAGCCTCACATGTCAAGAAAGTTAGCTGGTGATGCCTATAAAGCCTCTTCTAAATACAGTGATAGTGGGAAAATGTTTGCTGCAACCATACAACAAGCAAGCGTGTGTGAGCATGAAGAACGGCATGTATTAAAGGTACAGCTCATGCTGTTGTCTCTCAGAATAGTTTAATAAAAGTACCTGTTTTTGTCAGAAGCAAGTTGTCTAGGTGGCGGTCACCAACACTGAGGAGGTATGTGATGACACAGTAACCAGCTGCACAAAAAAGAAAAAAAGGGGAGCATGAACCAAGGCTCAGAGAGCAGACAGCGTCAGATAATATAATATATAAAATTCTGCAAAGGCAGTCCAATATAAAACATTCTCATGCAAGCACATGTTACAGTGAACTCTTAATAATTTCAACTCGCTTAATTCGAATTACCACTTTATTCAAACTGATGCTTTGGTCCTCTCTACATCCAAGTGTGTTAAAAAGGTTTCTTTTAATTTGAACTGCACATAATTTGAATAAACTTTTGGTCCCCTTAGAGTTCAAATTATCTGAGAGTTGACTGCAGCACAAGAACATCTAACAGTGGTTTAAAAGCTTTCCGAAGCACTAAAAGGGCTTGCATAGATTTTCTTCTCCTGCCAGCAGCAAAATAAAAAAAACAATTATTTTTGCTGCACCCAGTACTTCTGCGCTAGAACTTGATCAGCTTGTAAATCATATATAATGGCCTGAAGAAAGGCTTACTTCTACTTTAAAATCTGAACACGCAGAAGCACAAAACTGTTCATATCTGGCAACAGCAACAGTTATTTGGCTGAAACAAGCCAATATTAAACAAATTTGTAGGGGTGTACGAAAACTGAAGTTTTCTATTACGGATCGAATACGAATACATATGAAGAAAAAAATGGCTTTGAATATTGAATCGAACATCATTGCAGTACAAAAAATATTTCAGAAAACAATAAACAAGAAAATGTTGTAGCCCTGATTTTTTTTTTATAATAGTGTATGGCCTTTGCAACTGAAATAAACAAAACCAGATAAACTCAGCACCGTATAAAAAAACAAGATGTGCACAGAAATATATGTTACTTAGACAGCATAACAGTATCAAACCTGTAATGTGGTCATGCAAAATGAAATCCATAAAATGACAAGACTGGCGACATAACATTACAGCAAGTAAAACCTCATTAAATCGGAGTTCAAGGGACCGAAAGAAATGCGTGGGTTATCTAAAGGTCGATTCATAAAACGCCGCGCGGACCCCGGGGAAAAAAAAAATGCTGAAAATACGGTAAACCTTTATGAGGCGGCTCCATTGTGCAAACACCTATAACCCAAGAAAAGTGCTCAGTTTAGGAGTGCCGGAAGGAACAACGGAAACGTAAGTGAAGGGGGAACGCACATTGGCATCGGAATGCGGAGACTGCTCCTAAAAAGGAAAAAGAAATGACTAGCGACATGCAAGTCAGCGTTCGAAAGCAGAGCGGAGCTGGCATCGGCTTATCGGAAAATGCGCAGGGCCCTCCGATCGTTGTCACGCTGGCTGTTACGCCGACATAAGAGGTGCACAGGTTACAATGCATCATGCTATAGGCGGGATTTTTATGGGACCACTTGCCCTGTTGCGACACTCAACCCACCCCTTCGGGACCCTCACGTGATATTGAGCAAGTAGACTTTTCGTCACATGGTAGTTGACCAAAACTAGAAGGTGGAGGTCAAGCGCCGAGAGTTACGAAAACGACAGGGCGAATGCCATGGTATGAGCATAAGTGTGTAAAGTATTAAGGAAGGATATAGAAAAAGGAATGCTTTCGAGTTGCGATAGCTCGAAGCGGGTGGTCGGCCATCTTGTTCGCAGCACGTGTGATATGTGGGACAGCCCACTTGTGGAATTTCGCAAGAGGTCAAGACTAGTGGCGTCGGAATGCAATCGGCCCACACAATAAACGACGAGAAAGGAAACAGGACCTTTGTATTGTTTTCCTGGAATTTTAAACTCGATCATCGGATAATTTGGCCAGATATTGTGGTTTTGCCATGGTCGAATTTATGAAAGTCGAATATGAAACACATTTGATTTGAATTCGAATATTTGCCCACCCCTAAAAATTTGCCATATTAATCAGCTAATAGAATTCATTCATTTAAATTTTTTATTCCAAGTAGGGAAATGAGTTCCTAACAGCCGCAGTGACTGCTTAAAAAAGAAGTTCTGCATTCCTTGTGTGGTCAGGAACAGAAGAGCTTCAGTTGAGCTAGAAGCAAAGCAACTTCTGAAGCATGCATGTGACTCAAATATGCACATAGAAGTGAGCTACGGAACAAAATATTTGTCACTTCCCGCAGTCAGTCGCATTTGAATAAGCTGGAAAGTGGCACGCACATGCACTTACCACATGACTTCACATAAGTGTCCATGACCTCTGGAGAAATGCCATACGGACCAGTGTCAGAGGGGGCGTGTTTTCGGAAGAACTTCTGAATGGTGTCTTCTGTTCTTAGAACGTCGGCAACAGATATTGACTCGATGTACTGCACAAAGCCTGTAAAAAAGTGCACGACAGTGTAAAAAAAAAAAAACGTGAACACATGAAAAATTGTCTTTCTTTTTATTCTTCATTCACTATTCTATCTCACTGCAACACACACACGTTGGTTGGATGCTCCACTATGCCAAGAATTAGTTTTCAAAAACCGTTTCCAGCAGTACTACCTGCCAGAACATGATTTTAAAGAATGAAACGTGAACAAGAGAATTGAGGCGCAAACTGGAAACTAAGATTTATACTGGCGTACCTGCCAACCTCAAGTTTTCCGAATACGTAAAACCTTCGCGACCAGGTGGGGGAGGTAGGAGGCTGGCCAAGGCAGCGCACAATTTTTTTTTTAATGTCGCGTTGTGGCGCCAGCACATGATGCGATAGCACTGAAGCTTCTTCACACGTGGCGTCGCACTTCAGGAAACGCACAAATGGCTTACGGTTTATGGGGGTCTAACGTCCCAAAGAGACTCAGGCTATGAGGGGTGCAGTAGTGATTGGGCTCCGGAAATTTGGACCACCTGGGGTTCTTTAACGTGCACTGACATCGCACAGTACACGGGCCTCTAGAATTTCGCCTCCGACCACCACGGCCGGATTCGAACCCACGTCTTTCGGGTCAGCAGCCGAGCGCCGTAACCACTGAGCCACTGCGGTGGCTTAGGAAACGCACAAATGGCGAACAGCACGTGATCAGCACAGAATTTCAGCGCACTAGAAGAAAGCAAGTATCACGCGGAGTGAATCGAGGGCAGCGTGCATTTGTTTCAGAGCCTTGCCGGAGTGGCAATTAAGAGGCTTTCGATAAACAAACAAACAAACAAAAATGTCCGCCACAACGCAATCGTCATTCTAAATGACGTGTAGCTCGGCTGGCTGAGTGATAAGCGCAGCTGATAGCTGCTGCTGCTTCGGGCTGGCGGCTGAGCTCCAAAAACAAAACTACGCAGCCAGACTTTATTGGCCTATCGCAGGGGCCTGCCGATCACTGAAACACCTGCAGTTGCACGTGTGTCAGAGGGGCACCGATAAGCAATGTAACATGCAGTTGAGGCATGGGGATGAATATTTGGGCGATCGATTAGTTGAGCACATCATAGCGCGACACGGCACCACTTTGGCAGCCCGTCCGAATTGAGCGATTCCAGCCCCTGGGCGCCTGAATAAACGAGCTCCCGACGCCACAGTCTTACATAAACTTTTGGCGGGACTGTGGCAGCAGTCCAGATTATCTGAATTAACAGAGGTTGAGGAGTAGGAATAAACGTTTACTTAGTTGGGTCGAATTAACGATGTTTGACTGTACAATGTTTCTCTTAGTGGCACGGACAGGGACACTTTATTTCTCGTTCTTTTTATTGTCCCACAATAATTTTTTACAATGTTTCAGCTGCTGCTGCTAATTTCACAGACGGTCTGCATATCCCTCTCTCGTGGTGGCGCAAGGTTACAACCGGCAACAATGTGTGTTTTTTTTTACAGTATTTCAAATGTTTATCGCAAATAAAATTTAATTTCCATAAGACTTCAGGCAAGATTTGTAAAATTGTAAGACGGGTGAAAATTCATACATTTTAAGAAAAAATTGGAAGAGTTGGCAGGTATGCACTAGGGAAGGAGAATACTACGGTGGTCGGTTTTCGCATCAAACGCATAAAAACCGCTCTTTGGAAGTGTTAATAGGCCACGCCTGTACTTCCTCTCTGGCCGCTAATATCTTTTATAGTTGGTGCTTGACTTTGTTTGTTCATGCTTCATTTGGTGCTGCTGGTATGCTGTACTATGCATTGTCGAGGTAAGTGCATAGTTTCACTCACATTTATAAATAGAAGCTAATAAGTATTGGACAGCATAAAGACAATTTATTTGGCAATAAACCCTTTACTATTATTCTTAAGTGAGCTTCACCATTTTCCCAATATATATATTTAGAGATACATAACAGCGAGAACAACAAAGTGCCCATTAGCTGTGTTATCCAACAATATCAGCATAATTAAATGAAACAGAAAAGTTGCTCATACCATGTTTTGTGCTTGTAGCAAGGACGCAATATGGAGTCAACTTTAAATCAAGGTTTTCTTTCCTCAGCAACTGAAAAAAGTTGAAATAGAGAATAAAGCGTACAACAGACACAGTACTAACACAAAGCTAACAAAAATAACATAATGTTGAATAGCAGCGAGACATGGGCATTTACAGAATACGATTAGCACAACTCAACATCCTTGCAAACACACTTCTATTATAGAAACAAACCTAGACACTAGAGAGCAGCAATATAAATTATCACAGACAGGTACAAACACAGATGCAAATTTTAGGCACATTCAGAATGCACATACACTTTTCCTGTGTTGTTTTTCACTGCCTATCACAATTTTTTGGTGGCATTTGGATATCCAGGCCACATATTACCCCAAAGTTGCAATTCTTTGCAAATGCTGCTCACATGCTTAGCTTAAACACCATTCAACAATAATAGCTGAAGCAATTGCACCTGCTCTTGAATGTAGCAAAACATCAAAGATGACATACAATGTGAATTTCAGGTCAGCAATTACTACTTTTTTTGTGCTTAACCTTAAAAGGTTGGCAAGTGGATGATTGCATTTTTGTCCGTCCTCACAAATGTAACAGGTTTGGGCAAGAAGTTGATCCTCCAAGTTAAGAGCCAAATATGGGATGCTACACAGCAGAAACAAATTTTTAATTCAATTCTAAAAGCTCACTTCAACAGCAGTGCTACCAGAACTACTACAGAGAGACTCTTTATAAGTTGTAGTCTCACCATGCAACTACCAAAATACTATGCATGTTCTTTAATTAGGTGCCTGTGCCTGGCGTGCTCCTTGTAACACAGACAATCAGGTGATCTAATTTGTATCTTCATTTAGCTACCTTCAAAGCAAACAGTAAAGCAGACTTTCGGTGAAATGGTGATTAAAAAAAAAGTGCGGATGCGGGATGCAAGCCTCACTTTGTCCATCAGTGTGATAGTCTGCAGAATGAGTTGGTCCTGTCGCAGGTCATCCCCATGTTTGAAGATGGCCACATACTCGCCACCTTCGGCGCCCTCTGCGAGGAAGCTCAGGCGGCATGGCATGAGGGCTGACTTGAACAGTGTTGCCTTGGATGGCAGAAGGCCTCGCACCCGCACGTTAGGGTCCAGGGGCAGTAGTAGGGGCTCCGGAAACCGGATTAGCTGCTGGGACTCCTGCTCCAGCAGCAGTGCATGTAGCTTCTCTATCTGCACGTTCAAGATGCCACCTTGTAGAAAGGTCACACTGAAAAATATT
Organism: Amblyomma americanum; assembly: GCF_052857255.1. Lineage (NCBI taxonomy): Eukaryota > Metazoa > Arthropoda > Arachnida > Ixodida > Ixodidae > Amblyomma > Amblyomma americanum. The sequence goes on along the minus strand of NC_135499.1, from coordinate 146,244,713 downwards.
TCTTTCCTCAAAGGGAAACTGAAAACTTCTTGAAAGCACTGAGCCAAGCATAGTACAAAACAGCTTTTGACTGACAAGATCTGTTGTGACCATTAAATATGCCTCTTAACAGTGTGGTCCTCAGTTTCCAGAGAAAACTTGAACAGAATATTTCTTTCACATTCCCCCCCCCCCCCCCCCCCCCCCCCCCCCCCTTTTTACCCTCCAAGTCAGCACGCTTTAATGATAGCAAAGAATGGTATCCCCATCCTAGGTAAAGCATACAGACCAATCTACATTGACATTAAAAGTGCCATTAAGGAGCTGTCTGTTCCAGCCCTTTCTCACATGGGACGAGCTCATCATCATCATCATCACCACCACCACCACCACCACCAAACCACCACCACCACCTATAGCCTAACTACATCCACAGCAGGAAAAAGGCCTTTCTCATATCCTTCATACCAGCTAACCTTGTCCTGTATCAGCTGCGGCCACCTTATCCCTGCTAACTTCCTAATCTCATCTGCCCACCCGACTCTGTGCCACCCCATGCTATGCTTGCATTCTCTTGGAAACCGGTCCTTTTGGGTGCGTGTCTTTTTCTCAATAATGATGTGTATTATACATGGATTACCATGTGGCATTCTCCTATGACCGCTAAATAATTTACAATTGAATTTTTTTCTCGGGATATTTCGGCTTTGGTTTCAACAGCTGAACTATGACTGTGAAGTCAACGTGTGCTTATAGGTCAAGTGAGGCATGAAAAAAACTGCAATATAATCGCTGCTTCTATATTCGTTGTCATTCCAGCTATTGAGGCAGGCTAGCTTTAGCACTGTCGTGAATTAAAATGATGCAGCGATTATCTCACAGTTTTTCCAAGCCTCGCGTGACCTATGAGCACACTTTGGCATCAGAGTCATCATTCGGCTGTTAAAACTGAAACCGAAACACTGTGGCAGAACAGTCGATTTTAAAATATTTATTGCTCGTAGGCGAACATGAAGTGGTGATTCATGCATAGTATGTAGTGCCTTCCACATCATTGCAGAGATGACAACGGGTCACCAAAATTAGGTGTCTATACCCCTTTAAGGGCATATCAGTTACTTTACGTTTGCATTACATGTCCTGCCTATGCCCACTTTTTGAATTCAACTAGAATATCATTAACTAAGGAAACGAGCTGCAATGAGGCTAAGACAGTTTCTGTACTGCTACCTTTAAAACAAAAAAAAAGAGAGAAGAAGGAAGCATTATTTCCAATACATAAAGCATCTCAATTAACAGCTGGAAACAGTTTATAAGTGTGACGTCCTTTTAGTTTTACATAGCTGTATTACTTTACCCCATTTTATAACCCTTTTATCCCTTAGAACAGTTACGGGTTCGGCTAGTTGGTGAATCGTATACACGACAGAAAACAGTCTACAGAAACGACAAGAAAGAGACAACGGAGAATTGTATTAGCCGTTTTTTGACACATATAATTTCATTCCACCAGAGCAGTGTTAACACAACCACAGCCAATGCACCAGCAGAAGTATGAAATAGAGAAGCTTTGCTTCTATTCACACAAACAAGCACATTAACGCAGATGCACCAGCAGTTCCAGTTCTAAATCTGCATGCATGAGGTGAAAGACATGTCTCTTTACAAACACATAGGAGCACCCTTTGAGAGATGCCAGAGAGATCGCCTACAGAAAGCTAACTCAAGGTCCTGCCATCAATGCTTTGCTGTGCATTAGAACTGCAATGCGAGGGCATTTCCCTATAAAATGTTTTCAGGGTGCTGAAAGACCAGGACATTGCTATAAACAAGAAAGGTAAGCATTTCCATAATGATTGTCACGAACAATCTTGCAAGAAATGTTTAAAAAAGTGACCAACTGTTATGACAGTCTTCATAACGTTTTAACAGGGGGTGAAAGGAGAAAAAAAAAGAAAACAAGAAGCAATCAAGGTCAAGGCTTTCTGCAAGCATACCAAGAGAGCACTTTCAAATTACAGCTGAGAAAACTAGAATAACAGCTTACGTATTTCATGCGTGCAAAATCAGCATTTTAAAAATTTGTGCAACAAGAGAATTACTACTGTGAGCTTACCTTTTTCTGCCGGTTTCCATTCTCTCTGGCAACGATCTTCATTATGTTCACCAAGTGGGTTCACAAAAACCTGCTGCTTTTCGAGCATGGACCGCCTCTGTCGATACTCCCAGTTGCCCTAAAGAGAAGCGATGATAACACAACATATTCAACAAAAAATGAAAAGGACGTGCAAGAAAAGACAATCTACAGGTAGTTCCTGTGCAAACTAAAAATCCGCAATGTGGACTAGTGTGACAAGCATGTTTAAACATATCAGTATAAAGCAAGCCCTAGTAACGACATTAGATGAATAGCAAATGTCTCAGCCTAGACAGTTTCTGTATTAACTGCAAGACTAAGTGATTCTCCTCCTAACATGACTAATGAAATCTAACAATACTCAATTGCTTCACCGATGCCGGAAGAAGTTTCACCTAAGCTTCTGTCACACTCTGTCATACACAAATAGGCCTCACATCCCACACCTTATCTGTTGCCCTTACACACCCCAGGACACCTGTCATGTTGTACTAAGCAGGACTGAAACTAGATACTTTGGAATTATTTTTCCTTTGTATCGGATCAGATGGGATTCCCTAACAAGCACGTGTCAATCATGTATTTGTTATAATACCACATAACTTTTCATGTTCTTTTATTTTGTACGTGCAGTAAAGCCTCTTTGATATGTTTGCGAGTCGTAAGATTTTTCAGTTCACACGCTCAAAGTCACAGATAACACGATTTCCCAGCTGCCACTTATAAAATTTTTACAAATTCTGGTTGTATAATACGTTAAGCGACTAACCGCAGATGTGCAAACATACAAGTGGCCGAACCCGGGTGCACGCGACATTAAAAGCGGATGTCACCCGCTATGGTGACATCGATAGAAACGACAAAGAAATGACACAGAAACGGCACACAGAAACCACAAAGGAAACAGTGCACTAACATACAACATACAGAGCAGGCCGTTCCAGTGGGAATGCAACGTGAAGAGCAGAAATGCAGCGGCTTCTTCGTGTCGAGTTTTGAGGTTGGCACATTTTGCTGTAGATAGCATTCGGACTCTGCACTGTTTTTGTGGCATCAGCCTGCTCACCACATTGCTGGTGCATGCATACATCTTTGCTTAAGTAGCACGCATACACAGCATACACATACAGGTGCGCTCATACACCCAGCTGTAGCTAAACAAGTGCGGGCATGAATAAACCATATGCAAATAATGGGATTCTGTCTTTTTCTTTTAGGATATATTTCCTACGTCTTCCCTCGAGCAGCAGTAGATGCGAAATTCGATCGAAGAGCCCGACAATATCACTTAGTGGCTAAAAGCTGTAAGACACGCAGATGTGATGTTAAAAAATAAAAAAGGAAACGCGGCTTTCCCCTCTTCTATGGAGTCTTCGTTTCTGTCATCCACGCTTGCAATGTCACCTTGCCTTCAAGCGTCCTCGGCCGTGGCAACATATATTTCCTCCCCTCTGCTGTCAGAGAACCAGAGATGAAAAAGAAAGAAACCGAAATGGACACAGTCGTCCCAAAATGAATGTCAAAGTTTACTGCAGGGAAGGAGTGCGTAGCCTCTGCCTGAGACATTGTCTGGTGTGGAGACAGGGATTTCAAAAAACAGAGCTTCAACCGAGCTGAAAAGAGTCCTGTGCTGCTCAAATCATGGGCCGGGCCCGGAGAAAATCTGCATTGTCCAACCCGCGGGCCAAGCCAGGTTGTAGTACACAGTGCTGCATAGAAAAACTGATAATTAATTGAAGAAGCCAACCTTTTGAAGGCGGTGCATAAACCTCTTCATGACATTGGTGTACATCTCTTTCACCTTGGAGTCCTTGACCACACTGTCTTGATCATCTGTCTCTACATACAGGTACCTGAGTAGAAAATGGACATAGAACAGTCTTATGGAATATTTACATACATGATGCCGAGCCACCAAAAGGGTGGATTGTTAACTTCCCTGCAAATAATCAGAATGGCACATACCAGTAGAAATAGTTGGCAAGAGCGTCACTAGTGCAAGCTTTGTTGATGAGGAATGTTGCAAGGTCACACTGCAAGCAAAAAACAGGCATTAAGAAAACCTCTCTCTATACACGCTCCAGTGTTCAGAAATTAAGAACAAATAAGAGAATAATATTAGAGAATAATCAGAACTTGGAAGCCTATTATGTCTGCACAATCAACATTAGTCTCTGATGAGAATGCATTCGTCTCACAAAATCAAGCTATAAAATGCGTATGCACAAAGACTTCATTATTTATCAGCCCAGATTTTAAAAATTCTTGTGTGCGAACGACTGGCTTAATCGACAGCAAACATCACTCATGAGGTAACATATTACAGTCTACATTGTCTGAGATGTAACTAAACATCAGTAATTTCCTGCATTTTCTGGAATTAAGGAGAAATTGGAGTAGGCAATAGTGCACTTTTTGCACACTAGGCAAGCAGATGATTCGACAGGCTGCTCCACCTGCTGGAGAAGCAACCGAACACACGGCCCGGTGGTTGGGCAAGTTGTGCATTTGTTTTGAAGGTTACTGTTGCATTTTTTGCAGTGTAATTGATGGTCTTCCTTCTTCAAGGAACCGCACAATTTGCCCAGCCACCAAGACAAGATATCAGTAGCTCCTCCAATCGGCAGGTGGCACAGCCTCTTATTTCAGCTGCTCAGCCAGCCTTTCCAAAAACTGTACGCACCCGCGACACCGGTTTTTCATTAATTACAGAAAATCCAAGCAAGTGACGATGTTAAATTACTTTTCAGAGAACGTAACAATAATACGCTACCTTGTGAGAGGCCAGTAGTTTCTGCACAGGAATTTTTTTTAAATCTGGACAGATGAATATGGAAGTCTGTGTATACAGCAACATGCAAAACAACACATTTCCTGTATGCATTGTCCACAAAGTGTGCCTACTCATAAGCAAGCAATGCCTGGATAATTTGAAAGCAGTTTACTCAAAATCCCGTGTAACTGAAGCATTCGCAGTGTTTTATCGTGCTTGTTCTTGTAATCATTATACGTTGAGCTGATTCCTAATGACTGGCAGGTAGCCAAAGTTATAGTGCCCTTCTTCAAATCTGGCGATCATTCCTCTTCTCCCTCACCTATTGGCCCATCTCATCAACCAGCATCATTTGCAAAAATCTTGAGCATGTCATTCACAGCCAAGTCATTACCTGCTGAGCAAGCCAGGTAAACAGCGTGCAATCCGAATATTTTTTTTTTTTTTGGGGGGGGGGGGGGAAGGAGAGCCGGCATGGCAGCATCCCCCCACCACTCACACCTTTTGTAGCTGAATATGGTGACCTGGCCGTGCCCATCTTCCTAAGCCTGCCTTGCACACACCCGCATGCATGCTGGTGGTCTGGCGCAGCAGGGGGTGTAAAATGTGCGAGTAAGTTTTTTTAATGTGCATATGCTAAAACCCCCAACTTCAGATTTCATCGATGTTTGTCTGTTCGAAGCCTCTCTCCGTGAAGGGAGTGCAATATTCAAAACTTCAAATAGTTTACAAAGGGTATTTGCCATTCGATTCAATTTGCACTGCACTTTCACCACTCAAACTAATCAAACCTCCTAAACAATCAGAAATTACAAATTTTCAATCCATCTAAACTCCCGACAAAACAGAGATTTCCAAATGGCAGTGGCAAGTGCAACATGCCATGTTGATTGCATCATGTCATGGCATGATACAATCAACAATTGGCTGCGAACCTGATAAGAGACGCAGCACACACAAAAGCGACCGATGCTTGTGGAGGACAGCGTAACAGGTGAAAATGTAGCTCGCAAGCACTGCTGAAGTTGTTTAGCGTCAACCGCTTTGATCGTTTTCAATTTACGTCAGTTAAAATCTGAAAACTGCATGTTCCAGGCCACAGAGGTCAAGAAAAAAACAGTCAGTCAGCCTCGAAGCCAGCCCGCGCAATCACACCGGTGAAACTGATATGCAAGGGGTGAGTCGGCTATGTGCTGTCGTGAACTCTGTGTTTCAGGCACTGTTCCACGACAGGTGCTATGCCTTCAGGGAGCATGGGTGGGCATGTTTCAGCTCTGGTTGTTGCTCTTAAATCCATTTCATGAGCCATCTTGTTGCTTTTTTCTAGTAGTGTACAGAGAGCTGGTCCTCTGACAATCAACCGCTAACGTCGCTCCTCCAGTAAGGAAGTATCTGACCACCTTTTGAAATACTTCATGACAGCCTTCAGTAAGCTACCTTGGCATGTGAGCATTAAGTAAAACTGTGATATTAGATTCATTTTTTTTTTACTGAATATATAACTGTTATGCAAAGAATTGTAAACAAGGTATTAGCATACAAAGTAAAGTTTATTACTATTACTACTATGCGATTCCCTCTGCCTTATTTAATGCCTGATATGCCTTACAGGTACCGTAAATCATGCTGTTGATGGGTAAAAACTGCAATACCTCTTTCTTTTCATACCTGTGTTTTGTGGAAAAGCATTTGTGCTTAGTTCAAACCACCTGCACTTGTATCCAAAATTATCTGAAAATATTCATTCGATCCGCAACCAATTTTTATTATTCATATTCGCTTTGCAACAAAAAATTTGATATTCACACACCTCTAATCAGTGTGTGGTGTCCCCCCATTAATATCTTCCGTGTGAGGGCCTTGAGGCGCAGCGCCGATAGATAAAATTTCTGCTGTCCCAATATTTATAACACAAATTATATTTCAATTTGAGCAGCCAGTGGACCTCTGATTAGACACTTCTCAACTTTGGTTGCAACTTCCAGGATCACAGAGTAAGGCTCAGTTTACAAGCTACAAGTTGGCAAGCTGAACTAACACCTTCATTTCTGATTAACTAGCTTACACTCCTTACAGTTTAGCAACTCTAGGTTTTGTCACTTCAATTTTCAAGACTTCCTTGCCTGCTCCCACTTAATAGAGCACACAAAGAGGAAATTGATGTGAGAAAACGTACAACATGACTGGCAGCCTCTGTGCCTAAATCCTCCAACTGAATCCAGCAGTCACCGCTTTGGGGACCTTTAATGCCTCTCATATGCTTCAGCACTTCCTCAGCATAGCTTTACAACAAAACAACAAACCAAAGAGGCCAAACTTGATGATAATTAATTTTTATGGCGCAAAGGCATCTGCGGCCAAAGAGCACCATGGCACAAGGTTGTTTGTTCTACTCAAGGTGGGGTCAAAGAGGCCAAACGGAGTGAAAACATACATCAGATTCGCTGCCAGGTTGCACAGGCTCCTGCAGGAAGGCATCGTCAGCACTGGTCACAGAGGAAGACATTGGGTTACGCAGGCCGTCCGTGAAGGAGTCTATGTGGGAAGCGCCAAGCTCTGCAGATGCTGTGAAGCTCCCCCTGATGAGGAAATGTGCTTGTTGTAAGGTTCAACGAGGAAGCTGTGAAAAACAGCTACTGAAAATGGATTGCATAACAGCAAAAGCTGGCACATCCGAATCTTGAAAAGATATCCCAATCACAGAAGGGCCAGAAATTTTTCAAGCATATAACAAGGGTACCTTAGAACTATGGCCGCCATGTGCCCCTGCTTGACAATAGCTCATACGCAACTGGAGTTTTGCTTTCATTTCCTGGGAGCAAGGATCCATATACGACTTTGTTGTTGCAACACTCGTTGCATGGGCTAACCAATTACACAACAATGGGCTACTATGTTGTGTCTACACCCCTCCGTATATATAGCTGGTATCAGACTTGTGTATCGCACTCAACCAGTGCACAGCAGACACTGCAAAATTAGGCAAGAGCAATGGTTGTAAGATGACATATGCTTGTGCCCATCTTGCTAGCAAGATCAAGAATGTGGCTCTACTTCCACAAGCACTCTGCCTTAACTGTGTTCTACAGAAGCTTGACCCCGACTGCACATGCATACCTTGTTTAGTGCTCAGCGACTATTCTCTCGACGACCTATTAAACTTTAGTGGAAGTGAACAAGAAGCCAAGGGGTACATCGTTAAATGTTTTCTCATGACAGAAGACACATTAATCAACTTGCTTTGGTCATTAATTAACCTTATTTTATAGCTGTACAGAAATGAGCAACCCGAGAAATATTGTGACAATTCATTTTGCGCCCCCTGCATACTGTGAAGCTAAAAAGCAGCAAAATGCTTTCAATTTCTCCTGAAGTCTCCGAAAAGGTTTGGTTTATCGGGGTTTAACGTCCCAAAGCGACTCAGGCTATGAGGGACGCCGTAGTGAACGAAATTTCGACCACCTGGGGTTCTTTTACGTGCACTGACATCGCACAGCACACGGGCCTCTAGAACTTCACCTCCATCGAAATTCGACCGCTGCGGCCGGGATCGAACTTGCGTCTTTCGAGCCGGCAGCCGAGCGCCATAACCACTCAACCACCGCGGCGGCAGTCTCCGAAAAGCCTCGATTCAATTTGTGCGCCTGAATCAATACACACTACTTTATAGGGCTTATCAGCAGACAAGGATGGGGAGAGGAAGGGCACTGGCTAGTTCCCTATTTCTGCACCCAAAATAAGTTTCAGTCATTAAAGCATAATGTTCCATCACTTCTAAACAAATATCCAAAGGAATTTTTTCCATCTAAGAAAGAATGTAAAAATTATTTCTGTAACCTCAACTGAACTCTTACGTGTCACCCTGATTTGATGTATCTTGCCTTGATTCTAAACTGACTAATTGACCTTTGACCGTGTGTTTCCATATCATCTAATGATTTTTATTTCTTTTTGTCTCACTGTTTGTTTCGTGTATATATACACTTTTGAGACCTGCTTTATTGCCCATATATCTTCAATGTGATTTTTGATGAGTGCGGTTTTCTTTCTTTTGTTGATAATCTGCGTTGACTGCTGTCTTGTAATGTGGCCCTTGGGCCTTCGTCAAGTTGCTTAGTGCAACTTTTAGTCCAAGGGACCATTCAGAGTTTGTGTTTGTACCGCTCTGGAGAATAAACGAATTGAATTGAATTAAGTAGCATAAGAGGGCCATAAGTAGAATAAGAGGGCTCTCACACAGTCGCCATGATCCCCGTTTGGTCATGTTCTATGTGTGTGGAACAACAATGCCACCACTACGGTATGGGGTGGTGCTGGTGCACATTCTCAAGGTTATGCTACACACAAAGCGAAAACATTTGAAAGTACTAGAAGGGAAGACAGCTGCTGGCGCAGCTCAGTTAGAGCACACTGCATGTAACATGCAGAGGCTGTGGGTTCAGATCCCACTGGTTGTCTTTTCTCCTACTTTCTGTAAAATCATCTTCTGTCTGAACTCATCACACAGCTAACCTCCCCATCCAAATCAACAATGATACAATAAAAAAATATAATTCCCCTGTGCTTTCCTTTGTTTCAGGGACTGTCCATACATTTCACGCTTCTTTCAGCCTTGCTGGACACAGTCAGCCAGAAAAAGCAAGAGCTTTGCTAATGAGCCGGAGCTTCAAGGACCGCAAAGAGTGCATGGACCCTCCTTGTGCACTGTTGTACTGTGCCACACTACATTAAGCCTAGGAACAAATAGGTGTCAGCATTGATTTGACAGATCCGGCAGTTGGAGCCAGCTGTTTCACATGCTTCACAACTAAAATGACTTCTAGCTGACTTTTATTCTTTGCACTCCCAGCAGAAACCCTTGCAAGCACAGAAAAGTGCAGAGGCCATAAAAATGTACAATCTCACTCTTACTTAAGCAGAAAGAGCAACAGTGAGGGCAGGCACCACAAACCACGGACTAACCTGTCTCCACGCTCTCCGGGCACAGGTCCTGGGTCAGGTTCGATCGCAGGTGGCAAAACAGTGCTGCTGGATGCAGAAGCTCGCATCACATTAGGGTCGCTGTTGGTTGTGCGCTCATACTTGAGCGCCTGTACAAGTTGTAGCAGGTACAGCAGCAAGTCGTCGGAGTGGGCCTGCCGCAGCCGAGCCACAGCATAGCGCCGCACAGCGGGGTGGCCAAATTGGGGCCCAAGTAACTCCAGTGCATCATCTACATCCATTGGCTGCCACGTCCGCACCAGCTCCAGAGCCTGCCGGGCCTCAGGACCCGATTGCCAGTTGACACACTTGACAAACTTGGCAAGAGCCTGCACGGGGCACCATACAAAACAGTACAGCAAAATCCCCATCCAGCAGTGAAACTGTTTAACCATCAAGCATCTTCTCACTTAGGCTAATATAGAAATGCTAGTGGGCTTCACCATAACAAATGCAGGCTGCATGGTTTGAAAAACCGAATGCAGCCTAATGCTTTCCTTTGGAAATGGAACCGTCACTGTCATTCCTTGGCACTGGGAACCCTTTGTTGATTTCTGATCACACAGCATCAATTTAAGAAACATTATTCCTTAATCAATTCCTCTGCTCATAAGGCCTAATTAAATATTCTGTCATGCAATTCCAAGCTGTATTACCTTTAATGTATTAAATCCAAGTGTATCCACTATCCACAATCAATGCAAAAGTGAATGAAAAATGGTCACCTTCTTCTGGCTCTGCAAATAGAAGCGAAACTTCCACACCAAGTCCTGCTCTTCTGATGTTAAAGCTTTGGTTGAAGGGTAGTTCACAATCACCTGCGCCATAAGCAAACAAGAAACTAATTGAAGCATGCCATAAGTGATGTTCTAAAAAGGACACAGTAGATAGACATAGTAGATAGTAGTAGACACAGTTACAACCTCAGCTAAAGCATAGAAAGCATAGTAAAAAAAAAATAAATAGGTACTGAAATTCCCCTCCCCCCCCAAAAAAAAGAAACAGCTAAATTTTCTGAGCTGAATAAAAAGAAAATAGCTGGCACACTAGTCTTCAGAAAAATAGTCTTGGAGACTGGCACAGGAAATTAAGGACTTTTATGAGGAGAACAAGATTTTCGTGGCAGTATCTTAAAAAGTTCAAATACTAGACTGCCATTTCATTCCAGCAATACTTTCTGCGAAGGCTTGAACACAAACATGCTCAATGAAGGACAGCTTAACAAACAATCAATCTGAGAAACCAACTGCATCAAACAATGTTTCTCTTTATAGATTGAGCTAACTCATTTTGCTACTAAAACACGAGAGAAAGGCACTTCATGTCCACCAGCATTCTATCTAGGCTGCATGCTATCCTTCTTGAAGCCATGAAACTTGTGAAGAGCACACAGCAGAAGAGGTGTACTCTAGAAAATCGTCACAGTGTACCAACTGGTGCTACCTTACTGCCCAGCCTCAACAGAAACTAATTTTTTCATACTGCAGAGCAAGTGAACACGTAAGAAGGAATGTTGCTCCACACCTGTAATCACATCAGAACTGATAAGGTAAAGAAAACCAACTGACAAACTTTAAGAGACCTTCTTCCTTCCTAACATCCAAGCACTCACATTGAGCTGGTCTCGAGTGGCAGCATTCGGTTTGAGGTCCTTGTCAGTGAGGCCCGAGCGAAGACTACGTGATAGCTTGTGATGCTTGCTTTCCACCAGATTCTCCTGCATACAAGCATGAACACTGGCAGTGTTAAGACTTTCCGCCATTTGGCTCTCAAGTGGAGCGAAACAGTACGATGAACATATGCAAGCAAAAACATATAAAATAACCATGAAAATGAACAGCTCATACGGTCAGCCTTTGCAGTAACCACCATCATCGTCAGCCTAACTATCTTATCCACCCGCCAGCTTTCTCTCATCCCTTGCTACGCTTGCCCTCTCCTGGAATCCACTCCGTTACCCTAAAGGACCATTAGTTATCTTTCCTTTGTACTAAGTGCCCTGCCCATGCCCACTCCATCTGCTTGATTTCAACTAAAATATTGTCAGCCTTCCATGGATCATCTTCTTTCACATGTATATACCATCATCATCCCGCGGCTCCACCTGTGGCACGCGCCTCGGGTTCGCCATTAGAAAAAATGCCAGACACGGCCGTCTTGCCGTCTCGGCCTAGCCTTCTCCTACAAACGTCCTGCCGTCTCGGCCTAGCCTTCCTTCACAAGTGGTGGAGGTGAACTTCGATCCCCTTGCTGCCTTGTACCCTGCCTCTCGCTGTAGCTGCGTCCAGTCACCGTTTCGCACCTACCACCATCGTCATGCCAACCGAAGACTACCCCAACCCTGCCGGACACCCCACCTCGGTCTCACCTGTATCGCCTCCTCCGACCGCGCCCTTCCAACAATCCGACCCGCCGATGTTCGCTGGCTGTCGCGACGAAGACGTGAATGACTGGCTCGACAACTATGAACGCTGCAGTGCCTACAACCGGTGGGACAATGCTTTAAAATTTCTCAACGTTTCTTTCTACCTCATTGAGGTCGCCAGAATCTGGTTCATAAATCACGAGCCCCACACCACTAACTGGTCCACCTTCAAACAGCAGTTCGGCTCAAACAGCAGTTCAAACAGCAAACTTGCATTTATTCCCTCGCCCACTATGCTCTCTTCCTACCTCTTAACATTAAGCTATCATTTTTTCTTGTTATAGCTTACTGTGCTGTCCTCAATTTAAGTTCAAGCCTTTTCGCTAGCCTCACCTACGGCATGGAAACTTTGAGGCTAATGAAAAAGCTTTTGCAGTATAAGTGCATTACATTGTGGACTAAAGAGGATGCAAAATGTGCTTAGAATAGTGCTACAATGGCAAAGCCTTCGACTTGTAGCTAAGCTGTCACTGGCTGTACAAGCTGACTGATGTAGCAAAAGCGCAACCAAGAGGTACAATTCCTCAAGAGCAGTGCATAAGGTACTGTTCCTCGGGGCTATTTTCTAAGATGGTGTATGAGCAGCTAAAAAACTCTGACGACCGGATGCTGAGTTACGTGCTAGTAAAGTGGATACAGTAAAGAACATATCAATGTTTCAAAACATTGACACACTTAGTAATGTACTGAAGAACTGATGCCCTTATGGGTGCAGACATATAAGAGTTAAAATAATGAGGGTTTCTGCGTTGTACACAAAGAGCAAGAAAAGCCTTGTCAACAACAGGAATGATGCTAAAAGAAACCCACCACAATGGGTATGACAACATACTTATGCCTACCCACCGTGGAGGAATGCTGCTAAAGCCATAAAGGAAGCCTGCAGTTAAAAGCAAAATATGCTTTCTACGTCATATTTGCAGTTTGATTGCTAGATAACAGGAAATGGCATTTTAGCAGTTCTAACAGAAGGCAGCAACACATTGCCATGCAGCGGTCACACAACACCAACGAGGCTACGTCCTTGGGCTTCAAAAGATCTCACTGCAATGCTATCTGTTCTTTACACAGCAAAACAATATTTAATGGTAACTTTTCTTAATGGGCACCATATAGTAGAAGGACATCACAACTTCAATTCAACAAAGAGTTCACTTAAGAATGAGATTAAACTCCTATGCAAATGCGTAAGTTAAAAATTGACACCACTTTTCAATGCGTCCATTGTCTGTCAGAAGACTGTACTCACATAGACAGAAATGTCAGGAGTGACAAACATTCATTTTTTTTAGCATTTTTATGAATTATAAGTTTTAGCACTACACAAAAGGCATTACAAAACCAGCAAGAAAAATGCAAGCCAGTTTATCGTAAAATTCAGAGCTTCGACCTCTATGACTAGAGATCCACTATTCGGCCCAATGTGATGTGCTTTGTTATGTTAAATCTATTCATTGATATGACAGCTGAAATGGTACCTCAGAATAAGCTATCTCCTTGATGTATGTATGGATGCTCCACAATAGAGAAGGAGAAATTCAATACTGGGGAAACTACAACCACAGTAAAGCGTATTACAGTGCAGAGTTAATGTGGTCTACACATAAGCACGAAAGTGGTGAAGAAACCCTTACCAGGGAGACATCTGGGTCTGGCACAGTTACGATCTCTGCAGGTAGGCTTGCCTGGCATGGGTCGTCTCCATCCTTCATGAAGCAGAGGAAAAACATAAGTTATAAGATACCCCATTTCATGTTCCTGCCCATCAAAGTAACAGAAAAGCCCCACACACGCTATACATCACGGACTTATCCAGGAGTGGAGAAGATGGCTTTCCAAGACATGTGCACATCTTCAATGTTTAGCTCCTTCCTACGCCCTCTCCCATGACACAGGCCTATGCCACCCCCCCCCCCCCCCCCCCACCCCCTGAAAAGAGAGCTCTCCCTGGGCGTCGCCACATTGCTCGCTGGGCTGTTCGCGAAACCAGTTTGCAACAGTCCAGAGAGGAGACATTTTGAAATCCTCCTCATCCGATGAAAAGGCTTACAAGACTGGTTATCAAGGCCATAAAAGCATGCCAGCTCTGATTAGCAACTGCATAGCTTACTCAATTTTGATGCTAGAACTCTTAACTACTCAATTATCACCACTCACTGAGTTTGTTCCAAGGCTCATGAAGCCTTGCAAAACTTCCACACACTGGCATGTGGCTTTGAAATGGGTAATCATCAGTCATTAGCTCACCTTTTCGAAATAGATGACGGTGTACTCTTGATCACGGAACACAACCCTGGGGAACTCAATCATTAGGAACATTTGGTTGGAGCTTGACTTTTCCTTGCTGTTCACAACCTCTATCTCACGAAAGGTGAGCCTGTCAAGCCAGTCAACCTTCAGCAGGCGGCCATTTCGGTGCTTTTTGCTTAGCTGCGAGTGAATAAGAAAGAGAACCAGGCGGCGTTTATGAATGAGATATTGTGCAACAATCATGAAAAAGAAGACAATCAAGTGCAATTGTAGCAAGAGTTGACTGAGTGACGTGAACGAATGCCTAGTGGATTAGCCAGCACTCCACGAAATGAAACATCAGGAAACTCAGGCATTACTGTAGAATCTGTGCACATGGCGCAGTGCTTAAGCCAAAGAAATGAAAAATCTTTAAAATGAAATGAAAAATCTTTATTTGCCATCAAATACAGATGGAGGGGATTGTAGAAAAAAAGCTGTCCTTGGACAGCTTTCAGAACATTCTGAACTTCCCACAATCTTTACGCAGTTCTTGAATAATGTTTATTTTGGCATTTGACAGTGCAAAAAATAAAGCATGTCATTTGTTACACAGAATAATAAAGCACAAATGCCCCTGAAAATAGCACCCTCAAGGTGTGCACCATGGACGAAGCATTTTAAAGTATGCAGTAAATAAAGAGATACTCAAATCAGACATGTAGGTAGAATTGTAATTTGTCTAGGGATCACAAAAGTACACTGTATAGAAGAGACACAATCACCTCCTCTGCCACTTGTGCAAATTGTGCACGCACATATTTTATATAAGTTAAAACATTTGCTTACCTTCACAAGCCTTGTCATCTGTTCTTTGGAGCCAAATGCTTTGCCCGGAGTCTGCGTCTTGCTACTACCGTCTGCCTCAAAGCCCAGCCAAAGGCGCAGGTCATGGATACCCTGACGCATTGCCCTGTCGCCAAGACAGAGACATTTTTCTTAGCCTCCTAAAATAGTACTGCATAAAGCGTTGAAAGGAGAACTGGAGGAAAACTGAATTCTTGTTCTACTGACAACGCATCTAGCCTAATAAAAAGCTTTGGCACTTCAGCAAGCTCTGAGCAGATAACTTCAATTTCGAGCTGGATACTCCTCAATTACTGGCTCTCCATACTATCCGTACCAGCATTTATTTTGCATTTCCAGGACAGGAGCAGTGAACTGGAGTACTGAAAAAGACACAGCAACTTACCCATATTTGCCAAATATTGTGACTGTTGTGCCCCCTACAGGAATGCTTTTGCGAGGACCATACACATCCCACACTGTCAAGGCCAGCACAGCATTGCGTGGCAGGTCACTGAACTTCAATGGCAGCTTCAGCCATTCGTTCCAGCTGCATGTAGACACAACAAGTTAAAGTCTGAATTGCGCACAAACAAGTGTTACTATGTGAAATGCAAGTCCACAAAAGACATATTATGAAAATATTTTCACCTCTTTAGCAATTAAATATAATACCAGACATACCCATTGTTAATATCCTTAATGCCTGGAAAAGTGAACCCTGTTTATCATCCACAACATAAATCGATACCTGCTGCTCAAAATAGGTAAGACCTGGTCAAATTGAAAGAGATTCCCAAAGGAAATAGATGCTGAGAGTCACAAATGCAGAAGAGACGTAAGCAGATATAAGCACTATAAGCAGTATGAGTAGCATAAACAACAGACATGAGAAAGGGTGCACACAACACGGCATAGACACACAATAGCACAATGTTGCGTGCTTCATTTCCATTGTGTTTCACTCTTCTTTGTGCTTTTTATCTTCTAAAGCAGTGACATACCAAAGAATATTTTTCCCTCATGAGGGAGGAGTTGGACAAGTGTTTGGCTTTTCAGAGAGGCAATAAGGAAAAACTGTACAGCTTATGTGGCACTGTTTACGTTTCAGTGGAGGGGCTGAGGGGTTTTCAAGCACAAGAATCCTCCTACATGAGAAGTGTACTAGCCAAACATACCAAAAACCAAACAAAGTACTGTTATGAAATGAAATGCTGGAATGATGGTCACAGGCATCTCAAGTGTTTTATTTACACTTCTATGGAAGGATTTATATGTGTCACAAGAGTCGTAGCTCTATTTTCTACATGAGCTAGAAAAAATGTTTCAGGAGGGTGGTCACAGCTGCGCAGACAAATTTATCTAAGTCTAAGTAGTGCCAGGCAAATGAGCACAGTTCTGTGCTCTGCACCCCCAAGACAAAACCTAGAAGTGGGCTCCACCAATGGTGGCAAATATACTTCGAGGGCTTACGGGACTTTTTCTTCTGCGTTTCTCTTGCATGTAAAAATCTTCACGAACAGAAGACTCACTTCCAACGTGTAGTGAAGGGTTTGTATGAGGTCTGGACGGGCAGGGCTAGTGGTTTTCCCCCTGAGAACACCTGACAGGAAACAACAAGGTCCGATCGGTTCTCATCATAGAGGCTTGAATGCCTCAGCATGGGGTCATTCAGCAGCGCCTGGTGGCTGGGCCTTTCCCTTGTGCCTTCAAGTGTACCCCTAAAAAGTGAGCAGCAACACAACCATCATTTTAGACCTTCCAATCAGCCACTACAAAAGAATTTAAGGGCCAATTCACAGCAAAATGACAACAAAAAAGCTACACAATTTTCCAGGCGCTAAGACCAGGAACATAATGTATGATCGGTGCTCCATGGCAACTCAATGCAACACAAAGAACACAAAGTGAAAGCAGAGGTAGATCCTGATCAACGTTAACATCAACTCTGGCTGCAGTAAAAAATCACCTTTCTTTTGGACAGTATAGAACACAAGTTAAAGAAATGCATTATACTATGTCCTCATGCAGAGCATGAACAAATGTCAAACACTGCACCCTGCTCTAGCTTCTAGGAAAAACTACACACAAAAGCAGCACAGGATGCCATAGGAAGCCCATTCCATCTAAAGCACTTCTGATAGCAATGAAGAAAAAAATTTAGTTACAGTATCCAAGCAACACCCAATGAGAGAGCATGTATGCAGTGCTTTTTATCAGGGGCAGATTTAAGAATGAGAGGGAGACCCCTCAGGAAAGAAATTTGACAATGAAAAACTGTGCTGAACCCCATTTCTTTCTATGAAAAATGTCCAAGTTATATATAGTTCAAATAGGACTGCCCCCCACCCCCTTCCACCAACCACTCCTCCACAAGTGGCCCATAAATATGCCCCTGCTTTGTCTAGTTTGTATTCCACTGAAATATACATGAGAACTGGTTTATGGGGGTTTAACGTCCCAAAGCGACTCAGGCTATGGGGATGCCGTAGTGAAGGGCTCCGGAAATTTCGACCAGCTGGGGTTCTTTAATGTGCACTGAAATCGCACAGTACACAGGCCTCTAGAATTTCGCCTTCATCGAAATTCGACCATTGTGGCTGGGATCGAACCCGCACCTTTCGGGTCAGCAGCCGAGCATCATAACCACTAAGCCAGTGCGGCGGCTCCGTACATGAGAACTATTGTGGAGAGGGAGCCATGCATGTTTCATGCTTTCTTGTAAATAGTTTCCATAAGCTACACATTTCATTTTTACACAAGAAAAAAAAAGGCACACATGGGCTAGGCCTGCACTTACATGCAGCAATCGTAGTCTGGCAAAAAAGAAGGGGCAGTGAATGCAGACTTCCATTGGGTTTTTATGTGACACTGCAGCTTTGAGGCAAAGCAAGGCCTTTAGGCCAAAGGTCTTTATGTAGAAGCCTTTAGGTGAAATGCCTCCAGCACATAAGAACCTTAAGCACCCATCATAACTAGTGCTACTGTACGATATTCTGTGCTTAGCAATGCTAAACTGTCTGCTATTTTTTTCACGATGACAGCAGTCACAGTAAATCTTCTGCCAACAGAGAAGATATATGGCCCGCTCCAAGTTGAGACTTTTTCTTAACTTTACAGCCAGCGGCAAAAGTAAAGAACATTGTTCGTTATCTCGTGACCTTGCAAGCAACCTCCGAATGGAGTTGCATAGTGTTAGTTGCATAAGTAAACTTCAAGCTGAAAGCCTATGGCCTGCGTCCGAAAACTGTCACAAATGTAAATACATTATGCAGGGTACACAGTCAGCTATCAAGCAGCAGGAATTTCAGCGCAAACCTACCAGTGGTCCAAACCACCTTCATAAGAATCATAAGAGAAGACACATATTTGAGGATGCCAAATTGTCAAGCAAAGCGACGATTGGAATTAGCTGTCTTCGATCTGGTTCCCAAGCCACAAAGTTAAACATCTGCTCTCAGCTTATTGTCACATTTTGTCATGTGAATCTTTCATTCATATTCTAAAGGGCTTTGATTCATGGTTCAAAAAAGTATGTAAAATACTGGGTGCATATTTCGTCGGACAAGTTAACGAAAATGTTCGATTCAGACCTCAGGGCACAAGCTTTGCATGGACGCAAATTTCGCTGCCGATTTCGCATAAAGTGACGCACCACAAACGAAACTACGGGGCGATGTCGGAAACACTGTGAGTCAATGTTGCCCCAGAACGAATGATTTTGCCTACACGCTGTCACACACACGGCCGCGCTCCGCAAACACTCTTATCGTGATCATCACGGCAGGTGTTTAGCGACAGTGGGAGAAAGGAAGCACAAGCTCCTTCTGAGGCGTGTAACGGATTCTTCGACCGCCTTTACCTCCACGAAAGAAGCACGGAGCCAAGATCGCCCTTAAGACCGGATTCTTCTACGCGATCGGATTATCTTCGCGGCATCGCTCTGTTCGAAAAGCAACCGCGTACAGCGAGGACATTCAGAACAATTACCCTGCCGCCTGTCTCTTGCAGCTACGACCCCCGGAACACACTCAAAGACGCGATCGTGATTTGCACAGCGACCCGCAGCACAAGAGCTTGAACAAACGGTACGGGCACGCTGACAGGCGATCGGAGCGTCAAGGGTATGCAGCTGCGAGCGCGAACACAAAAGACGGAGCGGGCCACAGCTGTTGTAAAAGGGCTTCTTGTCGTCAAAGCCTGAAATGGAGACTGCTTGAACGCAGCGTTCTGAGCAGACCTGACCCTTGCGCCACGTTCATGAAAGCCTGCAAACTATGGTTACACTCTGACAGGAAATACGACACGGGTTTCGGCAACTGTAAACGCTACTTGAAAAAAGCGCAATGAACAGCTGATAGCTAATAGTTTAAGACCACCCCTTTTTAGAATATGGCTTGCGTCAAAACCACATCATCCACAGGCAGTTTAGGCTCATAAAGTAACAAGAGATGTTCATGCTTTCATACTCACACTTTAATTTTAAAATTTGTGTCCAAGTCACAGCTGTAAATATGCCGAAAAGTCTGGAGCGACTCCGACTCCTCCGAGTACGCCGCCATGTTTTGTGATACTGCTCCGCAGCAAGTACAAATTAGGTTAATAAATATAACTAAATAATATATATATTTATTAGAAAAACTATTGAATGTAATTTTATGCAATACTTATTTGTGTAATATTTTATAAAGTAATTTGTAGGTATTTATTTGCCGCGAAGCTTCTACCGCCGAGAAAGCAAGTACGATAGCGAAGCAGCCGATATTAGAGACGAGGAAACAGGAGGAAACGCCCGGTAGTCTTGATAAGTGCGTCTAGCAAACCTCTGCAAATTTCATTGTGGCAGCGCTTGCCAACATTTGCTCTATAAAGGCATCACTGTGCAGAAGGGTTGAGTAACGACTTGCGTAGAGCGCTGTAAATTACGTACGTCGAAGCAGGGAGACCGCCCCGGTACTTGTTGGTGCAGCCGTCTTCTAATGCGTTGAAGAAAGTTTGCCATGGCTCTCAAAGGAATCCGAGTCCTCGAGATGGCAGGCCTGGCTCCGGCACCTTTCTGTGGAATGGTTCTACGTGACTTTGGCGCTTCCGTGATTCGAATTGACAGGGTACGTCATTCCGGCCGGCCGCTTGCAATTCGCGCCCGTTTGTAGCACAAGCTTAGCTCTACTGCACTGTGACCCATGTGTGAACTGCTTTCTTTCAGCCCAAGCCGCAGTTTGATGCAGATCGCCTGTGCAGGGGCAAACGCTCTATTGTGATCGACCTCGGGAAGGAGCGAGGCGTTGCATTACTTCAACAGATGGCCAGCACGTCTGACGTTCTAATTGAAGGTTACCGTCCAGGTAAAAAACACGCTTTACCGAATAGCATTATGTACTCGCGTTAACGCTGTCGGAAGCTTGTCAACAGTGCTGTTTGTGCCTGCCGCTCTGGAGAAGGCTGTCTATAAATTTTGTGCAGCGCTCGAAAACGATTGGTTGTGAATATAACCATATATTCATATCAATGCGTAGTCAGCTCAGCCGCGCTCAGTAGATATGCTGGGACGGCAGTAGTACGTAATGTACATGTCCCCGAGGGCGTTGCACCACCGAGTGGCTGTTTTGCTAGGCAGACACTTTTCCTTGATATATATGTCACCGTAATTTGTCGGCATGAAAGAAGGAACTTTTGCCTACTTCCGTGTTTTTGCTGCGCGGTGATACATTGTCGACTATTAAGGCGCGTCATTTGCCTTCTACGTGGTTCAACAACACAAAGTGCCAGAAACTTTCCTTCTGCCCTCCGTAATTTGCAACATTCCGTTTTTTCCCCCGTTGTCTTTCTCTGCCAATCATGCCTCACCCCCCCTCCCGCACACACACATAACCGATTTTAATTCTTTTTTTATATATCCCAAGCTGTGCTTTCGTGGCGCTGAGCGTACTACTGTAACAGTCCCGAAACAATTTTTGAAGATGGCATACATATAACCGAGCGCATCACAGGACAAGGACGGAGGACAGCGCTTCCTGTTCTCCGTCATCAAGCCCAAGTCTCTTCGTTATTCGCCCATTCGTTAAATCATGTGCCGATAAACGCCCGAAGCAAATATGCAAAGCTCCATGCACAGCACAGAACGTGCATCCTTTCTCTGAAATCTGCGCTACATTTCCTGCGCCTATATAGCTGTTTCAAATTCCCGCCGTCGGTTGAACCTTTGTGACGTTAAATTTACTGCTGTGGAAGCAGACGATCATCTCAGTGCTGACGCAAACTCGTCTGCTGCGCTTCCTGCTCAGTATATAGGCATCGCAGGAAGAAGAAAAACTCGGCTACAGTAAGATGTTCTATAGGTGCCCGATTATAATTAGATTAATTAATGAGACTAGTAGCGAACGGCAGCCCCCGGCTATCGCATTTCAGCGAGCGATCAGGGAATGCCTCGACATGTCGATGCACACTTTCGAGGGCGACCGACCGTCCTTGAATGCTTGAGAGCTGTCTGTCTTGACATCCAGCCATCGCCACAGGCCGGGCTGCCAGCGTCATGACCCTCCGGGACACGAACGTGTGAGTGCAGTGGGGCCATGCGGGGGCCCAAGGACCGGCGTGTCCTAAACTCCCCTGTGTCCATTAAAGTTTTCACCACCACCACTGGCAACGATAAGCCGGATGTGGAACACTTCCGAGGCGCCTTTGGTTGTATTAGTACTGGTTTGCGACTCGCAGTCGCAAAGCTAGAAAATCGAGCAGCTTGCGAGTGTCGCTTTTCGACCAATGCGACCATTTGCGAGTGTCGCTTTTTTGACCAAAGCGGTCGCACGGCCTGCGCCGCTCGACGGGATGAATGCGTAGCGAACAAAGCACTGCACTGTTCGCGCACGTGGCACCGTGACATCTCAATGCACCCCTTTTTTTTCAATTGTATAACTCTAAACAGAAAGGAATAAAAATGGAGTTTTTCCCATATAGGCGTTTTCGTGTTTAGGGTGTGGGCTGAGCACAGCACAGCGAAGCCATGCAAAGGAAAGTGGCAGGTGTAACGGTGAGAGGCAGGAAGAGAGCAGAGTGGGTTAGGGAACAAACTTGAACTAATGCGTCCTGTACAATCGAGGCCGCGGATATATCGAACCCGGATATTTCGAATTATTGGTTATATCGAACGTACAGATTTTGTTTCTTTATTTGTTTCTTAGAACATGTCAGGGGTGGGGGGCGAAGCTAAAGCCGTGATAGCGCCTGACCTCGGCCCCCCAATACAAATTCAGCACTAAAATTGAATTACTACATTCCGGCAAACGGCATTGCACTTGTGAGCCAAAGAAACATTTGCTCATCAGAAAAGGAATATTGTAAACAAACGCAATCACATGAATAACACATATGCAAATGCACTTCACTATGAGAGTACTAACGTTGTACGAAAGGAACATCCCCTTGACAATCCTAAAGTATGGAAAAGTATCGCTGTATTTCGAACTACAATTTCGCCGACCGTTCCATATATCGAAGTGCGCGCCGCGCCTCTGCTTGTGGCACTTTTCTTAATGGCGTTCTTCGAGCACTTTTGCGTGCGCGTAGACAGGTCGGCTGCGTGGTCTTCGGCACCGCGTGGCGATATGAACGTGGGATGTGCTTGAGGGTGGCCTTCGGTGCTTGTACTGCCTGCTTGTACTCATTTTCCACGCCACATTGCTGCCATGCGGTGAAGCCAACCTAACTAAATCCTAGCGGTGGCCCTTATGTGGCTTCCTTCGCTGCCGAAGGCGTTGGTGAAACCAGCTGTACTATTATACCTTAATCAGCGCTTTTTCTACTTATCGTGCACTGGTAACATAATTAAGCATCTTGTATTAGGCAGTGGATCGCGGCAAGTCGCTGTAAGAAGTCGCGGCAAGTCGCTGTAAGAAGTCGCGGCAAGTCGCTGTAAGAAGCGCATCACTATACGCGTCACAAGCGTGGGTGCTCTGTATTCTCGCTTCTATGCTACAGATAAGCTTAACTGATGTGTCGAACTATTTCTCAATCGCCTTCGAGTTCGATATATCCTGGTTCGACTGTATTCGAATCAACTAGCTCGAGAATAAATTGACACAATTTTGAGTCCTAATGTCTGATTTTTTTCATTTTCGCGGACATATTTCCACGAAGTTATTTCAGCGAGGGTCATTTATAGCCTAAATTAAGCAGAAAACATTTTCAATGGCCATGGAAGTTTTTCTTTTTTTAACCCTTTGTGGCACGGCTTCTCAGTCTGTGCAGTGGTCTGAAGGCTGCAGAGCTAAAAGCAGCATTTTCCTGAAATAGCCCGTGTCAGATTAAGTGCGCGGGTATGTCCCAACCCGTCAAAGAAGAAAAAAACGCTGATGGGGAAATCGTGTGACAGTAGATGTGCATGCACACGTACGTACAGGTGCCCACAAAAGTTTTCAGAGCACGAAAATTACAACAAAGCCCAATTATTGGGCAGCCTAAGCATACAGCCATGAACTGAATTGTTGTGCTTTGTAGTTCCCACCGCGACTTGTAGGCATAATGCACCCCTCAGTGCTTGGCTGCGCTTGTTGTCGGCGAGGAAATTGACGTTTTTTTGTGATTTCGACGTTCCGAAAACTTTTGCGAGCACTGTATACGTTTTCGCGTTTACTCTGCTCTGACTATTGAACAGTCGCTGACTTTCCTGTTATTTTGGTGTTGTTGAACTTCGAAGTTATGAGCCATACCGTCCTGCGGTGTTGTTACATATATTTACAGATTTTTAACGTTGGACGACGACCTTTTTGAATTCTCTCGGCCGAAAAGAGTGTATGTTAATGGGGCTGCCGCTTAAAGAAGTCCCCTTCTGACAGCAGGTGTCACTCCACCGTCATGCTTCCGCCGTAAAAAAGGAGCACATTAATTCGTCTTTCAAATGAATCTGTCAGAACTCATATACCCCCCCCCCCCCCCCCCCCCCCGGTCTCCCTGTTGCGGTGGCTCAGTGGTGTGGTTATGGCGCTCGGCTGCTGACCCGAAAGACGTGAGTTCGATCCCGGCCGCGGCGGTCGCTCGCTAGAAGCTCGTGTGCTGTGCGATGTCAGTGCGCACGTCAAAGAACCGCCAGGTGGTCGAAATTATCCGGAGCCCTCCACTGCGGCGTACCTCATAACCTGAGTCGCTTTGGGATGCTATACCCCATGGAAGCATCAAATATGCCCCACGTCCGGCGCGTGTGCTTGCGTGTCGTCAGAGAAGAGCGCAGCAAAGAGTGAACCGCGCGACGAACAATGCGGCTCGGCTGTACAGCTGCACCTCTACTATGCCTCCTGCTGCGCGAATGACCCTGAGGCCTCCGGTCCTACATGTGTTATACATACGTCCGGGTGATTGTAGCCAAACTATCGAAAACAGCAGAGCCGTATGTTGTAGACGCATGGCCGGACTCCAATTCGTCCGCAAGTGTAGTAAAAACTGTCGTCGCGTTTTCGAGCTGTTCACTTCTTCAACTCGCTCCCTCTCCAGCGCAACTGTTGTTCTTACGGGCGCGCTCCGACCCCTCCTGCCCGGAGTCCTGACTACTCCCACCCTTATGCCAGCTTCGAACACTGCTCCTTCCAACTCACCCCCCCCCCCCCTCCCAGGTTTATTAGTCCCGCTATACTTACATTATTGTCTGGTGTGTCAACTCAACTGGCTGACCACAGTTAGCTGCTTGGCGCTTAATTTGAAGTCGAATAGAAATGTTTTTGTCTCTCTCTGTGTGCAACTCTACTGCCTGTCAGAGGAAGCGGTTCTTTATTACAGCACGCCTGTCGGCAATTTCATGAAAAGAAAAACTGGCGGTGGTTTAGCTGCCCCGCCGCGGTGGCTCAGTGGTTAGGGCGCTCGACTACTGATCCCGAGTTCCCGGGGTTCGAACCCGACCGCGCCGGCTGCGTTTTTATGGAGGAAAAACGCTAAGGCGCCCGTGTGCTGTGCGATGTCAGTGCACGTTAAAGATCCCCAGGTGGTCGAAATTATTCCGGAGCCCTCCACTACGGCACCTCATCTTTCTTTCTTCTTTCACTCCCTCCTTTATCCCTTCCCTTACGGCGCGGTTCAGGTGTCCAACGATATATGAGACAGATACTGCGCCATTTCCTTTCCCCCTGAACCGATTATTATTATTATTATTATTATTATTATTATTATTATTATTATTATTATGAGGAGGAGAGGCTCATGGCTCAAGTAGTGGAGGCGCAGGAACCTTTGGAAGCGTGCTGCAGTCAAGAATACGGTATTAGGGACGAACGGGACAATAGGTCCCCCTAGGGCGGACTTAGCCCTCTCATTAGAAGCAATGCCACAGTGCCCAGGGACTCAGTGAAAACGTACTTCTGTAATATGTGGTGGAAGAAAAAATCGAAGGGAACAGCTCATAGGGGTATCCCTAGGTTTTTCGAGCGCTGTCAAGACGGAAAGGCTGTCTGAAAGTATAATAAATAACCTGAGAGATATTGCAGGGAATCCTGATTAAGGCCAACTGAATGGCCAGAAACTCGGCGACAAAAATAGGGGTATAGTTCAGGGGCCTGAAATGAATAACTCCAATCAAGAGCCATTGAGTAAATGCCGATGGCTGCCTTTTCATTTCGCTGGGAGGCACCTGTAAAAACGGCAATATGGTTAGGAAAATTATCCGCTCCGTTTCGCTGGGCGTTCCTTCTTCATCTTCGTCCCACTTGACACGGCGCATGCGCACAGCTGTTGCAGCTCGGTTTGGCCGGCGCGCCGCGCCGCCGGCAGCAGCTAGTGCTCCGCACCACGTTGCTTGTCACGTGACCGACCACGTGGCGGTGGCGCCGCCACCGTCACGTGTCACCGGCACGCTGAAGGCTGGAAATGCTACCGTATAGTGTAGCTATCGCTACAAAAAAATTGGGCCGACCCTTAAGCTTCGCCTTTAAGAGTAGACTGCCGCAGCGTTATCGGGTCTCGTTCACAACGACTACTAGATTACATTATTCCTAATTAGTATACTCATAATTACACACGTGCACTCCAATATACACGCCTTTAAGGCACCTCACTAAACCAGACCACTAGTGAGTGTGAGACCACAAGTAAAAGGACTGTCATATTTTTCTTCTCTTTTTTATTTGCTCAAGTGCATCCGCCTTAGCGCACTTCATCACAAGAACACGGGCACCACGCAAATTCGTGTACGTAGCATAATCCGCGCAGTCGCTCTGTGGTGTTGCCAAAATTTGTCCGGAACGTTTGCGTTTTTCGCTGAGGCGTCGTCGACGAAGTGTGCCTCGGTTTTCCTCTCCGGCCATTATGGAACCGTGATTTCATTGTTAATGGAATGTGCGAGAGGGCACCGCAAAGCTGACACCGCGATGTGTAACGCCCTTCCCCTTTCTTCTCTCGCCCTTACGATGCTTCGCAGGCGTGATGGAGCGCATGGGCTTGGGACCCGACGTGCTGATGCAGGCCAATCCGCGGCTGGTGTACGCGCGCCTCACGGGCTTTGGCCAGACGGGACCTTACTCCAAGATGGCCGGCCACGACATCAACTACATCGCGCTCTCCGGTCAGCGCCCATCCCGTCTTGCCGTTTAGTTAAACTAAAGAAAAAAACAAAAGGCACCTGTCTGAAAGGCTGGCCGCTGAAACAGTGTGTCCCAGTCAGAGTTCGTCTCGATTGGCGTCATTGCGCTTTGCTAAAAATTGGAGCTGCGAGTCCACATTTTAAAGCTCAGTGTCACAATTAAAAAAAATTGGGGCTGATCGTTCTAGCACTGCGCAAATAAATGGCGGAAGAGATGGCTGACACGCGACAGCCGTCAGGCGAGTGTAGTCTATTGAAGCGCGTCTGACTTCTGCATCATGTTCCAGCGTTCCAGGAATTAGCGCGACGTACCAACGAGCTAATTACGTATATGAACATCCAGGGGATCTGATTTCTGCATAGGGTTTTACCGACAAGCCCATGTCACAAGCCGATACCGCAAATGCGCGGTTAGGAAGTATCAGTGGTTAGTTTCTTTTCGCCATTTTTCCCAGTTTGTAGCGACAATTTTTGGGGACAAACTTAGAGCGTATATAGTTAGCGGATGTGTGCAGCCGGCCAAATCTTTAGCTAGCGTGCGTGACGGCCGCTTTTTCTGCACTCCTGCGCATTGCAACGAAGCAAACTTGTGGAAAGCTGAATATTAAGCACGGGTTGGCGCCCCGCCGCGGTGGCTCAGTGGTTAGGGCGCTCGACTACTGATCCGGAGTTCCCGGGTTCGAACCCGACCGCGGCGGCTGCGTCTTTATGGGGGAAAAACGCTAAGGCGCCCGTGTGCTGTGCGATGTCAGTGCACGTTAAAGATCCCCAGGTGGTCGAAATTATTCCGGAGCCCTCTACTACGGTACCTATTCTTCCTTTCTTCTTTCACTCCCTCCTTTATCCCTTCCCTTACGGCGCGGTTCAGTTGTCCAACGATATATGAGACAGATACTGCGCCATTTCCTTTCCCCCAAAACCAATTATTATTATTATTAAGCACGGGTTGGCGAGCCTGTGCTTAGGTTTGATATTTTCGCAAGCTTACTCCGTCATAAGCTGCAGGAGCACGGCCCGGAAAACGTGGTCGTCACGCAAGCCAGCTAAATATTTGGCCAGGTCCACGTCCTTCAATCCTTGACGCTTCGTTGGGTGCGTGAATGGTATCTATGCATGGGGGTGTCGTTTGTCACATGCACAGACTCTACTATTCAACTAGCGAGGTGCATTGCGACAGTGATGACTTTGAGGAACTGGGACCTACGAAAAACGCGCAGTTTGTGATCGATGCAACTCGGAAGGAAGGAAGCGCAGTTAAAGGGAACGGCTCCGCACTGAGGCCGTTGGGGCACGTTGGTGCACTGCTGAAGCAGTGTGTGTTCTGCATGTGAGCGGATATGTTCCTCCTCCTGTCGCGCGCGCAGGCGTGCTGTCCATGCTGGGCGCCCGCGGCCAGAACCCGCATCCGCCGGTGAACCTGATGGCGGACTTCGCCGGGGGCGGCCTGCTCTGCGCGCTGGGCATCTGCATGGCACTGCTGGAGCGGGAGCGCTCCGGCAAGGGACAGGTCATCGACGCCAGCATGGCCAGTGCTTTTCCTCACTCGGAATTAAGGGAGTAGAACGGGCACAGTCCTTGGGGAGTAACAGCGTTGCCGCAACCGTTAGTCCCTTTTAAATCAACCGTACGTATTACTCTGTCAAATAGTAACTGCATAGGGATCACAGCGCAGCTGGTCTCCGCACGGACTAACCTTTCGTCCCCATTACTAAATGCTGCAGTTAGTCCCATTTTACCCCGCTTCGAATTAGGGCGTGCGTACACTCTATCTCCCGCCCTTGTTTGGTGTTAAGGGCCTACGACATGCGCGCTCGGCGCCTCAGCGGTTAACCGAGTGGTATGTTCCGTTCTGGCGCCATTGGGTAGACGAGGAACGACTACTCAGGAAAAGCTCGAAGACCGAATCCGCGTTGTTTTTTACACGGCCGCTTTGTGCATGTGCTCTTTGTATAGGCTCTCCGGTCTAACTTTCTCCGTGTTCAGATCGAATCCAGAACCCGCGGCCTCGATCCCTTCAACTTCGCTCGTCAGCAGTGAAAAGGCGGCGGGGAACAGGCGCGGCATATGCCGGTGGGCCGGCGCATTAATTTCCACTTGCCTGGCGTGTGTGCAGACTGAGGGCAGCGCGTACGTCAGCAGCTTCCTGTGGAGGACGCGCAGCAGCAAGATGGCGCTGCCCATCTGGATCGATGAGCGCGGAGCAAACATCCTGGACGGCGGCGCCCACTTCTACAACGTGTACGAGACCAAGGACGGCAAGTTCATGGCGGTCGGCGCGCTCGAGCCACACTTCTACAAGGTGCTCACAGAAGGTACGCTGTGCGAAGGAACTAGTTGAACCTCGTTATAACGAAGCTGAAGGGGCCTGGCGATTACGTCGTTATAGCCGTAGCTTTATATCCAGTATTGACCACGCTTCCAATGGGAATCGTCATTCCTTCGCTGTACCCATTATTTCGTTATAACGATGTTCGACTTGCTTCGTTTATTTGTTATAGCCTTCTTTCGCGGCATTTGGAGTGGTATTTTGCGACTTTCAGTATGGAACATTTACCCTCCAAGTGTATCGAGAATCACATGCGCGTATGCTCTTTTAGAGCGAAAGCTTTACTGGCCGCGAACTTGCGATTTCGCCGTGGCCGCGCTCCGAGGAGGCACATGACATCACAACACGCGCCTCACATATCTCGGTGGACACCCGAACCGCGCTCCTTTCCCTCCCTCCTTTACGGCGCGGTTCGGGTGCCCACCGAGATATGTGAGACGGTTACTGTGCTTTGCGCGCTCGCCGCGCCATCTGGCATGACGTCACACCGCGTTCCTCGTCGTTGCTCTCGCCTCCGCTCGCTTCGCCAGCTGCGTCGCATCCCTGATAACATGTCGGAGGATTGAAAAGGAGAGCTCGCGTGCGCCGCAACCACAGTTGTGTCGTCTTTAATGCGACAACAACATAGCTAGACAACCAGACTAACCTGGACTTGCAATCAAGATTAACCAAGGCTAACCATGCTATGCCTTAGCTTTCGCTACGTATATATCCTGGCATCGCCGAGCTAAGCCACTGCAAATTTTTTAGCGATATTGCTGTGAGCTGACAGCTTTGATTTGAGGGTTTTCTAGGGCCCGAACGAAGCGCTGCTGTATAAATTTATCGCTTGGGCTGCATAAAGGGCATTTTGCTGTTACGTGTCCATTATATGCGGTGGTTCGATAAGCTTTCGCCCGGCGCGTGCTTTATTAGCTCGTGTTAGGTAACGCTGTATTACGTGTTCTTAGCAGCCTTCTAGAGGTGACGTCACAACCAAAAACATTCCAACGATTGTTTCGCCCTACCGGCATGCATTAATCACCAGTGCGGTTACATCTATTGCAATACAAATCATTTTTCCATTGATATCCAGTTAGCTCTGTCGTGAGCCAGCTGCGGAAATTGTCATTTTAACCCCGTCACAAAGGAACAAAGCTTGCATGATTCTTCGAGACGAAATTTCCCTCGTCCTCACGAGTTTGGAAGTCGGACGCAGAATCGCCACCTGACGAAGACAAAAAGTATGGTGGAGCTGCCATAAAAAAACGTAAACCAATAAGCTCCTGCCTGTGCCACTACGTATAACAGGCTTGTACCTGACGAAGACAATCGTCCTTTGGAACTGTGCTAAATCCTTCAGCTGTTGATACGTGCAGTGGGAGGATGCGTGAAATGAAGCGAATCAGCTTCGCGGCGGCGCGTGCTGACGCAGGTCTGGGCCTGGACCCGGACGACGTGCCTCAGTTCTCCGAGTGGGCGCAGAGCAAGGAGCTGTTCGCGCGCGCCTTCCGGACCAAGACGCAGGCCCAGTGGTGCGCCGTGTTCGACGGGACGGACGCCTGCGTGGTGCCCGTGCTGGAGCACGACCAGGCCGCCGAGCACCCGCACAACGCGCACCGGCGTTCGTTCATGGCGTGCAAAGACGGCCCGGCCACTCCCAGCCCCTCGCCGGTGCTGTCCCGGACGCCCGCCGAGCCGGACCTGGAGGAGCCACATGCCGGCGAGCACACGCGGCAGATCCTCCGTGAGCTCGGCCTCAGCGACGCTGAGGTGCAGGAACTTATCGACGCCGACGTGGTCGCCGCGAGCGGGCCGAAGTCCAAGTTGTAGTGGATACAATGTATACTTTTAAGCGCTATACAACACCTACTCGCGAGAGCTCCGTGAACGCACAACCTCTGCTTCGGAAGCGTCTTCGATGCTCATTGAAGACTCCTCTCTGCGGTTTGAAGTCAGTTCATTCCTCGGCCATTCGGAACTTCCACAATAGCAAACGTGCAGTCCGCGGTTCTGTTTGGTGTAACTGGAGTCATTAGTGCTACTGGTGCCATACGCGATGGCGCTTATTTTTTTATTCCTCAAAAGCAGCATATACTGTGTGAGGCTAGACAAGACAACGTTATTCCAAGGTTTTTGTCCATGCGCGTAGTCAATTGAGCAACGGCGCAAGTCCACAACTGAAGAACAGTGACGCCGGTAGCATGGTGCACACAACCTCACCTGGCAATTTACTGCTGTACCGCAGGAACCGGAGGATGCCGTGGGCGTTCTGGTTTTTAAAAAATGTGCGCCATCCACAAGAGCTGGCTCCACTAGCCTGGTATCCACCATGATAGCACTTGCATGGTTATGCAGTGTGCGAGCGGATGTGTGTGTGTGATCCTTAGAGCATGGACCGCGCAGTGTTTACAAGGTGCACACCTGACAGACAACTGGGACAGGATACTTCCCGAAAGTAAATTCTTACCAATACCTACGTGGGACTCACTGTGGCTTTTCTGTTCAATCGTGTTGTATTTGCTGTGGGCGCACAAGTGGTGATAATTTTTGTCGCGTCTAAATTCTCTCTTGCAGCGTGGAAGAAACGTATTTTTGCAACTGCCGCCACGTTTCTTTTCCTCTCAGCACCGACTATGGCGTTCTGGAGTGATGCAAAAAAAAAAGTCACAGACGACCAATGCGATGGTGTATGCGTTAGCATTAGAGTCCGCCCGACGTTCGCGTCTCCTGTACTCAGCTTCAAACGTTAGATTATTCATGTGCGTTCTTGGGCTTGTGGTATGGGGGCTTCTGGAAGTGTCTGGGTGGGAGCCTACTGGAGGATGGATGGAGACCTTTGAAGAGTGGAGGTTGGTAGGTTGCTGGACGCCCGTTGGTGAAAGATGAATTTTTACCGGTGGGTGCCGGGATGTGCGCCCCCTGGAGAAGACATTTTCAGGGCCCGGAAGGTAGACGCTCCGCCCTGCAACAGACAGGTGCGGACGTGTGGTGTGCGCTTTCCTCCTCTCCACCATTCATCCCCTTTTCGTTTCTCTGATTGGCCACCGCTTTTTCTCCTCTCTGTAGAGTGACTGGCCACTCCTCTCCCACCTCCCCGCCACATTACACTCAGCGGCATTGCACAATTCCAGACGGACAGGTTTTACGAAGACGGCCGTAGTAATGCGAACGCATAAAAAGTATTATCTGTGATCAGGTTATACTGCAAAAGCAGTGCAGCTGTCCTGTACTGTGTACACCTTCCTACTGTACTGTGCACGCATTCACCTTCCATAAAAATTCTGTCGCGTGTGTGAAGCCTCGGCTTAAAGTAAAAGCGTTCATTAAATTAAGAGCATCAAAGTAATCGAGTGCAAATCAAGCTCCTTTCGCAGAAGTGTCGCATCAGATATCTGATAGTCAAGTCGAACTGCTTTCGCAGAGGTGTCGCATCAGATATCTGATCTTCAACTACAACTGCTTTCGCATAATATCTGATCGTCAAATCTAATTGATTTCACAGAAGTGTCTCATCAGATATCGTCAAATCCAACTGCTGTCGCAGAAGTTTCGCACCAGATGTCTGATCGTCTCATTTTTTTTTTACGTTATGTTTAAGCGTTTTTGTCAAGTGCCTTTCTGCAATAAACTTCCATGATTGTATATAGCTCTGGGCGTCTGTGGCTTGTCGCACAAGGGGTATATAAAAATCTCCCAGCCTTCTGCAGTGTAGTGTATGGGTGTCTTGATCCTCGCTTACACAGTTTCCTTGCTTTTTAATGCATGTTCCCCGTTTGTGTTAGATTTTTGATGCGCTATGAAAATGCAGTGAGTTATGCGTGAAAAGTGATGGAAAAGAAGTTTCCGCGTCTGGGAGATCGTTGTTGTTGAATATGGGTATACATTGCAGATTGCTGTGCATGCCGCTTTACGCTAGCACTTATCGTCGAAGGTGTTACGCTGGGAGCCCGTCCCTAGTGGCGATTTTCACGGCCTACATGGGGCGCCTCGATCTGGCCAATATGGCTGCTTGATGGAGGTCTACTGTGTGGTCCGCCCAGGTAGAAGCGCTTTTTAAATTGCGCAGTTGACTCGCACTTGTTTGGCGATGGTAGCGGCCTCCTATAAGCCAAACTGCCTTTCATTTCGCGAGGGCGTAAGGGAATGAACGGGAAAAAAGGAGGAAATGTCTGGGGCTGATGTTTGGAAGTAGAGCATCGATGATGATGACCATTGCAACGGACGGGTGAGTCACAAAACTAGAAGCAGTATTTTGTGCTTCGAGCCAGGTAAGCGAGAAAGTGACAGCATGGTATTTAGGCCGAAAAGAAACAAGATAAAAGTTTGGCAGTCCATGTCCAGGGACCCCGAAATAGGGGGGGGGGGGGTCGCCCCCCAAGCATTTTTCCAGAGGGGGAAGCGGCCCCCCAACTGCTTGCACTCAAATCAGATTTCTGACAAACGCGCGAGTTCTTGGACGATAGTAACGTAAAGCACAGTGGGACTGGGCTACCTTCGCAGCTAGTCGTAAAGCATCTTGTTTCAGTAACAAACCAATCGTGTCCCCAGCAAAAATCGGTGATTGTCTGATCTTAATTTATGGGCATGATTATCAGAACTGAAGCAGACTATGCAAAGACTTTTTCAGTGCGACCAATCACTCCTTGTTTGTAGATCTCTATAAAGCTGCCTATTTCAAGTTTATATGCATTAAGCATACCTTTGGCAGTACGAAATAGGGAAAAATATAAACAATGTATGAATGAATGAATAAACACATTGTTTCCGTCATCATGGGGCCTCACGGTCTGGGCGCAGCAGTTAGGAGGGGGTGCCTCCCAGCCGGCTCTCAGCACCGAAGACCGCGGAGAAAGTCTTGTAGCAAGCTGTCTCCGCCTGACGAACGAAGAGTCTGCTGATCCTGGTCGTGGCTGCGGATCAGCTCTTCCTTGGTGGCACGGTCTGGGATGCTTTGTGATTTAGCCCCAGGAGAATCCTGACACTCCCAAATTAAGCGATTTTGCGAAGTCCTTCTGTGGCAGCTACTGCAGAGCTCAGGCTCTTCATCGTGTAGTATAGAGTACGGAAAGAATCTGTTGACCTGAAGCCTCCTCCAGGCCCTGCACTCTGGAGTAAGTGACCTATCCGGAAGTGAGAGTGTTCTCCTATCCAATCTAGGCATTTCGGTTATTTCTTTATAAGTTACGAGAGTGTCTGTATTCCGACTCAGGGGCACTTCCAGAGCAGCTCGGATGTGTAATTCTCGAGCGAGGCTGTGAGCAGCCTCATTACCCGGAATGCCCTCATGAGCAGGAACCCATATAAGGGAGACCTCTCTACTTGAGGGGTATCTTCTTAGTAATTTGGCGGCTTCACTGGAGACCACTCCTTTACAAAAGTTGTGAACAGCTGCTTTACTGTCAGACAAGATGATATTGGCTTTGGTACTGACGCACGCTAGGGCAATATCCAACTCCTCTGCCAATAACTTAGCATTCCTATTTTAATCTATGCTGCAGTCA
This sequence comes from Amblyomma americanum, assembly GCF_052857255.1. Classification (NCBI taxonomy): domain Eukaryota; kingdom Metazoa; phylum Arthropoda; class Arachnida; order Ixodida; family Ixodidae; genus Amblyomma; species Amblyomma americanum. The sequence goes on along the minus strand of NC_135499.1, from coordinate 146,209,975 downwards.
CTTTCTCCCCATTCCCATCAACGGCGGCAATGACCGATGCGCCATCGGACCCACGGGATATATATGTATACGTCGCAGAAGGCTATGTTCCCCGGCGGGTCCCGGGCAAGATTATTGATTATTCTTCGAGCTCTATGTCATCTCCTTTATCATGCTCCGGGTGCAAACAAAACAAGTGAGCCGACGGCGTTCGTAGAGTTAACTGGCGTTGACAACTTTGCAAAGACCGTTCATTTTCACGAAAGGAAAGGCGCACAACCGGCTCCGTGGGTCAGTGGAGACCTTTATCTCGCTTTCGCTTTGTATATCCTAGATTAGCGGGGCTAATCCACATTAATTTTTTTTAGGAAAGGAAATGACGCAGTAGCTGTCTCACATATCACGGTGGGCCCCCGAACCATGCCTAAGGGAAGGAATAAAGGAGGGAGTGAAAGAAGAAAGGAAGAAAGAGGTGCCGTACGACCACCTGGGGAACTTTAACGTGCACTGACACCACGCAGAGCACATGGGCGCCTTTTGCGTTTCGCCTCCACCAACTGTTGAGAGAGAGAGAGAAACAACTTTAATGAAACACCAATCAATGAACGCCAGGAGAGAAATCCATCTCCCCCGTCGCCCCTTGCCGTCGGCTGGAATCCCTTGGGACACAGCAGCAGCAAGGGCTTGACCGATGATGTCCATCTGGACGTTAGGGTCTGGGCTGCAGAGCATAGCCACCCAGGATGTTATAATAGAGTGCGTGAGCTAAAGCACCTAGTCGCGCATATCCACATCATGTGGACCAAAGTTGCTGCCTCGCCGCAAAATTTGCACTGTGATCTAAGACTTCTGGGTGCCACTTGCTGTAGAGTACCGGGTTGGGATAAACCCCCGTCTCTAATCTTCTCCACATAACCTCCTCTTTCTTATTGAGCTTTCTGTCCGCTGGCGGATAAATTTGTCGATTTATTCTGCAGTATGTGATTTCGTGGTATGAGCGCACATCCTCTCTGCAGTTTATAGTTTCGGGGACTTGGGAGGTACCAAGGGGTCGACCGGAAAGTGAGACCTCGGGTGGCCGAATGAGCCTCCTAATAATAATAATTGGTTTTTTGGGAAAGTAAATGGCGCAGAATCTGTCTCATATATCGTTGGACACCTGAACCGCGCCTTAAGGGAAGGGACAAGGGAGGGGGTGAAAGAAGAAGGGAAGAAGGAGGTGCCGTAGTGGAGGGCTCCGGAATAATTTCGACCACCTGGGGATCTTTAACGTGCACTGACATCGCACAGCACATGGGCGCCTTAGCGTTTTTCCTCCATAAAAACGCAGCCGCCGCGGTCGGGTTCGAACCCGGGAACTCCGGATCAGTAGTCGAGCGCCCTAACCACTGAGCCACCGCGGCTCGTTTCGTTGTCCTTGCTGAGCTGGTGCCCAAACGAGCAGAATCACTGCTCTGGGTCCTCCTCCCCTGTTTATTATACGGAAGGCAGTCTCCGTCACCCTCCCCGATTCGTAATTTTGCACGTTTTTTGAGTCGCTCATGCCCAACTTTACCCCCCCCCCCTCCCTCCAGCTGACGGCCAAGGCCATAGCCACTTCCTCTGCTTCCACGCCCTCGATGCCACGGACTGAGCAGCATGCCACCGGGGTTCCGTCTTCCCTAACCGCCACGGCCGCGTGTGCCGCTTTGCGCTCGTATACTGCAGCGTCCATATACAGGACGTCCTGTCGACCTGTATACCTAGCTTGTACGCCTATGCCCTGTCTTTACGTCTGCCTTCGTGAAAGGCAGGGTGCATGCTTTGGGTAGCGGAAGGATTTTAATCTTTTCCCTGATTTGTCTCGGTATCTCCCTTGAGCGCACATATATGCTCCTGCTTGAGCTCGTAGCCCCAATCTCTAAAATTTTCCTCCCCGTTTTAGATCTGAGCAGCCTTTGATGCTGCGCTGTAACGGCAGCCTCAACCAGCTGTGCGAGAGTGTTTGAGACCCCTACAGCTTCGTAAGTCGGTCAGTAGACGTGTTCGGGCCGAGTCCGAGCGCTACCTTGACACTTTTCGTGATAATTTCTAGCTTAATTGTTCCATTCCAATGCGTCGAGATTGAGGTATGGTGCCGCGTACACTATTCTACTGATTACAAAGGTTTGCGCGTCTCTAGAGATTCATTCCACTGCGTTGAGATTGAGGTAGGGTGCCGCGTACATGTACTATCCTACTGATTGCGAAGGCTTGCGCGAGTCTCTAGATATTCATTCCACTGCGTTGAGATTGAGGTAAGGTGCGCGTACATGTACTACTATCCTACCGATTACGAAGGCTTGCGCGAGTCTCTATAATGGTGTGTTCGATGCGACGCCTGCCATGGAGACCGACAGTCGCTCGACCGCAAACGTAGCCAGGGAGACGCAGCTTTTCGCTTTCGACCGGGGTTAACCAGAGCTAAACCACCAGCAATTTTATGTTTGTACGACTGCGCGCGTCATGCGTATCAGCTGCGGCGTCTGCATGAACGCGGATCGAAAGGTTCCAGATGCAGCGTCCGGTGGCGCGCCGTCGTTGCTGGCGTTTGGCTTAGCTTGAACATAGGCCGTTTAGGGCTGTTTTGGGGGCGAATTCGAACCCGGGGTCCGATTTCGATAAGCACGGAGCATAGTTTGCCACTCACCAGGTTGAGAGCCCAGCGGGTTAATTAATGGTCTCAGCATCCACGGGCTCCTCCATGGCTGTTGGGGAGTGAGGAACGCGGCGGCTGCCGGAGACATTTTCACCGGCTAGTTCATCGAGGTCATCGGTCGCATCCAGAAGATGGTAGCGGTTAGGGTCCGTGTACCTTCCTGGATCCGTTGAAGGACTTGGCGGCTCCTAGGAAGCATATAGCTGGACACATGAACCAGAAATAGGCGGAGCAGATACGAAACGCGTCCACTCACTCGGGGCCGCCTATCGGCCTCCCCCTCATCAATCACTCGTACACAGATCAAACATTGGTACAAATTTTATTACAAGTGTCACTCTCTGTAGCTATCTGTAGCAAGAACAGAAAGCTAAGCAAATAACAGAGCGCAATCACTTGCATGAAAACAATCGACAGAAAGATTGAAAAACAATAAAGAACACAAGACTGGGAGGGTTCGGCATCGTGCGCGATCTTCCCAAGCTTCAGTCATTGCAGTCCTGGACGGGCCCGCCGAGCTCGCCTTTCCGCCAACAGCAGCGACGGTCTCGAAGCATGCATGGCGGCTGTCCTCAGACTGCTTGCGACACTTCAACGTCGTCTGCGGGTGCGGTGTCTGTGCTATACGCAGGGAACTAGGTGTCGCAAGCGATCGCGATAAGTGATGTCACGCATATCGTATTCGCGGACATATTTTGGGATGCCGCCAACAGCACATTCAGCGTCGTCTTTTTCATCATCCAACATATCGTCATGCTTGCGTTTCTCCGATGCGCGCCGAGGCTCCTCCGGCGCGCTGTCACTGCGAAAGGGCAGCAAAGGCCTGGACTTTTCTAACTGCGTCGTTGGCCAAGTGATGTCACACATATCGTCAGCGCGGAGATTCCTTGGGATGTGGCCGCCCACAGCGCTTTTGGCATCATCGTCTTCACCAGCCATGCAGTCATACTTGCGTTTCTGCGCTGCCCGCTGACGCTCGTCTGGCACGCTGTCACTGCGAAAGGGCAGCAAAGGCCTGGACTTTTCTAACTGCGTCGTTGGCCAAGTGATGTCACACATATCGTCGGCGCGGAGATTCCTTGGGATGTGGCCGCCCACAGCGCTTTTGGCATCATCGTCTTCACCAGCCATGCAGTCATACTTGCGTTTCTGCGCTGCCCGCTGACGCTCGTCTGGCACGCTGTCACTGCGAAAGGGCAGCAAAGGCCTGGACTTTTCTAACTGCGTCGTTGGCCAAGCGATGTCACACATATCGTCGGCGCGGAGATTCCTTGGGATGTGGCCGCCCACAGCGCTTTTGGCATCATCGTCTTCACCAGCCATGCAGTCATACTTGCGTTTCTGCGCTGCCCGCTGACGCTCGTCTGGCACGCTGTCACTGCGAAAGGGCAGCAAAGGCCTGGACTTTTCTAACTGCGTCGTTGGCCAAGCGATGTCACACATATCGTCGGCGCGGAGATTCCTTGGGATGTGGCCGCCCACAGCGCTTTTGGCATCATCGTCTTCACCAGCCATGCAGTCATACTTGCGTTTCTGCGCTGCCCGCTGACGCTCGTCTGGCACGCTGTCACTGTGAAAGGGCAGCAAAGGCCTGAACTTTTCTAACACCACCGTTAGCCAAGTGATGTCACACATGTCGGCGCGGAGATTCCTTCGAGAGTGAAGGCACCTCTAAAAGCAACCGTTTCAAATGGCGGAAGCACTGAGCACTGCAAATATGGCGGTTATCCTTAGCCTCGGTCTCGTGAGCCAGTTCGACGCGTGCGGGAGATGGTGTCACGTGACACCACGTGACCACGTGCGCCCGCCAGGCGCCTCTACAGTCGGTGTAGGTGGGCCTCGATGCAGCTTACTTGGTTGGTAACAACTTTATTTAAAAGTCCTTTAGAGCTTTCGCCGACAGGGCCTTAGCTCTCCCACGTGGGGACGTCGAGGTGTTGCCTCGCCGTCGCCTCGCGGGCCTGCTGGACGGCCCAGAGTTGGTCACCGAGGCTGGGGCTGCGCAAGAGCGCCGTGCGGGTTTTTGCTCAAGTCCCAGAGCATGTGGGTTAAAGTAGCGATATCCGTGTGGCAGGCCTTGCATATATTTGTCGGGTATGTGCCGGGGTAGAGCCTGTGGTATCGTTCCGGGTTGGGGTACGTGAGCGTCTGCAGTTGCCTGAAGGCCACCGCGTTCGCCCTGTCCAGCTTGTCGCTGGGCGGGGGGAAGTTTCGGCGGGCCAGGCATGGTAATTTCGTTGTAGCTGGTCAAGCAGTCTTTGGTGCTGTCCCATGGACGACGGTCGCCGGCGCGGTTCGCAAACTCGCGCGCCTTGGCGTGTGCCGTCTCGTTTCGGTTGCGATAAGTCTTCGATACTTCTCCCATGTGCGCCGGGAACCACTGAATTCTGGTTTGGAAATGTACCTCCCGCTGGACTTGTCGATTGCGCAGGACTCGGGCCGCGCTCTGTGAGATCCATCCTTTGGCGAAGTTTCGGACCGTTTGTCGCGAGTCACAAAGAACCGTGGTGCACGTCGGATCCGTGAGGGCGAGTGCCACCGCCGCTTCCTCCGCTTCTTCTGCGCGCTCGCACGCTACACTTGCCGTTATGCGCGTTTTGCCACTCGAATCGACGACCGCAGCCGCGAATCGCGAGCGTTCTGCGTATTCCGCGGTGTCAACGAACCCTTTCCCCGTTTCGTCTCCGTGGCTGTGTAGGAAAGCTCTGGCCCGGGGCACTCTTCCCCGATTGTGTTCCGGGTGCACGTTCCGTGGAATCGGGTCGACTCTTGTCGTTTGTCTGATCGCGTACGTAACGGCGACTTTCTGGCCTTATTGTGCATGGTAACGGATGCCGAGACATTCCATGATCTGGCGTCATGCTAGATCTCGTGCCCGCTATTCTTACTAGTTGTGAAGTGCGCTGCGCCTCGGCGATTTCGCTAAGCCTGTTGTGGAGCCCGAGCTGGAGCAATCGGGGCGTGTTGGTGGACTCGGGTAGACCCAGTGCTATCTTGTACACCCTGCGGATGAGGACGTTGATCTTGGCTTCTGCCTTGTACCAGTTCTGGAGTGCCGCGATGTACACAATATGGCTCATGACGAAAGAGTGTATGAGTCGTGTGAGACTCGCCTCCCTCATTCCGTTTCTTCTGCTAGTGACCCTCTTGAGGATTCTCATTGAGTTAGCCGTCTTGTGCTTTAATTTAGTGATCGTTTCGCCGTTGGTCTCGATTATCATGCCGAGGATCCTAATTCTGTGCACTATCGGGATGGTTGCTCCGTTGGTCGTGCGTAGTCTGATCTCCGTATTCTCCTCTGGTCGTTGCCGCATTCCGACCACCCCCGGGTGGTCTGCCCCTCTGCGCAGGGCGGTAGAGTAGGAGTTCCGACTTTTTCGGCGAACATCGTAATCCCGTACCCACAAGGTATTCCTCTATTGTCTCGATTGCTAATTGCAGTGCCGTTTCAATGTGACCGTCGCTGCCTTCGTGCACCCAGTGGGTAATGTCGTCGGCGTATATAGTGTGCCGGACGTCTTCGAGTTCTTGTAGCTTTTCTGCTAGCCCGATCATCACCAGGTTGAAGACCGTAGGCCCTGCGGGGTGCCGGTGCTTCCCAGCGTTTGCTCTTCTAGCTGGTGGTTCCCTGCCACTAAAACAGCTCGCCTTTCTGTCAAGAACTCTTTTACGTAGTTGCACGTGCGTACATCTAGATTTTGCCGCGATATCTGGTGTAAGATCGCCGAGTGCGCGATTCTGTCGAACGCGCTTTCAAGGTCGAGGCCGAGAATGGCTCTGGTGCCTCTCGTCTTGCCGTCAAGCACCTGGTGCTTCAGTTGTATCATTGCGTCTTGCGTGGGAAATTGGGGGAGAAATCCCATGACGAATGGTGGGTATGCCCCTTTCTGCTCTAAGTGGGCTATCCAGTGGTTAAGAAGCGCGTGCTCCATCGTCTTGCCGACGCACGACGTTAGCGATGTGGGGTGAAGGTTGTCGAGGCTCGGGGCTTTTCTGGGTTTCGGAATTAGTATCGTTCTCGCAGTTTTCCACTGTTGCAGGAGGCTGCCGCGCTGCCAGCAGTCATTGATGAATGCCGTTAACTGTTCCACGGATCGGTCGTCGAGATTCTTCAGGGCGCGATTCGACACCCCGTCAGGGCCCGGCGCCGATCTGCTGTGGAGGTTGTGAAGCGCCGTCCTGATCTCTTCTAAGTCCTTATCCAGTTCTGCGTTCGGATCCCCCTCATATGGGCCGTGTTGTGCGGTCGAAGTGTGCGGCAAGTACTTCGCTCGTAACCGGACGGTCACTGCATCTTCATAGTGCTTCTCGAGCTCCTTGTGTAATAGATGTGAGAGGCAGTTCCTCTGGCGGGACTTGGTCTTCGTTTCGTCCAACAGATGCCTGAGCAGGTTCCACGATTTCCCGTTGTGTAGTTGGCCGTCGACTGCATTGCATAACTCATCCCATTGCTGGCGGTTGAGCGTTCGGCAGTGCTCCTCGATGTTGCGGTTGATCTCCGCTATTTTCTTTCTGAGTCTCCGATTGAGTCTCTGTCCTTCCCGCCTAGCCATGACCGAGTTCTTCGCCTCGATGAGATGCGCCAGGCGGCTGTCCATCTTGTCAGTTTCAACCTCGGTTTCGACGGTCTTGGTTGTCGCTTTGGCGTCTGCAACCAGCGAGCGGGTCCAGGCTTCGATGTCCGTTATCGTATCTCCTGAAGACTGTTGTTGGTTCTTTCTGAAATCTTCCCAATCGGTCCAATTGCATTCTAGCTTACTGCCCTGCGTCTTGTCCGGAGTGTGTACGTGTATGTCGACGATCATGTGGTCGCTCCCCAGGTCGGTCGACGTGTTTTTCCACGTGGTGGCCGTCGCCCCGGCATTTCGGACTAACGTCAGGTCCGAGGTCGTGTCCCTGGTAGTGGAGTTACCGATTCTAGTCGGGTGCGCCGGACCCGTAAGTAACGTGAAGTTCCTGCGCATCTTGCCCGAGTTGTCTTCCCTTGGTCGTGCTGTAGCCGTAACCCCATGCCGTGTCTGCCGCGTTGAAATCTCCCCCCTGCAATCAGCGTCCGGGACCCGGCAATCTTGAGCGTCTTCTGAAACAGCGCACGGAAGCGTTGGCGGTGTTTCGACGGGCTGCTGTGTACGTTCAGTATGAATATACTTTGTTTCCTTTGCTTGGTGGGTATATCAGTTCGATGAGAGCGTGTTTCATCTGGACGCCACTTAATTAGTTCGTGGTCAACGAATGTGAGGTGCTTCTAACGAGCGTGCGTACCCATCCCCACGGTTTTTCTGCCATGCGTTTTGTAGTCTGTTAAGGTAGGCGCGTTGGTGTTAATTGGAGTAATATTACTTCCGGTTTACGTGGTGCGTGCCTGATGTGTTGCTGTAGAAACGCATTTTTGCCGGCGAAGCCGCGGCAGTTCCACTGCCATATTACTATCCCTTGATTATCGTTGGCCATGTTGATGCCGATGCAATTTACAGGGCTGCCCTTGATGTTGGCTCGGTTCTGCATCACTGCTCGCCGGTGCGTGTCCGTGTTGCGTGAATACGGAGTGATTCATTATTATTTGCATGTTTCCTTCGAGGTTAGTGGTCTTGTTTGCGAGTCCGAGGACTGTTGAGTGTAGGGTCTCAATGGTACTTTGCACGGTGCACAGCATTTTCTTGATGTCTGTAATTTCCGCTCGCACCTGGCTCTCGAAACCGCCCTCGTGCTGTTGTATCGCCCGTCTCTTCGGGGCGGGCGCGTCCGCGTCAGGAACGCTCGCCGGTAGCTGCTGCTGTGCGTTCTGTTTGCTTTGTTGCACCACGGCGCGCTCGCGTCTGAGTTCAAGCATCTCTTGCATTAGCTTTTGTACTTGTTCGCGCATTACCGCGTTCTCTTTTCGCATTTCTGCGTTCTCTTTTCTTAGCGCCTCTAAAATGCCATTATCGGCTTTTTTTTATTTTGCTCTGGGACTGTAGGTGCTGTTACGACCCCGTCCCGCGCGATGCCCCGGACAGTGTCCACCCAGCCCACCTTGTCTCCGGGAGTGGTGTCCTCCATGGATCTCGATCTTGTCGGAGCGCGACTGTGTCTTTGCCGGCTGCGGGACCGCGGGACCGGCCACGTGATCGCGACGTGGATCTGGGCCTGTGCGGCTGGATGGGCGGGGAAGTCTTGCTCTGTCAGTTGGGCATGTGCGTTTTGGCGCTCCCATCGTCACCTGCGAATCACGTATGGTGTCTTGTACCTTGCTATGCAGGCCTTGTAGGCCGTCATGTGAGCGCCGCCGCACAGGTTACATTTCGGAGAGCATTGGTTTCCCTGGTCTGGGTTGCGAACTCCGCAACTCCTGCAAATAGGGTTGACGGAATTTGGGCAAACGTCCATGCGGTGGCCGAGGCGTCCGCACTGATAACAGATGTCAATTTGCTAGAGATACAACGTGCAACGAACGAGTGTTCCGCCGTACCTGACGAGGTTGGGCACTTTGAGTCCGTCAAAGGCAATTACAACCGTGGTCGTATAGTGCCTATGCGTTTGGCCGGCAGTGCCAGTGGGTTTGTCGGGTTTACGATGTTCTCATCCAGTGCTCGGGGTCCGTCCTCAATGGGGATGCCACGAATCACTCCCTTGGTTGTACTATCGGGTGCCGTTTCGTACGCGTTGACATCGTGCGATGTCCTTTTGATGTGAATTTGCCGCATTTTGGAATAGCGATCCGCGTTCGTTCGTTTCGGTGTGCTGACGACGACGATGTTCTGGTGTAAGTTCGGACAGACCGTGTCTTCCGCACTTTCGTCTCCCGTTACGCCGGTGGCCGCGAAGATTGCGGCGGTGACCGTCCGGGCGCCGACCTTAACGATGTCGAGGCCACCTTTTGGTCGAACCACGATTTTGATTTCCTCCTACGGTAGTCTGGGCATGCGTCCCGCTTTGATAACCTTTCCTTTGACATGCTTGGGTTTCGTACCTTGCTGGCCGGTGCCAGGCGCGTTCGTTCTTGCTTCGATGTCGTGCTCCGAATTCGCACCGCGGTCTCGTGGTCTCGAACGCCGCGCTCTGGCGGTCTTCCATCCGGCGTCTTAGGTAATTTCGTCGGCGGAAATGCCTTCCCCCATCACTTGCACGCTCATTCTTGAGTCACGTTCGTCGGCTGGTGCCGCCTCGTTGGAAATAGTCCGTATACGTGGCACCGCGTCCGTCGCCTATAGCCTATAGCGTCTGGCATATACACGCCAAGACCTAGCGAGGATACGGCGTGGAGGAGCGCAGCAAGTTCTGTCTCTCTGCGAGGAATGTTGGCCCATCTCAGAACTGGGTATCCGTCGATGCCTCTCGACTTCACGGATCCGTTGGTGAAATATTGGCGGTGAAGTACGGTTGAAATCGCTGCGAAATCATGTGTAGAAGACAGAGGCGATGTGAACGCGTCCGCGCACCTCGGCGATGGCAGCGCCCTCACTCTGCATCTTACTTCATTATAAAATTAAATTCGAATTCGAATTTTTTTGTGAATTTTTTTAGTGAAAGAGAGAGAGAGAGAGTGAGTGTGTGCGTGTGTGTGTGCGTGTCTGTGCGTGCGTGTGTGTGCGTGTGTGTGTTGTGTGTGCGTGTGTGTGCGCGTGTGCGCGCGTGCGTGTGTGTGCGCGTGTGTGTGTGTGTGTGTGGGTAATCAGTATTTTCTTGTCTTCGGTACGTACGTGACTTAATTCGAATTTAAATTTTATGCAGCTTACTTCTTAATAAAATTTAAATTCGAATTAAGACCAGTGTCTGTAAGGTCTGTAAGCAGTATTGGACGCTGTCACGTACGTGCCCAATACACGAAAATACTGATTACCACACACACACGCACACAAATGGAGGACGCTTAGTAGTGTGACGTTCCTTGTGTGTGCTACGAGGGTCCGCGTTCGACGGCGCGGCGTAGACGGAGTTCCAGTGGCGGCGAAAGCACAACCGGACCCCCTTTCATGTTTCTGCTGTATATGGCTGCAAGCAACTTGAGTGAGATTGCTTTTGGGCCTACCGCCGTGGACCGCACGGAGACGACCCAGATGACAGCGGCATCATCAATTACCGAGCCATACTCGTTGAGAGTGAACTACCAGAACGAAGGGGTTTAAGCACAACCGGATCCCCTTTCCATAGTGTCGGCACGAGTCGAACGCCGCCGCCGCCGCCGCCGCCGCGGGGAGACGGGCGTTATCTTCCCCAATTGCCGTGGCCGTTCCAAGGGGGCTTCGTTTCGGCGGGCCTGGCCCCGTGGCAAGACGGCGGGCATCATCAATCAACCCTCCCGAGCACATCCCAGGACAAGGGACCACTTTCCCGGCCTTTTAGTGACCTCGCGTTCCGGCCTTGAGGGGCGAGTGTCATTTGATGGAGAACGGAGGCCGGTGACCCGCGGGAACCGACAGCGGGCCAGAGCGCGCCATACCACAGCCGACGCTATGCGCTACCTCGACGACAACCTTCTTTCCCTCGGACTCAACACGTGAGGGGGGCGAGACCATAAGTGCGGTGGTGTGTTTGTGCGCCCAAGTGAAAGCCCTAGCCCCCCCCCCCCCCACTCCGGCGTGGGCGTCCTCACACTAGGGAGTGTGGGGATAAGAGGATATAAAAATCGACAAGGAGTACCGAAGGAGGAACGCTCAGGACGACATCGTTCGCCAAGGGGGCCTTCAGCGCCTAAGCCCGACGGCGTGCAGCTTCTGCCAGCAACCGTTCGAGCTCAACTCCGGAGCCCCTCCATCGTCCCCATGAAGTCGTCGGCACGTAAGCTCGGACGCCCCAGCCTCTGATGTATAATCATAATCATGTGTAATTACTGAATATATCTGTTTGTTTAAACTGAGCCATACGGTGTCTCTTTGCCTCTCCGTCCCGTGTGGACCTGCGCATTATGGGGGGTCATCACACTGGTGTCAGAAGTGGGGTCTCAAAAGCAAATGTCCTCTGAATGCTGCGACATTCATGACTTCAAAATTGTAATCAAAAGGGAATCACGGGACTGATTGTGGGACTTTTACCCCCATTTGAGAGGCTTGAGGCACCGGAGGGCTTGAGTGAAAAAAAAAATATGTCTATCTGAGGGAGCTCCCACTCCACAGCCGTCGCTCGGAGCAAGCATGCTGGCATTAGGAAGCGTCATTCCGACGTTTACAGGAGATAAGACAGGGGTTCCAATCTGCGATTTCTTTTCCATGCTAGAAGAGATTGGGAAAATGGGGGGATGGTCCGATGCTCAAATGCTGGGAATGGCGAAGTGTAAGATGGCAGGAGCTGCTCATGATTTTGAATGGCGAGACGAAAAAGTAAAATCCACAAAATCATTTGCGGAATTTAAGAAGCTCGCGTTTGAGCATTTCGACACTGAACCACGTCACGTGCGGGTACAGAGGTTCCGTGACGCTGGACAGATGGTAGGGGAGGACGTGCGAACGTTTGCGTCGCGGCTTCAGCGCCTAGCACGCGATACGTTAAGCAGGGAGGAGGAAGGAGACCAGCTAAGGAAGAAATACGCGGAGGATCTACTTAAAGAGGAAATGACCGCTTTGTTCGTGGCTGGTCTGCAAGAGCCCGTGCGCCGGTTCGTGCTCTCGCGCAAGCCGAGCAATTTCGACCAAGCCGTGGCGGCCGCATTGGATGAGGAACGAAATGAGGCGTTAACGACGGCCGCAGCGAGAGTACGCGTCATAGAGAGAGCGGTGCTCAACCCTGAGGTTGCTCTCTTGACAGAGCGGTTAGATCGCTTAGAACAGCTGCTATCTCAGCAGGTGGAACGCCAGATTGAAGCGCGCGCTCGACAGCGCCCATTCGCTGGAAACCGGAGACCGCCACAAAGCTACAGGCGCGGTATGCGAGATTTTGAAGAAATCGTATGCTTCGCTTGCCAGGGTCGCGGACACATCGCCAAGTTCTGCCAAAACGTGCGCCGGGGGGAGCCACAAAGAGAAGCAGGCGAGACACGCCCTAAGCAAGCCTACAGCGGGGCTCCAGATACCGAGACAAAAAACTAGATAGTCCTCCCCATCCTGATGAGCATGGGGAGGGAGCAGTGGATGATGAGGTGGTGGTAGTTTGTGTGGCCGACGAGGCATGCCCTGTTGTGCGTTGCAAGTTAAATGGTTGTTGCATGGAATTGTTGATAGATACGGGGTCAAAGGTGACATTGCTTAAGGAGAGCAGTTTTAACACGCTTCGAAGGAAGGGGGACCGCGATGTGTTGGAAGCGTCGGGTGGTATGGCAACCAAATTTGTAGGCATAACGGGGGATCCTCTTGGCATAAGTGGACTCTACCGGTTACACTTCTCTCTCGGCGGAATTGCATTGGAGCACCCCTGCTACGTATGCCCGGACACGGTGTCTCTGCCAAATGGAGTGTCAGGTATATTAGGGCAGGATTTTTTGAGAAAAAAGAAGGTAGTAGTCTCATTCTCTGAGGAAGAGGTTAACGCGGGCGGCTCAAAAGTTCCGTTTATGAACAGGAGAGGGGCTGAGATTCGCATTACCGATATTGACACCCGTCAAACAGTGGGATCATTGGAGAAGGTATATTCGCGGGTTGCCGTCAGGCTGGTCGATGAGGCGGTCGTCCTTCCTTGGTCGGAGCACATTTTGTACGCGTGTGTGCCTTCAGATGTAGAGAGCGGCGCCGTGGGAGTGCTTGAGCCGGTCGACTCTCTCAGCAATGGCCTGAAGGCAGCCGCGTGCCTCGTGACAGTTAATGACGCCCACAGAGTGCCCCTACGGGTGGTTAACTGTAGCCAGCAGCTACTGAGCCTTCCCAAGAACAAAACATTGGCTTTCTTCACCTCTGCGATAGAGAAACGTGAGCCCACCGATACGGTACTCGCAACTGTAGAGCATGCTAGTCCTTCGGCTGCTCCAAAGGCGTCGTTCGATCTTTCTCACGTAAAATCCAGGGAGAGGGAGGCTCTGGCTGGTTTGCTGAACGACTACTCGGAGGTATTCGCCGCGTCCAACCTGTATTTGGGCTGCTGTGGCGTTATAAAGCACAGGATAGAAACCGGCACTTCATCGCCCGTTTACCAGCGTGCGTACAGGATTCCTTACTCCCAACGTGAGGAGATGGAGCGGCAGGTGCAGGACCTGATTGGTCGTGGCATTGTCGAACACTCAAAGTCACCCTGGGGAGCACCAGCACTATTGGTGGAAAAGCCAGATGGCTCGTATCGATTGGTAGTGGACTACCGCAAACTAAATGCCGTAACTCGCATCGATCCATACCCCATCCCCAATATACAGGAGACGCTTTCTCAGCTGGGCTCTGCCAGGTACTTCACGGTAGTGGACATGGCGGCGGGATTCTGGCAGATAGCAATGGATCCGGCAGATGCCGAGAAAACGGCATTCAACACGCCCTCAGGGCACTATGAATGGAAAAGAATGCCGATGGGTCTGGCCAACAGCCCTGCTGTCTGGCAGAGAACCGCTGATGTTATCCTGGCAGGTCTTCTGGGGAGGCTGTGCTTCGTGTATATGGATGACATAATCATATACAGTGACAGTTTTGAGAACCATTTGCGCGATATTCATCATCATCATCATTTATTGTCCCTTAAAGGCCCCTGTCGGGGTATTACATAAGGGGGGAGCGTATACAAGGTTGATGTGGAAAAACAAAGGTCACAAAAATATAACAATGCAATATAGGAACATAAAGAGAAGCAAGGAACGCGAATAGTTAGAACGGTGCATGTAAAAAATGCCTTTAGGCCACAAGCACCACACACGTCGGCGAGAGGTTAGGGCAAAAAAAAAAAAAAACATGTCAACAACATGTCAACTCAGGTGATCTAACAACATCGCCTTAAACCTTGTCGCATCGTGCACATTTGTTAGTGAGTCGGGCAGAAGGTTCCATTCTTCAATTGCGGTCGGAAAGAAGGACTTGTTGAAAGCATTGGTGGAGCCATGAAGTCGTTGGATGCTATTTGAATTAAAAAGGCGGCGCGATGTACGAAAGGGAGGAGATATGAGGGAACCACGGAGATAGGGGAAATTGAAGTATAACTTATGGAACAAGCAAAGGCGCGCAACTTTTCGTCTGAGAGCTAAGAAAGTGAGGTCAAGTGATGATTTAATTGAACTTACGCTGGAATGAAAGTCGTATGTTGACGATATGAAGCGTGCTGCACGGTTCTGGACGGCTTCGAGCATGTTAATTAGGTAGGACTGATGAGGACTCCAGATCGCGGATGCATACTCCAGCCTACTGCGGACAAAAGTTTCATATGCCAGTTTACGTATGTTAGCGGGGGAAGAGGGAAGTGATCTTCTAATAAAACCAAGTGTACGTGAAGCGTCGGCCGTGATTTTTGTAATATGATCAACCCAAGTTAATTTGCTATTGATTGTGATGCCAAGGTAACGATAAGATTCAACTTGCAATAGGTCCTCAGAAAATAAAGAGTAAGGATAAGTTAAATTGGAGCGTTTCCGAGAAATTTGCATAAAACTGCACTTCCTAATGTTCAGTTCCATCATCCACAAAGAGCACCAATTTTCGATGAGCTTCAGATCGTTTTGGAGGGCAGCTTGATCGTCTTTAGTATTTATACGGCGGTAGATAAGGCAGTCATCTGCGAAAAGACGGATGGTGGATGAGATGTTGTGTGGGAGGTCGTTAATAAATATTAAGAAGAGAAGCGGACCCAACACAGACCCCTGTGGTACTCCGGAGGAGACGGAAGTAGAATTTGAAGGAAGTCCGCCTATTACGGCGAACTGAGAGCGAGCTGTGAGAAAATTGTGAATCCAGTCTAAAACAAGTGGGTGAAGGTGAAGACCTGAAAGTTTGAACATAAGACGTTGATGTGGGACACGGTCGAATGCTTTGGAAAAATCAAGATAGATGACATCGGTTTGGAACAAAGAATCAAGGTTTAAGTGAAGGTCCATGGTAAACTCAAATAACTGTGATTCACATGAATAGCCGTGACGAAAGCCATGCTGATTTTTGAAGAAAAAGGAGTTGGAATTGAGGTGGGATGCAATATGCGAGTATATAATATGCTCAAGAAATTTACATGGTATGCAAGTTAATGAAATAGGACGATAGTTCGACGGGTCACTCCGGCTGCCAGCCTTGAACACAGGAATGACTTTGTTAATTTTCCAGTCACTAGGTATGGAACTGTTCGCAAGAGATTGATCAAAGATTATTTTTAGAAAATGAGAAGATACATTTTTTGTAGCTTTTAATATTTTGGCAGTGAGGTAGTCAGGCCCGGCAGCACTGGATAACTTTAGTTTGTCTATCAGAGCACAAATGCCAGCAGTAGTGATGTTGATAGGTGCCATCGCAGAAAAGTTTAAAAAATCTTTGTGTGATGTATTCCAGGCAGGTTCATGTGTGAAGACTGATGTAAAATAAGAGTTCATGACGTCAGATCGAAGTTCTGGAGGCACCTGCGAACCATCAGGATACAAAAGGGTAATGCAATGAGTGTTGCCTGATTTGGGTGATAACATCCGCCAGAATTTCTTTGGGTTTGTTAGTAGAATGCCATACAGATCATTGTGGAAAAACTTTCTTTTTGTACACCTTAGGAGACGCGTGTAATCCTGCAGGCACGAGAAATATTTTGTCCATTTATATCCAGTGCAGTTCTGTTAGCTTCACGAAAAAGACGCTTTTTCTTTTGAGAAAGCCTCCTTAAGGAGTTAGAGAACCAGGGCTTGTTGGAGTCACCGCGAATGCATATCAGCGGAACATAGGTTTCGACCAGATTTGAAAGTTTGTTTTTGAAAGTTAGCCAGTTTTCTTCGACAGACCTATTAGATGCAGACTGCTTGAAATGAAGGAAAAAGTTCTCAAGCTCCGAGTTGATACAGGCGAAGTCTCCCCTTTTATAATCGCGAATGAACTTAACAGAGCGCTGCCGTTGGGGAAACGGGAGTGATAGGTTGAAAATAACGGTGTTGTGGTCACTGAAACCGTCAGTGCTCGATATGTATTGGATGAGTTCGGGGCTAGATGCAAAGACTAAGTCAAGGGTGTTACTGCCACGTGTAGGGAAGTTTACTGCTTGGGTGAGGTTAAATGTCATGACAACGTCAAGGAAATCTTTCGCTTGACGAGAAGATGTGCTCAAGTTTCCCCAATCGATGTCAGGGAAATTAAAGTCACCGCAGAGGATGTAATTGGCTTTAGGAAAACGGGTATTAAGAACGAGCAGAACCGAGTAAAAATCGGCAATAAAGGAACTGTCACTGTCAGGAGGGCGATAACATGCAATAACTATGCATGTGCTTGTGGAAAGGGTAATTCTGATACAAAGAATTTCCTGGCAGGGATGAGTCATGAGAAGAGAAGAATGAAGACTGGTTTTAATAAAGACTAAAACACCCCCACCCCTGCGCGAGGCCCTATCACGTCTGTAGATGAAAAACGGTTTATTGTTGTCAAGCAGTTCCTCGTCTGAGATATTATCGGAGAGCCACGATTCTGTAAATATGGCAATATCGGTGCCGTGATCGTCAAGAAAGGCTTCCACTGACTCTCTCTTCGGAAGATAGCTACGAATGTTTGCTAAAACAAAAGCCATAGTTTCACAAACATGTGAAGGTGACGGAGGCAAAAGTGGCTGATGGTGGGAGGAGAGCCTTGAAACAGACAGTGACCGCTATGACCGATGCTCTACCACGGAATCAGTATCCGCATCGTAGACGAACTGCTTATCGCCCATGGTTAACCTGTCATATCTTACTTTGTATTTTAAACCACTTTCCTTGCCGAACGCACGAAGTTTCTTTTGAGCTGTACGCACGCGCACTGAAAAATCTTCACGGATTGAAAAGTCAGTTTCTTTGAGCTTAGGGCCAGCAGAAAGGATTTTGCATTTATCTTTAAAATGCGAGAATTTGACCATTATTGGCCGTTGTTTCCCTTGCTCGAAGCGGCCTAAGCGATGCGCTCTTTCAATGTTGGCGGAATCGATTGATGTGCTTAACTTATCTATGCAGAAAGAAATCACGACCGTTTCAGATTGCTCCCATGTTTCATCCGCCGTATCAGGTAGTCTGAAGAACAGCAGATTATTTCGGCGAAGTCGGTTTTCCGAGTCGTCACATTTTTCTTTGAGGATTCGAATTTCAGATGAAAGGTTGTGAATAGCCGGGTTTGAATTAGGCGTTGGACTGACATCGTTGCACTGACTTGTTGCGACAATTTTTTCGAGTGCATCGACGCGCGATGAGAGGCTACTGACCAAGCTTTGGAAATTCGACTGGGAAGCACGAATCACTGCAAGTTCAGACAGAACGGATTTTTGTGCAAGTTCTAAGCGTGACAAACTTTCAGCAATAGAATCAAGAGACGGAGGAGGACCAGGATTTAACTCGATGTCGCCTGACAGGATAAGAAGCAAGGAGACAAAGTGAGCATGTACGGCGAGGGAAAGTAAGCATCGACACAAAAACGCTTGGCAACGCTTGACTGTGTCTGAGGGGCACGACACCGCAAATAAGCATGGATCGCTAGAGCGAGTACAAGATGCGCATGGCAAATAACCAACCTGCAGCAAGAAGAAGGGCATTCTCGTGACCATGCTCGTAGCGGTGCGGTGCCCCAAGTGGTCCGTGAAGGGTGGGTGGCTTTGTAGGAGTGCACCCGCGCAGATAGTGGCCTGGGGTTGCCAGGCGAAGATCCGGTCAAGAGCTGGAAAAGGCGATGACGGTCGAACAATGCTTTCATGCTGATTCCAGCCGGGCTCTTCGCAAATTCCCGCATCAGTGGTGACGTTGCAGCCAAGGCAGGATAACATCGGCAAGAGTTGCGACAGCAGGAAGGCCTGCAGCAAGAAGAAGGGCATTCTCGTGACCATGCTCGTAGCGGTGCGGTGCCCCAAGTGGTCCGTGAAGGGTGGGTGGCTTTGTAGGAGTGCACCCGCGCAGATAGAGGCCTGGGGTTGCCAGGCGAAGATCCGGTCAAGAGCTGGAAAAGGCGATGACGGTCGAACGATGCTTTCATGCTGATTCCAGCCCGGCTCTTCGCAAATTCCCGCATCAGTGGTGACGTTGCAGCCAAGGCAGGATAACATCGGCAAGAGTTGCGACAGCAGGAAGGCCTGCAGCAAGAAGAAGGGCATTCTCGTGACCATGCTCGTAGCGGTGCGGTGCCCCAAGTTTTGGTGCGACTAAGAGGAGCGGGTCTCAAGCTGAAGCCCTCTAAGTGACAATTCCTCAAAAACGAGGTGAAATACCTCGGGCACGTTGTTTCAGCTGACGGCGTGCGACCGGACCCTGAGAAACTAAGGTGTGTCTCGGATTTTCCCTCCCCGACTAGCGTCCGCCAGGTCCGGCAGTTTCTCGGCCTGGTCGGTTACTACCGAAGGCACATAGAGGAGTTCGCCAAGCTCGCTAAGCCGCTCACCGCCTTAACAGCCAAAAATGTCGCCTTTCGCTGGGACGAAAACGCGGAGGATGCTTTTGGGGCCCTGAAAAGGAAGCTAATGAGTGCACCGCTGTTGCGCCACCCGGATTTTAATTTGCCCTTCGTTATGGCCACAGATGCGTCAAAGTTCGCAGTTGGTGCCGTGCTATCTCAGGTTATCGAGGGCAAAGAACATCCCGTTGCTTTTGCTAGCCGACTGCTGAGCCCCACAGAGCAAAAGTACGGAGCTACGGACAGGGAGTGCCTCGCCGTTGTCTGGGCAGTAAAGCACTTCAGATGCTACCTTTACGGCCGCAAATTCAAGCTAGTCACAGACTGCCATCCTCTGAAATGGGTGATGAGTGTCAGGGACCCTAGCTCGCGACTCGCTAGATGGAATCTACACCTGCAGGAATACTGCTTTGAAGTTGAGCACAAGTCAGGAAAGACACATCTGAATGCTGATGCACTCAGCCGCACAGCTGCCGTGGCAGCTATAGATGAGTTTGTCCCCGTAGTCGACCCCGCCGAATTACGCACAGAGCAGTGCAAAGATCCTGACCTGAAGCGAATAATCGAAAGCTTAGAGGGCGCACCGTCTCACCCCGAACAGCTAGGTTATTTCATTGGCAAAGACGGCACCCTGTGTCGGCGCACGAGGCCAACCAGGAAAGGGAGACCAGAGAAAACCGCTTGGGAGAGAGTCGTCATACCTCGGTCATGGACAGAAAGGGTTCTTCGCGCGTTTCACGATGCGCCATGCGCCGGTCATTTTGGCGTAGCGAAGATACGCAGGCGTGTGGAGCGTTTGTACTTTTGGAGTGGCATGCGACAGGATGTTAGAGACTACTGTGCGAAGTGTCATTCCTGTCTCGAAAGAAAAACACCCAAGGGACGAAGACCAGCTCCAATTCAGCCGTTCCCTGAGGTTTCGGCTCCCTTCGAGTGAACAGGTATGGACATAATGGGCCCATTGCCCACGACCACTTCCGGAAACAAGTACATTTTAGTATTTGTCGATCACCTTTCAAAATACGCGGAAGCGGTAGCACTCCCAGATCAGAAGGCAGACACGGTTGCAAGAGCATTTGTCGAACAGATCGTGCTCCGACATGGACCCCCGAGGCAACTCTTGACAGATCAGGGAACGAACTTCGTGTCGCAGCTAATGAGGAGAGTTTGCGAGCTGCTTAAGATCGCTAAGAAGCAGACAACACCGTACCATCCGGCTTGCAACGGCGCGGTGGAGCGACTGAACCAAACCGTGGCCGGGTTCCAGTCGCATTTTGTTTCGCGCGACCAGCGGGACTGGGACTTGTGGCTCCCGTATGCAATGTTTGCCTACAATTCCGCAGCACACGAGAGCACGGGCGAATCGCCATTCTTTCTTCTCTACGGCCGAGACCCGGACTAGCCTAGTAAAGTGCCAGAGGGCCCCCGTCGTGTCCCATACGCTTCACTGGACGACTATAAGGTTGAGCTAGAATCGCGATTGCAAGTGGCGAGGGACATCGCAAAGGAGGCCTTAAAGAAAGCGGCGAAGCGCAGGAAGGAGGTGCACGATCGCAGTGCTAGAGACGCACCGTTTGATGTGGGGGACAGCGTGTACATTGAAAACTGCCAAAGGCAGATTGGGCTAGCTCGTAAGTTCCAGACGAAGTGGAGAGGACCGTGCGAGGTTGTCGAGAAGCTTTCTCCGGTAAACTTCAGAGTCCGAGACGTGAACCGGCGCTTGATAAGGATACACGCAAATCGCCTCAAGTCGGCACCGGTTCAGTATTCACGAAATGAGGAAAGGGAAAGCGCGAATTTTGATGGGGACAGAAGTGAAGCGGAGCGCGCAGATAGTTCGCAAGAAACGCCCTCTCCTGCATTTGTTCGGCAGGCGCCAGAGGTGACGGCCGGAATGCCACCGGATTTACTTCATGCATTGCTGGAAGAAGAAGCGCGCGAGGTTGCCGCGCAGATAACGCCAGGAGAGGCTCCTGCCACGAGCCCTCGCGAGTCCCAAAGCAGACAAAGGGTCACAGACTTACTTAGTATGACTCATGAAGGCCGATATCCGCTGCGAAATCGGAAAGCTAAGTCGGACTAATGGCGTAAACAGAGCGGAGTTGTGAACTGGTTACAATTGTGTAATGCCGCAGCTCATAACATTGCTATGTGCTTATGTGTTAAGATATCGGAGTTGGTAGTTAGAATTGTGTAATGCCGCAGCTCATAACATTGCTATGTGCTTATGTGTTAAGTTATCGGAGTTGGTAGTTAAACCTTTCTGTCATTAAGTAACACCTTCACAGGAGAGCATGCGGAGCGCATGCAGAACCTGCCCTACTTCCTTTCGTTATCTATATTTTTGTCTGTGCCGAGATCGTGCTAGAAGTGGGAGCTCCTTTGTATCTGTGGTAAATTTATTTCGTCCAGTTTGGACTAGAAAGGAGAGGCTTGGGTGCTGAGTTTCATGTTTATCTGTAAAAGAAGATCAGTGCTGCCCCTGGAGACGCCAGTTATGACAGCGGAGGCATATGGTGTTGTGCAGTGGTGTTGAGTGCAGCGAAAAGTGTTTTGTCGGACGCACTGTGCGAGGCGATTCAGAAAGACAAGGGGAGCTGCATGGACTCAAATGTTCGGAGAACATTCTTCGGGAGGGTGAGCGAGTGTGACGTTCCTTGTGTGTGCTACGAGGGTCCGCGTTCGACGGCGCGGCGTAGACGGAGCCCCCAGTGGCGGCGAAAGCACAACCGGACCCCCTTTCATGTTTCTACTGTATATGGCTGCAAGCAACTTGAGTGAGATTGATTTTGGGCCTGCCGCCGTGGACCGTACGGAGACGACCCAGATGACAGCGGCATCATCAATTACCGAGCCATACTCGTTGAGAGTGAACGACCAGAACGAAGGGGTTTAAGCACAACCGGATCCCCTTTCCATAGTGTCGGCACGAGTCGAACGCCGCCGCCGCCGCCGCCGCCGCCGCGGGGAGACGGGCGTTATCTTCCCCAATTGCCGTGGCCGTTCCAAGGGGGCCTCGTTTCGGCGGGCCTGGCCCCGTGGCAAGACGGCGGGCATCATCAATCAACCCTCCCGAGCACATCCCAGGACAAGGGACCACTTTCCCGGCCTTTTAGTGACCTCGCGATCCGGCCTTGAGGGGCGAGTGTCATTTGATGGAGAACGGAGGCTGGTGACCCGCGGGAACCGACAGCGGGCTAGAGCGCGCCTTACCACAGCCGACGCTATGCGCTACCTCGACGACAACCTTCTTTCCCTCGGACTCAACACGTGAGGGGGGCGAGACCATAAGTGCGGTGGTGTGTTTGTGCGCCCAAGTGAAAGCCCTAGCCCCCCCCCCCCCCACTCCGGCGTGGGCGTCCTCACACTAGGGAGTGTGGGGATAAGAGGATATAAAAATCGACAAGGAATACCGAAGGAGAAACGCTCAGGACGACATCGTTCGCCTAGGGGGCCTTCAGCGCCTAAGCCCGACGGCGTGCAGCTTCTGCCAGCAACCGTTCGAGCTCAACTCCGGAGCCCCTCCATCGTCCCCATGAAGTCGTCGGCACGTAAGCTCGGACGCCCCAGCCTCTGATGTATAATCATAATCATGTGTAATTATTGAATATATCTGTTTGTTTAAACTGAGCCATACGGTGTCTCTTTGCCTCTCCGTCCCGTGTGGACCTGCGCATTATGGGGGGTCATCACAGTAGTAGTGAGTGGTTTTTATTAAAATAATATTAAAAAGGAAGGAAAAGATTTTTGCTAGCCCCGGCATCTGTCATCGATACGGAAGCAACCGTTTCAAATGCCGGCAGCACTGAGCACTGCAAATATGGCGGTTATTCTTGGCCTCGACCTCGTCAGCCAGTTCTAGATTGGTCTTTCTGTGCGGCTTCCGGACTACACCCCAATTTTCGAAGCGGAGTTTCTGGCGATGGTGCTTGCTCTTCGAAAATTAGAGCCAGCTTTTTCTTCAGTGGCTGTCATCACAGACTCTGTTTATTTGTATTCGTGCCTTGCTTCGGCTGTGGATTCGCCAATCTTATATAAACATCCTTCCATTCATTACTCCCTCAGCCTTGTTCACATGATATGGGTGCCAGGTACGTCATAGCGGTGTGACAGCCAATGAAGTTGCGGACTGCCTGGCAAAGGCGTCCCTCAATGGCCCCGTGCTTCCTCTCGTTCCGGCTACAGGGCACATCACAGCAGCGAGGTTTCGAACACAGAGTTTGTTACGAATGACAACTGGATCTCTTTTAAGATCTGATGATTTACTGCACCTGCAGTATTCGTGGAGCAGGCAATCATGCCATTCACGGCAGCTTGAGGTTTCTTTATCAAGGCTCAGCTGCCGGATCCCATCCGTAAATTCTTATTTGCACTGCTCTGGGTTGGCGCTTAATCCCGTCTGCGTATTCTGTGGTGAGCACGAAACCATAGACCATTTTTTGTTGTTTTGTCGCCGGTACACCATGATGAGAAGACGGTTTTTAGAGAAACCACTACAACAGCTTGACCTTTGAGCAGCCAAGTCATGTTACCGTTTGGAGCCACCATACTTGGGTGCAGCCACAAGTCTCTTTTTACCGCCGTCCAAAATTTTTTAATGGAATCAAATCGGCTACCTTGGTAATTTTATATTTTTTTGCAATATTATTTTTGTTCTTACAATTATTATTATCATTTAACCACTCGACTATAAACATGTCTCGATCTCCTGCATGCGTTATGCATTTCCCGTTTCATTTCGTTGTTCCTTTTTGTCTTACTTCCTTCCTCAGCAATCATTTTATTTTTGTCCAGGAGATATTTATCTTAAAAACTCCCCCAATTCTTGGCCTATCCCCCTATGTGGGCATGTGCCATTGTATGAGGGTAACAACAACAACAAGTACTGAAGCAGCTGAGCTGGAGCAGCGGAAAAAAAAGGATAGCAGGCAGAATGGAGAAATGAAATGAAAGAGGTGAGGGGACAGGAAGAGAGGATAGGGGGAGAGGTAATATACACAAACTATTTACACAATTAGAAATGTGTCCAGGCTGTGAACGTGAGGAGGACGCTTAACTTTAAGAGTGGAAAGCGACAGCGTTTTGCAGCTCTGCCAGATATAGTCCACGGAGCACCATCGCCCGTTCGACCTTGCCCGTTGGACAAATAGCTCGGCGTCTCTAGGAGGCCTCTCAAAACAGCCCATCCGCCGCCCGATGAGGTCATTAACGGGCTGCAGTGACTCTGCTCCCTGAATTGGCCGCTGTGCGTCTCCATTGAAAAAACTGGTTTTGGGGGAAAGGAAATGGCACAGTATCTGTCTCACATATCGGCGGACACCTGAACCGCGCCGTAAGGGAAGGGATAAAGGAGGGAGTGAAAGAAGAAAGGAAGAAGGAGGTGCCGTAGTGGAGGGCTCCGGAATAATTTCGACCACCTGGGGATATTTAACGTGCACTGACATCGCACAGAGCATAGGCGTCTTAGAGTTTTTCCTCCATAAAAACGCGGCCGCCGCGGTCGGGTTCAAACCCCGCGTTTTAATGGAGGAAAAACGCTAAGACGCCCGTGTGCTGTGCGATGTCAGTGCACGTTGAAGATCCCCAGGTGCTAGCAAAAATCTTTTCCTTCCTTTTATTCTTTCTTTATGTTATTTTAGTAAAAACCACTTACATTATCTGAAGGCAAATGTGCTTGGCGGGTCAGCTAGGTATATAGGCGCTGTGGTGGCGCGCCGATTTGTTGCGAGGGGCAAGATACTTTTGTGTCTATGTTTGTGTTTTGGTTTCTGCCGCCTTGAATAATTGTTATCTGGTCGTGGAAATACTTTTCACCCCCAGGGGTCACTACAGTAACCTTTTGCACATAAAAAGCCTGTTTTTTGGAATAAACCTCAGTTGAAGTCTTGCGTTCGTGGTGTCTACTTTCTTTGTCCGTGTGTTTCTGTACGCTGGAATGATGCCTCATAATCATATGCCATTTCCTTTCCCCAAAAACCAATTTTCAATTTTCAAGTGAATGATGATGATGATGAATCAACATTTATTAAGCCCGAAATAAATCGATGGTGCTCGCAGGCCCCAGACGGGGTGGTTCCCTAGTTACGGGACCCATACGTTTCCAGCAGCTCCTGGCCCCTGTCCGTCAGTGCGAGCTGATCGGTAGGACGGGGCTGGATAACAAGGTCTCCCATCGCTCAAAGGGTTGGGGATTGGGGGTGTTGGCGGGAAGGGGAGGAGGGGGCGTCTTGAGTTTTGTGCATTCTACCAAGACGTGGGGCAGGGTGCCCTTTTCTCGTTTGCAAAAAGGACAGAGCATATCGTGTTCCGCAGGGTACACGCGGTTCATCAGTACGGGATGCGCAAACGATCCCGCCTGCGCTCGACGCTGGATCATCTGTTGTTGCCTGGTGAGTTTGGGTTGCGGTTCTGGCAGTCTGCACCTTTCCTCGCGGTATATCCGGGTAATGTCCCGAAAGCTGGTGACCGGGTGCGGTAGCTCTTCCGGCTCGTGCTCGGCCCAGATTGACATTTCTCGGGCATGGTATATAGTCGGCGATGATGTTGCCTGCTACCTGCGAGTGAGCCGGGACCCACACGAGCCCTGTGGCTCTTCCCGGAGGCTTGCACTTGGATAGAATGGCTCGGGCCGCGGAGGAGATTACCCCCCTGCGGAAGCTTCCGTAGGCTGTCTTTGAGTTGGTGACCATGGTGTCCACGCTCGGCTGTGCGAGAGCGAGGGCCACGGCCGCTTCTTTAGCTAATGCGGGGTCTGTTGTCTTCAGGGACGCACTGACGATCAGCCTGTCTTTTGACGTAACCACCACCGCTGCATGGGCACTGTGTTTTCGGAGCGAAGCGTCCGCGTAGAGGACCCTGGGGTTATCTTCCAGCTTCCGGGCTATGGCTTTGGGTCGCGCGGTGCGCCTCTCGCCGTCCTTGCCCGGCGCCATGTTCCGGGGAAGGGGCTTGGTCGGAATGGTCGTCTTCCAGTCATCCGGAAGGGCCGCCTTGATGGGTACTGGCTCGATCTGCCATCCTGTCTTGCGTAGGACGGTTCGAACGTGTTCCGTGTGACTGAGCCGGATTCTCTGATTAGAGAGGTGGGCTTCGATAAGCTCCTCCACCGTGTTGTGGTCGCCCATGTCTAGCAGTCTTTGCGTGGACGAGTATATGGGCATGCCCAGTGCTTGCTTCGTTGCCTTACGAAGCATCATGTTTAGGGTGTCCTTATTCGCCTTCGTCAGCTGGAGATACAGGGCGGAGTATAGTTACCCGCGACACGACGGCGAGTGGACGGCTGGTGCGATGACATGCATGCTGCTGCTGTGATGTATGGGTCTTAAGGGAAGAAAAGAACTTGTGATACAGGAAAATTCTTGAAGTGCGACGTCGACACGGCAGCATTGATAATCCAGATACCGATATCAGAGATAAAACGATGACATCAGTGTGCGGCACGAGCGTCGGTTGCAACGAAGCTGTAAAATGGTTGAAACATGTTTGTAACGAAGGCGCCGTCGCATTTGTTTATTCTTTTATGATTACATTAAAATATTACCGATGTGTGCCGGGGTAATGTGTTTCTGACCTGAACAATCGGGAAAGGACAGAGAAAGGAAAGACAATGAGCTGCACACGCTGTGCAACTCAAGGCACGCAAAGTTCAAATCATACGCACCCGCTTTGGAGACAGACGTTCAGGATATAGTTTCGCGCTGACTGGAGTGCCGCTATTGATATATCATGCCGGGCCGGACATGCGCTGTTCAAGTGATAGCGTACACGAGAAGAAAGAGTTATGTGGCGCCCTCGAATACATGACTGCAACGCAGAAATGTTGCTGTTGCCTCAGAAGCGATGGCAACGCAGAAATGTTGTTGCCTCAGAAGCGATGGCAACGCAGAAATGTTGTTGTTGCCTCAGAAGCGATGGCAACGCAGAAATGTTGTTCTTGCTTCAAAAACAATGGCACATACCCACGGTGGGGGATTGCGCCAATAATTCACTTCCTCTTCATTGTGACTGCTTCCCGCCCACATTCTTGCACGTGCAATCCTGATCGCCACAGCAGGAATTGACTTTTCAGAGTTACTACCGACGCTGGCACAAACCGAAATAACTTCAGTTGCTTCAGGCAGCCCATATAATATCTGTGCTCGCATGCAAGCTGAAAGAAGCGGTGTAGGCTTGCAACGCATAGTTCTCTATAGGGCAGAAAGGAAATGGCGTCGAAGAAAGTGAAGACGAACTACCTTCGCGCGCCAGTGCATCGTAAGAGCGCCTATAGGAACAGACTCATTCGGCATGCAGAAGAAGAATATGCGTAAGTCGTGTTTTGCACGCTCATATCGATATCCTGCATAGCATATAGATCTGTGCGGCTCCCTGAAACATGCGACGTAGCTACAGCTGCATCTCTCAGAGCCTGTGTACGTATAATAGGGCTCCTGAGACTATACGCTGGAGGGATCACGCCTTCGTCTGACGCTCTCTGAATGACCCATGGTGCAAATAACGTTGTGCACACAAGCAGGTGCGACTTCAATAACGAAGTCAATAGCGTGCATGGCCCCTGCGTGCAAAGTTGAGGGGCGTTCGATCGCACGTCGTCCTAAACATCAGTTGCGATGCATTAAAATTTACGTGGTGCATGCGGCCTCCGACAGACGTGAATAATGATAAACACTGGACAAATCTAAAAGATTGGCCCACGTCTGCCAGTGGCGCTGTAGATTGGGCGAAGTGTACGCGGAGCATACGGCACTGTGTTCTACTGTATTTACTCGACACGGTGAAAATGAATAGCCACGCTGGGGTGATGTGTTTCATCGCTGCTAAGATTGCGCCTAATCATGCCATGCTTCCCATTCTCTCGGGGGACGTACGTTACGGTATTCCACCGCAGCGCTGTGCTCCATGCAGCGGATTTATGGGCAGCTATTGGAATTGCCAGATGCGGGATCTTTGCAGAAAACACATTTTGAATTTCCTTTGAAAAAAATAGGGGGGGGGGGGGCGACGTTGTTTTCCCATAGATAATTTTTGCTTCATGGTGGGTGAACAGCGCAACAAAGGCTGGACAAAGGCAAGACAAGAGCTTGTCTTGCCTTTGTCCCGCCTTTGTTGCGCTGTTCACCCACCATGAATGGTTACCAACTCGCCCAAATTTACGCTTTATTCAACATAATTTTTGCTTCCCAACCCGCCACCTTAAATTCGCTAACACATGCTTTACCTGTAAAACAACTCTCGTTTACCTCGCTCAATTGAATGACGACACCTAAATGCACGCGTTGGTGCACCATTTCTGCTCCTTCAAGACGCTGAACTCGAATGAAATCAGAACTTCACATTTTCCAAAAGTATATCACTTTTTCGACATAGTCCCCACCAGCGGCGATGTACTACTTGCGACAAAATATGCTCGGGGAAAAATGAGGGGAACCTTTGACGACAACAGCCCAGCCAGACAGCAGTTTCCACTGAGTGCGCAATGGACTAGCTACCTGGGACATTGAGAACGTGCATTAGACGTCCACAAAAGTCCCTGCGAATTCGCATCAACGCAACATGCACAAATGATCTCCTCGAAAACGTACCGTCAGTGCCGTATGAATGCCATATATGCTGCTGGACACTGGGCACGTGCAGTTGTATTCCAGTTTGATCCTGTAAATATTAACATATGTAATACCCCTGTCAAGCGCGCAAGTTAAGTGGCGACAGAAAATGGGCGAAAGGTTTGATGAGGTCAATGGAAAAGAAAAAAAAGATCTTAAAAATTGATCGTTTGACTTGAGAGTGCAAACAAAACGAGCTCAAATAGCCCTTAACAACGAAAAAAATAGAAATACAAGAAAAGCCAAGACCAGCCAAGACAATTCAGAGTTTTGACAACAAACAAGATGACGGCGTGCAGGGAAGTTTAATTTAATTGCGTTCCTTTGTTGTGTTGCTTCGCTTCTAGCTACACCGAAGCAATAATTCTTAAAAACAGTGTTACAGCAGGTAAAATAAACTGGTGACTGCTTTTTTTTTATGTACTGTACATACTGTGTCTTCGAAGTCGTTGCTAGCGAGGCTACGCACTCTGCCCTCAAAGTGTGTTCTGTGCACGCACTCCGGCGTGAGTGCGCACTTCGGCGATGTGTCCTTATTTTAAGCCGTTTAGCTCTGTTAGAGTGCGCACTTTTAGCAAGTGACACTCTTCGTAAGTGCACTTTATTTTGAACACTTGACAGGGGTATAACCCTATAGAACAAAACTTTTGGTACTGTTAGTCAACATCCTGAGCTTGCTTCCCAATGCATTATCAAGCCGCATGCAGATGTTAAGTGCTAGCAGTCTTGCAGCAACGTGGTCCGTCTGGTTGGGCTTGTCATGGGTTTTATGCGAAGAAAATACCGCTCTCAAACTTGCCTCAACGAAAAAATAGAGGCGTAAAGTTTTTTCTCAGTAAACTGCAGCCTGATATGCAAAATATGACGCTTACGCGCCCAATTGACAAACCAATCTGGCATGATACCGTTGGCGCAGGCCGATGCACATATATTATACGACCAGAGTGTGTTCGAGCTAACATCCCTTGCAAATGGTGCAAAACACGCATTTCGGATGTCTGTGCTGGTCTTTGTTTAGTATAATCGTTCATGTATCGTCACATGCCATACCAATCATCTTCAGCACGCCATACTAACAGGCTCACCATTCAGTCTTGCGTCACATGGATGTGGCATCTTATGTACGCTTGTACCATGCTGCACGCATAGTGACCGTTTATAGTTCTATATATATGAACGGCACGCACTGTATTGGTGACGTCTTCGTCGGAGGCGAAGTGCGTACCCTTCAGTTCCTTCACCTTGAGAATGAGCGAGAAAAATGATATCTAGAGATGCTTACTGTACCGTGGGGTAGCTAAACAGCTCTCCTCATTATTCTGCGATGGCATGCAGAGACTGATGCATCGATGCCCCAAATGCAATGCCACTGTTGTGGACTATGCTTAAAAATAACGTTCTCCCGAGAAAAAGGACATTGAAAACTTTTCTGTGAATAAAATGCAACAACATTTACAGAAATAAAGGTACAGTCCTAAGTGGATATACTTCTTGTTCATTTGTTTCTGTACACTGTTACGGTGACTGAAAGCGCGTTCTACGCCAGGGCCGTTTTGTTTAGCCGTCCGGAAGTGCAGTTGCAGCGGAGGCAGTAAACAAAGAGAAAGGCTGACCTGCCATTGGGGAGGCAAGGCGCATGCGCATCAAGGAAGAAACAGAATGCACTGTGTAACGAGGGCAAAGAATGCGTATGTGATGCGGAAGCTCTGCATGCGTCGTCCTATAGCCTAATTGCGTTGTGCTGCGAGCGTTCCGCGCGTTCTGTGCTTTGGCAACTGGGTAGTCACCGTTGCCTTTTCTCTTTCCACCCGCAGATTCCGCGCAGCCACTACCTCACATGCTTGCTCGGTATGTACGCAGGCACACCGACCCGTAACACACCTGCATGCGCTATATATATAGTTTTCACGTGACGTCAAGGGCGCCATCTTTGGGTGCACAGGCTAGCTTCCTCAGTGTACGCAGGAACCTGCTGGCTATATATAAGCCAGTCGTTTCCCGCGTGAAAAACATCCAGGTTTTCGCTGCGCTTTCTGTACCCAAAGATGGCGGCCGCTATGTGCCGTCGGTGCAAACTGTACTGTTGAGCCTGAATCTTCGATCGAGTTGTTTCGCTCAGCCATGAGTGCAAAACTGTTTGCCGAGCTGAAATGAAAATGAAGTGCGGTTAAAATAAATTCAAGTCAAATTCAACTAAATAAATACACCAGCTGTAGTGGAACAAGGGAGAACGTGCGAGCCACGGGTATGTAAGCCATACGTTAAGGCAGTGTAAGGATTCTGCCCACTACAGCGGCAAAAGTAAAACATGAAGCAACGCACAGTCGACAGAACCAGTAAGGGGAACACACGTGCGCTCGCTGCTGCGCGACGGCCCTGCGCCTGCGACTGCTTTCCGGATCAGAGGCATGCCCTGCCACACTTGGGGCTTGGCTGAGTTCCTACCTGTCGGTGTGCTCGCATTCCCAATGTAAGCGCCTTCCTAAGGGTAGTGACACAGTTGTTCTGCGTCCGACGCTCGTTGTGATCACAGCACTCAGGCGTTGACAGTCCCACCGGTTAGCGCTTTATCGCATTAATCGTAAATATTGTGAAACACAACAGGGAACTGTAGGGAACCCCCTCTGTTTCGATCAGAAGCTAAATGCTTCAGGGCTCAGAGTGTTTTGTATATATATATATATATATATATATATATATATATATATATATATATATATATATATATATATATATATATATATATATATATATATATATATATATATATGTATTCAGCACGCACGTATACATGTGCCAAATGTTTCAAGACCGCATATTCAGAAAACACTGTTTAATAAATGCTTGTGTTCAAGCAAATAGATTTAACGAATTCACAGAACGGAAGATACACACTGCAACACGTGTCGGATAGACGAATGTTTGGGAACCTACCGTTAGGCTTAGAAGGAAATATGGAGGTTTCCGGTCAGCTTTCCGGACAGCTTTACCACTCAAAATTTACCGTTATACTACAGCGGTGGCCAAGTGTTTTAAGCATCCGCCTCGTATGCGGGAGGTTCGGGGTTCGATACCCAGAGCCGTCGGCTACATTTTCCAAAGGGTAAGCTTTCCCCTGGCCTGATGCTCGACTTCTTTGGGGTGAAATTCTTTTAAAAAATGGCGTTTGACTCCACCCACGCAAACGAAAACCCCTTGCAATGGCGCTTTTTGTCCAAAGCTGCCCTTGCGCCATAAAACCAATTTGTCATCGCCATCAAACTGACCACTATGCACAATCTGTCAGCGATCGGCGAAGACAAGGAAAAATGCGACGGGGCACAGTACACGGCGGGAAAACCGTGCCAGTGCCTCCTCCACAGGCTCGTGCATAACTGCCGCAGAAAAGCGAAACACGCTGCAGTAGTTATTCGAATATATAGGCCTACCACGAATGTAGGCTGGCACTTTATGTAGCTAGGAGCCAGCGTGCGCATTAGAAAGAAAATATTCACTTATGTGGACACTTATTTTATACCAATGTGGGATTCAAGGCGACAAACTTCTGTTTTGACGTAATGGGCGGGACATCGGAGATTAGGACCATCAGGACCAATAAGGGCTTCTCACTTAGGTGAGATAAAACTTCTTTGTTGACCCTATTTGGTCGATTATATAACTTGACCCCTTCTTTCTATATATATATATATATATATATATATATATATATATATATATATATATATATATATATATATATATATATATATATATATATATATATATACACACACACACACACACACACACACACACACACACACACACACACACACACACACACACACACACACACACACACACACACACACACACACACACACACACACACACACACACACACACACTACAAACCGGGTGTTTCAGCGAACCCTTTCAAAAATTACTGCAAATATTGGGTTCAATATATAAAAAAATAGGTGTAAGATCTCACACTCTGCCCTGGCGGACACAATGTGCTCCAAACCCCTCTAAATATCCAGGTAGTCAACAAAAACCCACTAATCAACTTTTGAATTATCGCAGCTGGGTGGTTAGTCCCAATTGGGAGTTGGATGGCGTGAGCAAGACGATGTCGTGTCAGTGTTTGAAACGAAGAAAAACTCAATTTCTAGAGCCCTGCAGCGCGAAGAAATCCGACGCTTTTTCCCGCAAGCGACCGAAACTGAGAACATGAGGAGCGCCGGAACTATGGCGTAAGCGAAGCGTCCGCTGTGACGTAATGAATGCAGCGCCCATTCCGAAACGCGTGTGCTAACTTTCCTCGCTGGAGAACCTCGGCACTCAGCTTAGACCGCGGCCGACGTTATCGACTGCTCCGTCGCTCGGAGTAAGGAAAACTACAGTCATCGTCTGCTACGCGGCCGTCGCTTTTGGGAACACTGATAAGCACACCTCGTGCTCTGCCTGTCTGGTTAACTCCGAAAAGAGTTTTTTTCATCTTTTTTTTATTTTCGTCACTAGTTTCTTGAAAGGGACAAAGGTACTCTTCTCTGACAGTGTGCACATTACTGCTTAGCGTTAAGTGCCGGTATATCGACATGCACTGTATTATTTCTGTCAAGCGTCTATTTCTTTTATGCGGTATCTGCTTGACTGCTACAATAAATGAGAATGACTTCGTAGATTAAAATATTCTAACAGAAAACATTGCAATTTTAGCACTAAGGTGCTCCGTATACCGGCTGGCTCAATACAGTTGCCGTGTGCTGGATCAGACGTCCCGTGCTGTAAAAAGTGCTAGTACTTAACTAGGAAACCTTGTCCTCAGATGTTTAGCACATTCTAGTTGTATGACTAACAGGAATCAATGAAATTTGTACCCTTTATGGATTTAGTCGGTTGCAACCCCACTTGGACTCTCCAGGAAAGAACTAGTATATGGGATGAAAAGAAGCCGTTTTGACATCACGTGTTCAAAATGCTTGCTGTCTATTGCGATGCACAGTAGTATGCGGTCTTTGATAGAATTCACCGCAGAAATGAGCATCTCTCGGGGAATCGTTTCAATTGATATCTTGATACGCTCCTTAAGGTGCTGGCCAGGAATTGAACCGCGGAACGAAAAAAAATGTGGCGGGGCTCAGTCATGCTGAAACCACATTTCTTTCAATCCGTCCAGTTACTGTAGTCCAGTGGTAGCGCTGAGACAAATTCAGAGATGGCGCCTTTAAGGATGCAATCTACTTTTTCCCGGTGAGCTTTTCGTCGATGAAGTAAGGACCGACAATACGGCCGTCATAAATGACTCACCAAACACTTGCTGACCATCTTACTTGTTGCTTGTGCTGGCGTAGCCAATGTGGGTTCTTGTCGCACCAATAATGCGCACTGTGCAAGTTGACATTGGAGTCCTTGCAAAATTGGGCCTCGTCTGTCCAAAGCACTTTGTGCAGGAAGTCCGGTTCTTCATCACATTCAATTAGGCACCAGTTGCAAAAATCGAGCCGTTTCTGAAAAATCATTTGGCGTCAGTTCATGGTGAAAACGCCCATGATAGGGGTGGCTATAGCTGTGTATTGATAGTGACCTCCAAACTGATGCCGGGATGGCTCTGTACACGTTGGCGATTTCCGTGACACTTGCTTCTGGCCTGACAGAAACGTACGCGAGGACATCAGTGTCGAAATCGTCGGTTACGCTCCCTGGTCTCTTCCTTTTCTGAACGTGAAGTGATCCAGTAGACTTAAATCGATTAATTATCGATACGAACGTGGGACGAGTCGGCACAAGACGACCAGGATGTTGGGCAGCATACAGCCTAGATGCCAGCTCCGCGTCGATTTGCGCGCTCACACAAGCGATCACAATGTCCACCTTCTCGGCAGTGGAGTATTGGAGTTGCGCTGGCGCGGCCACTTCCACAATTCACTCAGTACAGCGTGACTTTTTAATCCTAGACGGCACTTCCACATAATCAAGTGATTTGACACACTGGCACTGCAATGGCCTCGTCACACGCGCACATCCAAGAAAAGCAGCTGAAATGCAAACGACTGCACTCTATCGGGAAACTGAAGCTAACACACGCTAACACAACCGCAAGAACAACTGCCCGATAGCACACAGCCACTGCCGCGCAAGCTCCCCTTGCCACGCTGACACAGCTTTTATTTTTCGGACGTGGTTCCTGATGCGCAGCGATAATAAGAAAACAGAAGATTAACCTAGTGAGTAAATGAGTTCATGATGACGCACAAAACCGAGCCTGTCGGGCAGCCATGCCAAAAGTGGCGCACAGACACACAAGAAGGCCTGCAGATGCGCCCATCAGGGCTCTCAAGCTCGACGTTCCCGTAGCAGACGATGACTATAGTTTTCCTTACTCCGAGCGACGGAGCAGTCGATAACTCCGGCCGCGGTCTAAGCTGAGCGCCGAGGTTATCGAGCGAGGAAAGTTAGCACACGCGTTTCGAACTGGGCGCTGCAATCATTAAGACACGTCACCGGCGGACGCTTCGCTTACGTCATACTTCCGGCGCTCCCCGTGCGCTCAGTTTCCGTCGCGTGCGGGAAAAAGCGTCAGATTTCTTCGCGCTGCAGGGCTCTAGAAAAGAGTTTTTTTTTTTCGTTTCAAAAACTGATATGACATCGTCTTGTTGACGGCATCAAACTTCCAATTGGGACTATAACCACCCAGCTAAGATAATTAAAAAGTTGATTACTGAATTTTTGTTAATTACGAGGATAATTAGAGGGGTTTTGCAGCATTATATTGTGTCCGCCAGGGCAGTGTGTGTGATCCTGCACCATTTTTTTTTGCTATATTGAACACAATAATTCAGCTATATTACAGTACGCGGGCCTCTAGAATTTCGCCTCCATCGAAATTCGACCGCCGCGGCTGGGATCGAACCCGCGTATTTCGCGTCAGCAGACGAGTGCCATAACAACTGAGCCACCGGGGCGGCCCTCACGCTCATTTGTGACGCCGCAGTCATTGTCTGGCGACTGAAACCGAAACTACAAAGGAAAAAAAAATTGGAAGTTATTTATTGTGCGCTGACGAATTCTACTTGGTTATCCGCGTTTACCAGTGTCGCACTCATCATTCCGATGCAAACGCACACTCCGTGAAAATTTTATTTCTTCCAGTGGCGACAGCTGCACCCAATTTTTGTTCTTTATAGGAATCGTTTCTGTGGCTCTTTCTAAAAATGCTAATCTTTGACCGGAAGCAAACAACGAATTTACTGCTGAGCAAATTGGACTTAAAAACTTTCCCGCCGCTCGCGTCCAAACTCGCAACGTCAAGACATCAAGATCTGAAAGGACTCCGTGATTAGCAACGGGAAGTAGATGGCGGTACAGCCTAGCCTCAGGGATCTGTTGAAAACTGTATCGCCGCTCTGCAGTTTGCTTGCGAAAGCTGCCGGTGGTGGCAACACTTGTATTTCATTTCTTGTAACTTTTTTTAGGCAAAGATGGTTCCATTTTCAGTGGAAGTAGCGTCTTTCCCATCAGAGTGTGCGGTAATCAATCAATACATGCCAGCTTGAATTCCTTTGCATTCATGATGTCTGAGAAATACCAAAGAAGTATCCATTTTTTTTTTCACCATAGAACAGTAAGATACCTTCTCTCAAAAGTAAAGAAACCAAGGATTTTTATTCTGGACCACGCTGCATCATTATGCATCGCCATCATTCACAATCTCTTGAAAGTGAGAGGAACTCTCATCCTTGCCCCAAGACCTAATTCTATGGACGCTACTATAGAGTCCCACTACATAGCTTGGAAGCAAACCCCTTGGGCTCTTTACCTTTGGCAAAGACTGTACATGTGCATAGCACACCGAGTACCGTTCACGGCGCGCTAACCTTCCGTTTCCTGTTGAAAAACAACAGCGAGAAAGACGAGCAACCGGAGCCTGTGATTCCAGACGGCGCCGTCTACATCATTGGCGCCTTTGTCCTGTGCCTGGTCCTTTTTAGCCTGCTCTTCATGGCTCACGTCATGATCTCTGAGAGCGGTCAGTGCACTTTTCGAACACTTGTGCATAGGCCTCGCACCAGAACCACGTGATCAAAGTGCCAAAAGCACCTTCGATGAACGTCACCAGTGCACAGTTGTATCTTCGATCAGTTGCACCTCCGTGCATATATGGCTCCATTACAGTGGGCTTAAACACACCGCAGCGATTTCAGGGCAGCTCCGGTGGAAGTTTATTGAAGATGCCATAGCAGAGCGAGACTACATGCAATGAAAACTTGTTACAGAAAACCAGAAAAAAATCATAAAATAGTTCGATATAGCCAAAATTCCTCATATAAAACGCCAATTACATCGGCTTCCTTGCAAAGCACCACAACGCACGGCGGCGTCAGGTCAGAAGCCAACTAGGGTGGCTTTCTCGCATTACAGTGGTGTCACGTAAAAAATCGGACGCCAGGACGAAAGCTATAGGATGGCTGCTGGAAAGCTGAAACAACCGACCATGTCGCAGGTTCTGGGGCACTATCGACGGATGCGAGAGGCTCTAACTGGTGCCGACAGCTTAGCTACCAGCTGTTCCCGCCGCTATGCCTTCTGTGGCACTGCTGGCAAATGCAAGATAAAGCGTGAATCGTAGTGCGAACGCTTGCCACACCACCACCAGCCACTTGTCTAGCTAGGCAAAGCCTGCCAATCGAGCCGGCATAGCTTGGCGCTCGGTAGCTCGATATATCCGTTTTATGGCAAACCGCTTTTGATATATATAGTGGGAAATGCATGTGTTTGTCAAAAATATTTAGGAGCAGTTCGATATAGCCAATAAGTTGTAATATCGATGTTCATTGTAACGAGGTTTGACTGTTTCCTAATCTACTGAAACTGTGCAGCATTATTGAATGTGGAAGTTTTTGCTTGCACTCGGATGGCAGGCGCTGGCTTCGCAACATAGCTGGAGCACTAAAGGATATAAAACAGTGCTCAGGCGAGCTATACACTTCGCATAAAAATAGAAAATTCAGCTGAAAATTAACCAGAATGTGGAAGGATTTATCAGAGACAAATGAAACAACCTTTGCTGCGGTTGAGCTTTGGTCAGCTATAAAGCATTGGGTTGGCTTAACTCTGCCAACCTCATTTCACGAAAATCAGAACAATTTAATTGCTTTCTTTCTCTTTTTTTTTTCTCAGTGGCAGTTGGAGCGAGGAAATGATCAGCACGTAATTTGTCTCCATCTGAGCAAGTCAATGGCTTGAAGAGCACTTCATCCATGTCATGTTGTGCCTTGTGGCTCCGTGCTGGACTGCTGACCCACTACTGTGAGCAGCACACTCAGCTGCGATGGATTTGTGTGTCACCCATCTCGAATAGTGACTGAGTGAGGCATCTTGAAACAAGTGTTCTTTTGTCCACGAGGATGCCAGCTCAAGAACTGAACGTTTCCAGTTGTTCTTTGCTGACAAGGACATTGTTTATTTGGGCATTCAGGTACTTTGTACAAAAATAAAGATGCAAGATATTAAGGGTGTGAGACAGCTTTGGCTCTACTGTTTATTCAAATCATGTTTGAAAGCGCAGCAAGGCTAGATGCTCGCAGAACACCATAAATTACTTTCTTTACAGATATGTACATGTTATAAACTATGTGAAACTCACAACATACACAAGCAAGAAAAACTAGCATATATAAATTAGAAGCTTGCTTGAGGAGAGGTGGGAAACAAAGAAGCAAAAATGCAGGGGTTGGGAGCTTTGCGAGGACAAGACACAGGAGAAGAAAAGCTTAAAAAAATTTCAGAGAATCCTAAAAGGCATTTTGTTCCACTTTGATGGTCCTAAGCCAGACGTGGGTGACTAGAGCTGGACAATGCACCATTCACAAAACTGTAGTGTCTCCTAGCATTAGGATGACAGCATTCCTCCTTTCATGCCAAGCATTTGCTTGCACGATGCCCAGCCAAAATCTTCATGGCCATGAGTGGGCAACCACAAGTGCTGTTTTGTTCGATTCAACTCTTCAGGCATACTTTACAGCAGTCAAAATAATCTGATATTAGCTATTTCAACAACAGGCTCAGTTCCGCAAGGGTACTAATGTGCCAGCAGGCGTGTGCAGTGCAGCTGCTAAGTTGCGCAGCCAATACTTTTTAAGAATGCTGTCACAATGGGCCCGTGATCCCTTGATAAAGTTGGAAGACGGCTTGGAAGCCAGTCGAAATCCAGCCCTCCCTTGCTTCAGAACCAGCCATTTTTTTTCTTATTAAGTTGCTTCTCTCCTTATTTTCCCTTTTCTCACCAAGAACTGTAGCAAACGGTGGATGGCACTGCCACCGTCGAATACTGGGTTGAAAGTTCTTAGCAGAAAAACGTAGCAGCCTAGGCACTCTTCAGGAAACACACTTTTCCTTCTTCAAGGAGGGGCAATAGTAAAAATAAGAAGGCTGGGGTCACCTAAGACAAACAGCTCGCCGCCCAGCTTCAAGCTGTGGCATGCTGTGTAAAACGCTGCTCACTGCAGCAGGAGGCCATTCTGAGTGCCACTCCTCCACCACGTGTCACTGATGGCAGCAGATGTGCCACAGTTGCTACCCGCAACTTGTCAAAAAAAAAAAAAACTTCAACGGTGCTGCACCGATGCTTGACAGTCGCACCGGTCAGAGGGTTCTGCACCGCTGGCGTCAGTCTCTTGAGAAGCCAGACCTCCTGTGGTCAAACGAATGTCCCACAAAAAGAGGCAGCACGAGTCCTCCGAGAAGTCCACAAAGGCACTGACTGACGATTGGCCGTAGTGATTTTGTTCGCCTTTAGCCCCTTCTTCTTTTCATAGGGGTGTCGAAGGGTGTTCGATCAGCGGGGCCTTGGCACGGGAGTCTTCAGGACAAGTGCACTCTCCGCTGAGATGATGGGGAGAGCGTTGTCCCGATGGAAATTTACGAGGTGGCTGACACTGTCAAAGGTGCGGTCTTTTGTGCGAACCTGAAACAGAGCAAAAGGGGAGGCAGCCTGATCAGGAAACGCATTCATTACCAAGTGAAAAAAATGTGCAAAAGATATGTAGTTTTATTTTTCCTTATGTTAATGGCATCAGGAATTCCGACTGAAATCAACACGCTGCCACTCCTTAAACATGTCGGGTAGATAACCTAACCTAACCTAACAAAATATAATAATTTGGCACTTTTTGATTTAAAAAAAAAAGGAGACTGTCGATTGCATTCTTGCCATCCTTTGTGAAGTCATATCAAGCTTAATGATAAAAGCCAACTGCACTGTACATATGTATTTTTCACAAATACGAGAGGGGCAGAAAAGTCAACCAGAACAGTACAAAATTTGTCACAGTGTGCAAGAAAACTAAGAGAAACTGTTAGGATGACAAGAGCTAAAGCAACTTGAACACGCAATTCAGCCTGCACTGAGGGTAAACTTTAGTTGAAACTCTGCAAGCATATGTTCCCATTGCACTTGTTCTCATCTTCCTGCCAGTTCACTACAGCTTCTGATCTCAACCCAGTTCTTTTGCTGAGTGCCTACAGTGTTTGGCTGCTGAGCACGAGTTGGTGGGTACGGTCTAGCTGCAGTGGCCACGATTCCGTGAAGGTGAAATGCAAAAATTATCGTGTACTTCGATTTCAGAAGGTACTTACGAACAACAGGTGACTGAAATTAGCTAGAACTCCTGAACAATGCAATGCCTCATAGCAGAAAGTATTGCTGCTTTGGCATGTAAAAACCCACTGATCCTTTTAATTCATCCAAAGCTACACCTTGAAGCTTTAGACATGGCATCAAAATAAACTTTCTTCTATAATCATGAGAATTCCTCTGAATACTATTAAGTGCAGCACACTGCAGTTTTCGCATGTGGGGTTCAATGTCCCAAGCCAGCATGCAAGCTATGAGGACCACAGTAATGGAGGGCTCTGGGTTAATTTCAGCCACCTGGGGTTCTTTCAAGTGCACTGTCACTGTGCAACACATGATCAGTTCTGCATTTCGCTTCACATCGAGAGGCAGTCGCCACAGCCTGGCACGAACAGAAAGAAATAAAGCATACTAGAGCATTTAAAATCCACTTTCTAGGCTAGTGGAAACTCGGAAATTTCATGAGCATAGACATATGCTTTTGTGAAAGCACCACTGATATGCATGGCTATCTAGTAGAATCCCGATGCTATAAGCATGGCTGATACAAATTTCGGGATGGTATAGTTCTCTGGCCAAAGTTCATTGTGTACAATGAGCACAATTTTGGGTGTTCCAAATACTCACCAGCGCCAGTATGGATGATACAAACATGTGAGCTGCTACCACACCCTCGAGCACTAAGCGCTGTCCCCACATCACTAACGTAGCAATAGCCAGTTGCGCGTAGCCATAAATAAATCCTCAATAAAACATGTTGCGGGACTAGTTGGTGATGCATTTTTTTGTAGAAAAGTAATTCAGTGCTACTTTTTTCCGGACAAGCACACACACAGATATGACACACAGTCAAGTTGGTTTGTGTGCTCATCTGAAAAAAAGTTGTGCTGAATTACTTACCTAAAAAAGAAAGCAAAAAAATTCTGTAAATTGTAAACACACCCGCCAAAATGCATTTCCTGTGCATCTGCATACGGATTTTGTTTGTTTTGGAAGTTACGAATTTCGTTTCATACGAATATTTTTTGCTGCACGGCAAGATTTTACTCTACCACGAATTGTTAACATCTGCAAGGAATGATATGAATGTAATTAAAACAGCAGAGCATGCTTTTTTAACTGTACTGAGCCGATATGCGCACAGCTAAAAGCCTTCCTCATCTGTACTGTTGAGATGTGTCTTTAAGTTCCACCACAACCAACTGCAGAATGCACAAGACTTACAAAGCTTCCTTGTAGCTATGTAGAAAAATGTGCGACAAAGGGACCACAATGCACAAACGTACACGCATAGAAACTCCCCACTGTTGGAATGCAAACCAATGCATTGGAGACACCCCATAAGAAAAAGCCACAGATTGAAGCATACATGCTACTGGCACCCTGTGATGTGGAATAAAAGTTTGTTGTATCATGCACTTGCCTGGAAGTCTTAGCCAGACAAAACACCAAGTGCACCATAAGATGTTCATATGTACTTAAAACTGCACATGTGAACTGCATCATGAAAAAATTTACTTCGTAAGAGATGCGACAATCAAGTGGAGGTGATTTCTTTTTTGGCCACCAAACGCATGCCAGAGTGAGGAATTCTCTTTTCTGTACTTTCTTGTGTAGAAAGCATGTGTGTGCAATGAGACACTTGGGCAAACAGTGGGAGGCTGGCACGTACCACGCCCGCGGGATCGACGAGCAGCAAGTGCCGCCGTGCCCCATTCTGCATGCCTGTGAGCACAAACTGGCCGGGTGAGTTGTGTGACTCGCGCACAAGGAAGTCCCCGTCGTGAGTGAGGCGCGCCTCGCCCTCCTTGCGGCTGATGGCGCCGTGGAACCATGGCTCCCGCTCCAGGGTGGCTCGGTGCCAGGCCTCCTCTTGGGGCACACCACCTGCCGACGGTGCCACCGGAGCTGCATAAACAGGGACAGTGTAAGATGCTGAAGCCTCGCAAGGTACTGGAGCTCCAACTCCATATGCAACTACAGTACAAACACCACTGCACTGTATGCCCTTCCTCTAGTCCTTGTCAGAAAAGTTGCACTGTTTTCTATCTTTGCTGCCATGAATTACCAACAGCTCGATCAGCCACGCTTGCAGGACACACCTGAGCACCGTGTTTTGTCTAGTATTTGTGTTCATGTTCAGCGTTCCTATAGTTGCGCAGCGGCTTCAAGGTCACCACACAGTTATCAGACCTTAAAATGCTCAAGGCAGGAGTAAGAGCGACAAGAGTTGCAGTAACCCCCCCCCATGCGGACAAGAAACTTTGTGGCACACAGACAAAAACCAATGGAAAAGACTAAAACCAAATTTCCTCACCATACCCCGCAACAAACACAGCCACAGTGCATTTTACAGCAGTGGCTAGTGCTGAAAACAGTTTATATATATATTTTTTCAGTGCTGAAGCAAAGTCCAGTGCTCTAAAAGAGAGGGAAAGGCCCCCAGGTGCACTGTTACTACATTTAAGGGCAACAGTGCAAATAACATGGGCAAAAGAGCAAAAGATGAGGAAAACACAGTTGTCCATGTCTTTTGCGCCATCACCCTTAAAATGTATCAGCAACTTGCCTGTTTAGCTATAGTGTTATACTACTAGACATTGGCTGACATCACCTAACTTCAGTTTCACCAGAACAAATGCCTTACTATCTACTGTAAGGAAAAGAAAGTGTTTTTGAGAATTCCTGAACAGAGGGTTAGCAGCATACAAATTATAGATATATTAGCATTCAATCTGCCCACTATGAACTGTCAGTCTGTCTCTCTCTCTCTGCGTGCGTGCGTGCATGTGTTTTAGGTTTTATGGTGCAGCTTAAGCAACTAAACCTATCATGTGCAAAACACAGGGTTACAATTAACGGTGACAACTGGGCAAGATGGTCAAGGCTCATTATTAACAACAACCCAAAGAAGAGCAGGCGTAACGCAAACAGAAAGAGGCTGGACAAGTGCTTGTTCTGTCTATCTTCATTCGTGTTGAGTCTGCCCTTCTTGCGCAGTTGTTAATAATGAACAGTGTTACAACAATTTACAAAGATGCTCACGCATGTCAAAAGGGTCCAAGATGCCATTCTTGCAGAGCCCACTGTCCTGGACCATGTTGACGTATTCTGTTAAAAAAGAGAAGAAGAAAACAACTTAAATGAAAAGGGTTCGCTGCAGATCTGTCAACTGCATTCCTCCTCCGTGGAAAAGGTAAAACTGTGGCAGCATCAAACTAAAGTTCACACTTCACTGCAGAATATCTTTCTGTGATTTACTCACCATGGCGTTGCACGAGAGGTGCTGGTGGAAGCTCCTCGCCGCTCAAGTCAATGAGGTTGGTGTCACGAGAAACCTTGCGTGCATTTGGTTGTGGTGGAATGACCACAGGCACGCCAGGTAAACTGGGTAGTGCGTCTCTAGAGGAATCCTTGACAATCTGTAATGCCAAACGAACCACCTTGATCAGGCAAGTGCTTGGCACATAATCAATATCTGCTTCTGACCACCCGGTGGCCGCCTTGTAGCAGGCCAAGAAACAGGCAACCGGTGGAAACAAAAGCTTTCATAAAACTGTAGTGCAGTGAAACTGCATATTTAGCCAAAACCCACCTCAGCTGCAGACTCAGTTCGGTAGTCGGGCAGTGGGGGCACTGGTGGAGGTGGCGCCTCGGGCGGTATCTTGCCAGGTAGGTCGTTGTAGTAGTCAGGATCATCTTTCGTTGGCACCACTGTTTCTGGCCTGCAAGCACACACACATGCAGTCATGCATGATTACCTC
The DNA here is from genome assembly GCF_052857255.1 of Amblyomma americanum. Classification (NCBI taxonomy): domain Eukaryota; kingdom Metazoa; phylum Arthropoda; class Arachnida; order Ixodida; family Ixodidae; genus Amblyomma; species Amblyomma americanum. Next base: position 146,165,942 of record NC_135499.1, on the reverse strand, counting down.
AACTCAGGATGAACCAAAGAGCCAGGTAGATGTGCTTTTGAGTTTTTCTCAAAATCCACTAACTTGTATCCACTTTGACACTCCAGTGTTTTACGCAATAATTGTTCCACGGAAGATGATTCTGAACACCTGTATTTAAGCACCCACGCGTCTGGCCCTTCTTCCAAATTTCTAATGCATCACACCTGGGATGCTCAATACACTGCAAAATCTAAACCGGCAGTCCAAAAACAGACAAAAAATTGGCAGTGGCTTAGCTCGGCTATGCCAGGATATACGTAGCGAAAGCTAAGGCATAGCTTGGTTAGCCTTGGTTAATCTTGATTGCAAGTCCAGGTTAGTCTGGTTGTCTGGCTTGTTGTTGCCACGTGGTTCGTCACGCAGTTGGTCCCGTGACCAGTAACATGGTTGGTCACGTGGTGCGGTGCGACCACGGTGAGAACGCGAGCATGGCAAAACTGCGAGTTCGTGGCCAATGTAGCTTTCGCTACAAAAGTTTGAAGAGGCTGCAGTGTACTAACTGGGCTAAAAGCTTTACCTGAACCTTTGGAATGCAAAGCACTTGCCAGACTGTGCTTCTTATCTATGAGCAATGAAAATGAGCAGCAGCCCTTGCCTAAAAGGGCAAGGTGACGTGAAACACTGTTTGTGTAAATATGTTCCTCACCTCTTTGGCGGCAGCCCTGGTGGGGGCGCAGTGCGCATGAACTCCCTAAAGCGAAGTTCAAAGGCATGCCCGATGGTTGAAATGACGTCCTGCGCCAGCACGCCACCCGAACATTCCAGCACGAAACAGGCTCGTGCATTCTGCCCGTCCTTGGCCACGTATGCCACGAAGTCTAGCGTTTCCTGTAAAGTGGACACAGAAGGGGGCTTCGTGTTTTCAAACTGTCCTTTGGCTGTGCTGTACAGCTACTTTTTCAATTTAGAATAGCTATTTTTCACCTCCCACGCAGACCAAGAAATCCAAATTCATGGGGGAGGGGGGGATTCAGTACTGCAGGGGGGCAATAAACACGCCACTGCTATGAACCATTTCTGGTAACCATGCATGACAAGACATATAGCTTGGTAGCAAAAAGTGATTTGTGTACTAGTCTACACAACTTCTTTCAGCACAAGCACTACTTCTTTCAGCACAAATGCTCTATTCTCAGCAAAAAATCAACATGTGAAGCTCACCGTGTCACCAGCAGAAGCGAACGAGATGTTGGGCATGCTATGGTCGGCGATCACTTGGCCACTCTCTACAATGGCCAGAGTGAGGTTAGAGCTGGTGACGCAGAGAGTGACATTGGAGCCAGCGTAGTCTAAATTTGGTCGATCGGCCAGCATCCTCTGCAGCCGCCGATCCACCTGCAAAAGGAAAATCATGGCAGGACTGTCACGCCTGTGCAAGCCGCAAAGTGGAAGCAAGATTGGCACAGGACATCTTTTCTGACACATCATGAAATCACACATCAGCAAACTGCACTAAATATATGGCGAGTGAACTGAAACATACCTGAAACACATCACTTGGTTACCCATCCTGACTGACTGTTTTGTAATGCTTAATTCAACCGATGTAGCACATTTCCTCCTTTATGTGAAAATACATTGTTGCATTTGTTACACATTTACTGTCGGTAAAGGGGCCCATAAATGTTTTCTCTAGGGAGACAGGGAGAAATGTGTATCATGACTGATGCTGCTTTTGTCAACCAGAAATGCACACACAACCAACAGAAATCTCACTGTTCTGAACCAGGTAAAGCTACAGCAAGTAATTTCAAGAAGCACGTGCTAAATGTTAGGTGCTTGCTAGGGAGACGGATTGCTGGGCTCAACTTTCACCATGTGCCCACCTGCTTAGTGCTCTAAAAGGGCCCGCAATACATGAATGCTGGCAGCCGCACAGCTGCGAGGCAGTACGCGCATAATTTCAAAACTGCTGGCCTCGCTTTTCCTAGTCCAAACATCCGGCCTGGCAGCGAGATCTTTCATTCTTTTACTACGCCTGTTCTATTCTGTGTTGTTGCCTGCTTTCCTACGCCAGGCCTGTTGAATGTGAGCATTGAGTCAGTCAGCAGCACTCATCTCTCTTTTCAACGCCCACGCATGCACACTGCTAGTTGCTGGGACAGGAAGTGGGGGGGGGGGGGGGGGGGGGGGTAAAAGAAAAATTCTGTATATATATACGATACGTGCTATGCCAGCTGCAGGCCCCCGGTGGTGATAAATCATTGAAAAGTGCCCAAGCGTAGCTTAACAACACAGACAAATGCCTGCAAAGGAAGCTGCACACGTACACGAGCCGCACGCAGGCAGGCAGCCATGGCTTTGCAGTGCAAGGCGCCGTCGGCTACAACCATCACTCAACTGATAACACTCAGCACAGCAACGTGGCAGGCACCCAGCTTGAAACCATGTGCACTCTTCTCGCACGCAAGAGTGAATACAGAGGCGCTGTTTAATGGGCAGCTTGCATCAACAGAGGTCTAGATACAGCCATGATAAATATCATTTGCCCAGCAAGCAATGCCAACTCCTACTTCTGCACTGCGAGACTGCACCCAGCATAACGCTACTAAGCGCTAGAGACTAGCCTGCTAACTGAGAGCTGTGGTCAGACACAACCTGACTGCAAAGAAGCTCCACCTAAACAAAAAGCTAATCCCAAGGTGAAGGCATATATGCAAAAATTCTGACGCCCCTGACTCTTTTAGTGGACATAAGTTTGCTATTGTGATCGGTTGGCACCCTGCAAGCCATAGGCTGTAGCTAACTGCTGTGTTTCTTTTTTTATGTTGTTTCTAGGAGTTGTACTTTTCAGTTTTTACTTTCTTTTCTAGATTTGGCATTGTTTTTTAGTGTTTACATCAGAATGCAACTTCCTTTTTTGGTTCCCCCCCCTCGTTTACACTGAAAACTTCAACAACCACTAGTTTGATCCTACTATAGTGCTTGTTGGTCTCCAAGGTACAATGAAAAGCAATATCTGGTTAGATAACAAATGCAATACATCCTCCAGTATTAAAGTTAGCCTGAGCCTTCTTTTGGCAAATTGAGCTCCTAAAGCTCCAATCAACCACTAAAAAGTCAAAACAACATTTCTGTACATTAAAAAACATGCAATTTCCAAATGTCTTCAAGCTCCTTACCTTTCTTTTCTTATCCACAGGCCTCAGCCCTGCCGCTTCACAAACCCTAGTGATGCACTCCCTGGAAGTAGACAGACAAATTATATAATTTTACACTCTACTGCTACTAGCATGGCAACAAAGTGCGATTCATGACTGTCAGCAGAATGCCGCAGAAAAAAAAAAAGCCATACTCACTTTGCAATTAGGGACCGCGTGTCAAAATCCAGTGACTTCATTGACATCTTCACATCAAGGCAGCCAATATACTGCAAGCAAAAAGAAAGCACAGTGAAATCAGCATAGCACTCTGCAAGGTACAGTGTGCTGATGGCAAATAATTTTTTTATTCAACAAAGCAACTGTGCATAATCTGAGCTACAAGTAACAAACGCTAGCAAAGGAACAAAGCAAAAGGGAGAGAGCAAGTCAGGAAATTGCAGCTTTACATGAAGGTCTCACACTCTACCATTGATGCTAGCCTGTCACACTATTTAGCTGGACACAGATTCCAAGAAGTGCCTAATCAGTCTATAATTAGGTGCAAAGTTAAAAAACCAACTGCCATGCAAACTACATATGCCTGAGGAACACTGTAAAATCATTAGGCAGGAGAGTGTGCACTAATCAGTAGCCCCCAACCACAGATGTCACCAAACAAAGCAATGCCAGTGCACAGACACAGCAACAATAAGGCTTGTGCCCAGAGGAGGCACATTTGCAGAGAGAGCCCCATTCAGCTCCCATTTCCCCTTGCCCAGTCACCTTGAGGAGCAGCCCACCACTCCCAATTTCCAAATGGCACAGTGCCTCAACAGGAAAGAGAGGGCGAGGCAGGAGGGGGACACAGCACAAGAAAAGAAGCCCCTCCTTCTCCCCTTTCCAGGTAGTCAAGAATGAGCAGGCCTAAGGGCCAGCTTGCCTAGCCTCCCTCCTTCTCCCCGGAGCCGCCCCCCCCCCCCCCCCTCGCTGTCTGTATTCACAGGTGGCTTCTTTACAGCTCTCAACACAGGGCTTCCTTCCTTTGCAAGGATCGAAGGTCGGGAGAGGGCAGGGGGCGCCCTGGAGAAGGCAGCAACAGAAAGCCCCCCCCCCCCCCCCCCCCCACACACCAAAACGGCAGAAAGGGGGAGAGGGTGGGGGGGGGGGGGGGAACAGACAGAAGCTGCGGGACCTAGTGCCAGCTGTTCTTTCGACTCCAGGCAAACAGAGAGAAAGGGAACCTTCCGGTGGGAGGCGGAACCCCCCCCAATTCGCATCCCGCTGTGGAAATGCGCCGAAAACCGGAAGTAGAGAAGCACGGCAGCCCGCACGCACGAACTCGGTCGTCGTCTGCTTCCGGTTTTACAACACGCTTCTTGTTACCGCGACACGCCATCCGAGTGGCGCCCCTGCTGCCATCATTTCGGGGCTTCCGATCTGCCCTGCGGAAGGGGCGAGGAGAGCGGGGCGGAACCGCGGTCGGAGAGGAGGTCGACGGAAGTGCAGAATGCACGAAACGGACTGAAAGGGAGCCGCACGCGATCGTCGCAGGACGCAAAATCGGCGGGAGCCCTGCTCTCGATGGACCGGCTGCCGGAAAGTGCGCCGCGCAAGCCGCCTTCTGCCGCGCCGGAAGTGCCTTTTCTCGATCCTCGAAGTTCGCGACTGGACGGCTATTCGAAGGGAGGGGGGGCTCGACTGACAAGCCGATCGACTCGTGAAGCACAGAGGGGCTCTAGGGCAATTTCCTGCCTCATAGCAAGCACCGCGTTAAGCTCAGCTCGTCCCAAGACCACAACATTCGCTGGCCCCAGGCAGCATAGTGCTAAACAAAGAGCAATCAGATCTCTTTTCTGTTGCTTTCGTAATGTTCTAGTAACGTTACCTGAAAGAGAACGGAGGAATGTGCAGGTTACGGCCCGCCCGCTTTTGTTCGCCTGGCAGCTTCTGCTTTCCCTGTCGGCAAGCAACACTAGTCGCACAGAGTAACATAAACACTAAAAGTGGACACTCGGGCTCTTTTGGGGCCGAGCTCAGCGTTCCACGCATCCGCCATATGGCGTTGCACATGGCTAGGTGGGACTTTACTATGACCCACCGCCTTATTTAAAGGGTTCAGCCTTATCCATCCGCTGCGGGCATGGCTTGCGAAATTTTGGCCTCCGAGATATGATGCAGAGAGGCGGCCATCTCTGTGCATCTCTGACCATCTCAAGGCAGGCGCGCTTCTTCACCTCCGCCAGGTGTGCTGAGAGAAAATGTCGGCCGCAGGGGCCCTACGGGAGTGTCCTCTCTTATCCAGTTTACTGTATCTTAAGTCGAAAGCCTTTAAAGGCTCATGACTCGCCAGCGGGGATGCTCGCAGAAAAGTGTCACACTGTAGCTGTCGGTAAAACTGATGACTTCATCTTGTCAGACGCCTCCTGAACGCCGATCTGGAAGGATGCCGCCTAAACGCTATCCTGTGTCTCCTGCAACCAAACGTGCGCGCGCTAATGAACCACACCGACACAAGCAGCAACACCGCGCTAAATGGTTTCGCCTCACCGCGCTTTAGGTCAACAAAGTGCTTCCCTGAATTTTCTACTCATGGTCGTCGTGCGATCGGCAAGAATCGCCAGAAAAACTCGACCAATCACTTGAGGGCTTGCAATAGGGAGGCGCAGATGATCAGCTATCCCCCTTCCGGAGAAAGTGCCGAAGCCGCTGCTTTTATGCACACATCTGCGCACTCGGCAAAGGTGTCAAGTGGTCCTGACCACAGAGGCGCCGTCAACCCAACGGGCACAGCGGGACGCAAGTTCGTTCTCGCAGCGTACGCGTAGGCCGCGGGCGACACGCGTCGGTGCGTCGGCGCTATTTGCCGTCACCCGCGGGAATCGGGCCAGGGAATCATCGCACGACAGTCGACGAAGCGGGGCCCACCATGCAACGACGACAGGACGTGTGCGTCCCGCTCGCGCGGCCATGTTTCCCGCATCACCGCCCAGAGCGGAGGCACGCCTTCCACGCGTCCCCTCAGAAGACCTGGGAACGCCAAACGCCAATTCCTAGACGCTGCGCGTCCTGCTTCAGCGCCGTATATGCACGAAGCGGGCGACGCACTGGTTTTCTCGAACAACCGCGAAGGACCAACAGGGCCGATATCGAGTCTCAAGAAAACCGAACAACACGCCGACAGGCGCCACTCCTGTTGGTCCACAGGCCCTCGGGGCACCTTTCGTATCATTTTCCCACTCGGCGAAGACCTAGCTCAGCCACAGACAGAATGAGAGAGAATAAACTGCATGCGTAAAAGTGTTCGTTTCCGAGCTGGGGTCCTTATAATGAAGGACGTCCAGAGGGCCCCTTTTTTTGCCGGCGAAAGTATTTGTAGCACACGACACCAGAAGCGCCTGGCGAAGAGGATGGCTCACCCTGACGGCGTACGTGACTCCCGGGCCGAGCACCTGCTGGTCCGTGTGCAGCCAGCCCCGGGCGGGTCGGCTCACGAACCCAGAGGGCGCCGGGTGTGGCTGTCCGGGCGTCCTGGCGCCCCCCAGTTGGGACCAGGACGAGGCAGCGGTGGCCATCCGGCTGCCGCTGCGGCTCCGGGGTGCCGGACTTCGGCTGCTGCTGGCCTCGGAGGGGTGCTGCGGCGGTGAGGGGGCCGCGAGGGCCGGCGGTGCTATCGACGCGGCGGTGGCCGGGGGCGAAGAAGCGGTTATCACAGCGGAGGGGCCGTTAGAAGACGTCCGGCTCGCGGGACTCGGTGCGGGGCTGACGGGAGCCGGAGGCGCCTGGCACTGCGGTGGCGACGACGACACGCATGCGCTCCTGCGGCGAAGGAAACGAACACCGCGGTCATCGCGATGCGCGTGCTGGTGGCCTGCCCGGTCGGCAAGTCAGGGTTAATTACCGCAGCATTCGTTATAGGGTGGGCTGTAAAATAAGAAAAATAGTGTCCTGCCGGCACCGCCTGTGGCACAAGGGGCTTTAATTAAACCACAACAGCCTCACGGTGCCGCGCGGCCATCGCTCCCAGATCCACAGTATACCGCCAAGCAAAAAGGTTGCGGGGGAGCCCTCACCCCTGCGGCAGGCGCGTGTATCGCTCGGCGCCGTCGGCGAGCGCCGCGTCCTCTCCTCCTCCGGCGAGCAGCGAGGATCCCTGGTGCAGGAGCGCGGGGTCCTCCTTGCGGCGCAGGTTGGCCTCGAGGTGGCGGACAAAGGAAGGCGCGGGCCCCGCGCCCGGGCCCTGCGCCGCCCCGCTGGCCCCGGCGCCCGTCCTCGCTCTGCGCAAGACGCCGCCCACGCCGCCCTCCGAGACGCCGCCGCCGCTCAGCAGGGAGCGCTGCTGCTGCTGAGCCTGCTGAGAGGACTGCTGTTGCTGCTGCCGGGACGGAGACTGCTGGTGCTGGTCGCTGCGCCGCCTGCCCAGGGGCCCCCCTCCGGACTTGGGCGACTTGGCTCCTCCGCCCGACTGGAGCGCGGCGCTCTTCTTGCCAAGGGTTCGGCCGCCGCTTGTGCAGCAGTCAGCCAGGGCGACGCGCACAGGGCCTGCAAGGGGAAGAAGCGCCACGGTTTGAAGCGACGCAGGCCTCGCTAACTTATCTGAAAACGTTTCGATTGGATCCCTCTGCTCTGGGCAAGAGTGAGATTATGTTAGGAACGGTATTTAGCTTCGCAAAAGGAGGACGTGGCGGTGCTCGCTCGAGTCATGCAACACAACAAATCCCCCACAAACACCCTAGTCATGCCGCCCTCAAACCTCCTTTCGAAACGTGCTCATAAGGCCCTTCTACGCCGACAGGGCACTATCAGTAGCGGCATATGAACACAGGCACGAACAGCGCTAGGATCCCGCGCCAACTGAGCTTCGACAGGCTCAAGAGCTCCCGGAGAACAACGCAAACGTCCGCTGCACGCCAGCCGCGTTCACGCAAAGGGGGGCCCGAGACAGCAAGCCGGCAATGTCGCCACCAGCGACAGTCGTTTCGCCGTTCCTTATATTCGACTCAAAATGGTCAACATCGCTAACTGTTTTAAGTTGGAGACAAGCTCTCCAAGAAGAGGGACCAATCCCCGCGAGCACCACGAACGATGGGAGAGCGTTTGCATCGGCACCTGCAGCACCGCAGGCACACGGACACAACGAGATACATGTTTCACTTGCCACGCACTCCTGCTTTCTGCGCGGCTATAGGAAAAGAACGCAACTAAGCGAAGAAAAAGGGCGTTTCTTGAGAGTACGCCGAGTGCACCCATCCAGGAGCGCACATCAGGTTTTCCAACGCATTAAAAATAATAATAAAGCTTCAGTGGAACTTCCCGTCCGTCACTCTGCAACTTGCTATTATAGGGGACAGCGCTAGTATACAGGACAGCTGGCAGCAGCTCTGCCCGCCGTTTCAACAACATGCCGAGAAAACTTGTACAGGTGCAGTAATTACAAAATTTCCACCGCATATCACAAACGAAGTGTAAGCGGACAGACAGCCTGCCCTGCTTTGAACCAAGTGTCAGGGGATCTATGCGATTTTACACTGGCTGCGCTTGGGTGGATGACAATGAGTAATTACTCCCTTATTAGCAAATCTGCTCTCTGTATATATATATTATATGTGTGTGTGTGTGTGTTTTACGCGAGCGAGAGGCTCCTCCGGTGGAAGTGGTCGCGGTACGCCACAGCTGTCGAAGGCGGGCGGACGAAAAGGCGCTCGATATCCGCCCTCGGCCCCTGATTGCCTCCCGATGACAATCTCCGCGCGCAGCCGAGCGAACCAACAGCCGTCATTTTCGGGCCGTAATTGGTCCCGCGCGCACGGTGTCTCCGCGCGTACACAGAGCACCGCATCGGCGACCGTTTACGGCGCGGCGCCTTTTTCCCAGCCGCCCTTCCTTACGGACGCCATGGAAGGAAAGGAAGGCAGCCAGCCGGAAAGTTCCCGGCACGCCTCGCTTTTCTAAGCCGGCCAGGGTGCGTGCGTTGGCTAAGGCGGTGCAGCCATGAGGCTACACGAGGCTACACGGCCTGCGCGGTGTGTGCGGGCGTGCACACACATTGCACAGCCAAGCGACGACGCGGGAGAATCAAATGTGTGCGCGCGAGTGAGTCGGAGGGGGAGAGCACGTACCCGTGCGGAGGAGTCGCGAGCAATGCCGCTTAGTGTTATTACGAATGAGGGGAAAAAAACAACAACACAAGCAGCGACACTTCCAGTCGAGGTAAGGCGAAGAACCACACACCGAGCCGAAAAAAAACTCTAAAAGTAAACGTAAAGCGAAAAATAAACGGCAGGAGAGGGAGTGTGGATCGGCGCAAGGATTCATAGGACGGGAACGCTTTCGCTGTTGTTGCGCGCAAGGGAGCGAAATTAGAGCAATCATAACAGCCAGGAGGGACAGGGAGACGAACACGCCTGGCGTAAACGAGAGAGTATGCGGCGAGCGAGCCACAGGGGAGAGACGCGCGCCAGGGCGATCAAGACACCAGCGCAAGCGGCAGGCCGACATGCAGCACAAATGCGCCCCGTCGGATGACTCCCCCCCCCCCCCCCCCCCCCCCCAACTCGCTGAGGGGCGCGAACACTCGGAGGGAGGGGGATGAAGGGGGCGGCGGTGTAGTAGTAGTAGAGGTAGAAGGCGCGCTTCCCGGAAACAGAAAAGCCCACTTCCGGTCAGGGGAGCGGCGGCGAGAAAACACCGGAAAGCGGAAACGACCGTGTCGGTCTCCCCCTTGAGAAGGAGGGGAGCCCACACGACGGGAGGCGACAAGTGCGCAGACACATGCGCCGCTTCTCAAGGGCGAACAGGCTGGCTGGCTACGCCGGAGAAGTCACTGGGTTATTAGCGCAGCCGCGGTTGCGGAAAGTAACCACGGGTAGTAAGTAGCCCCGAGGTTAGGGTACCTGGATGCCGTAAGTACATGCAGGACGCCGAAGCCGAACCATGTGCACTTCTCTCGCCTGCCGCACTCGTCTCTACGTTCGAGAAAAAAAAAAAGAATGTTTTTGTGTCATTTACTGCCTAACTCTGGCGTGACCATTTCTCGTGAACTCATGCGTTTCCACTACGAAGCCCCCCACCCCGCAGAAAAAAAAAAATGAAACCATCTAGGGGCAAAAGCTTAATAATGGTGGAAAACAGCGCAAACTGAGCGAGGCACAGAAGAAAGCAGCACACGAACTCAGTCGGCAAACACTGCACGGACAACGCGCTATTCGCCACAGAAGGGTGCCGCTCCGTTGTGTGTGTGTATATATATATATATATATATATATATATATACGCATACACAATGCGCTCGTGTTGTTACGTTGTACACCATCTTCGCACCAACACGCCTGTAAATGGGCCGCTTCATAAAACGCGCCACGCAACTCGTCAGTTGCGGGTTGCAGAGCAAGCAACAGCCAGACACGCGCGGCGCGTGACAGCGTCAACGTGAAATGACACCGGCTTGCCGCGCGCTTGCTGCCACGGTCGGGAAAAAAAAATGTATACGAAAGAGCAGCGGCTTCGCGGGTCGGATGACTTCAACTCGATGCGGTCGTGGCCGGATCATCATCCCTACCCGCGAGTGCCTTCCTCGGCGCTGTCACTAGGCGGGCCTCCACGTGCCAGGGCGTAGTACACGCACGCAAAGCAACCTTCAACATCGACCTTCAGTACCGGCTGCAGCATATCGGATGGCGCGCGCGCAGCAAGGTGTACTGGTAGCTTCAATGTGAAAGAAAACACCGTTGGAGACAAGAACGAGCCCCGCCGCGGTGGCTCAGTGGTTAGGGCGCTCGACTACTGATCCGGAGTTCCCGGGCTCGAACCCGACCGCGGCGGCTGCGCTTTTATGGAGGAAAAACGCTAAGGCGCCCGTGTGCTCTGCGATGGCAGTGCACGTTAAAGATCCCCAGGTGGTCGAAATTATTCCGGAACCCTCCACTACGGGCCTATTTGTTCCTCTCTTCTTTCACTCCCTCCTTTATCCCTTCCCTTACGGCGCGGTTCAGGTGTCCAACGATATATGAGACAGATACTGCGCGATTTCCTTTCCACCAAAAACCAATTATTATTAGACAAGAACGAACCCCTGCACTGAAGCCGGGGACGTGATATGTCTTGCGGGTATCAAGTGTCCATAAAACAATGTAGCAAAAATAAAATAAAAGTGAGCTTCTCAATACTACTTGCGGATGACCATTGGCTGAATGCCACTCATGCGTTCCATCACAAAAGGTGGGGTGCACGCTCACTCGTGGCCGGCTGCCCAGGGATAAAAGCGCGCTTCGGCGCACCGTCAATTGCGGCCGGGTCCACGGTACACAAGTGTAGTAGGAAGGTGCATCAGCACCTTGGCCGAAGAATGAGCTGCTTGTTATGCGACAGCCGAGTGCGTTTTGGCTCTTTTTGTGAGCGCGGTCGACTGGCTTTCGTCTAGTTTCTGCAACACTTAGAGCAATGCGTTCGGCTCTCTTCAGCGCTGTGCGCTCGCTCTTCGGTCCGACAGGGCTGAACGACACTAAATGTCCGAAGACGAGAAAAAAAGAAGGGTGATCAGTTTATTAAGGATTTTTTTTTTCATGTGTCGAAGCAACCCTGCGGGGTGTGAGCCATGCGACAGATCGCGTGGGATTCTGTCACGTGAACCTAACACCGAACGAGAAAACATGCTCGGTTGTGAACTTCAGGCATCTACTTCGGGCACAAGCACAAACACCACTGCGACGCAAACGCAGAGGAGCGGTTGATACCGTACAGAAGAAAACACCACCGGGTCTTATGAGAGCGTGCACCCGATTCGGCTCCGGCGGCCGCCATTTTTGAGCCCGGAAAGCGCATCGAAAACCTCGGCCGTTTCGTTAATCCGCCCATCGCCAACCGGTTCCCGCGTACACTGTGGAAGCTAGCCACAAAGGTGGCGCCCGTGACGTCACTCGAAAAAAACAATGTTTAAAGAAAAAAAGAAAAACAGCCGGAAATCGAGCCGACACTTTTTCCCTTTCTAAACGCGCACAGGCTCGGTTTCAAGCATTCTGGAACTCGACCCCCCGTCAGTTCTATTATGCGCTTCTCGTGACCGAGGACCCCGCAGTGCGCGCTTGGGCGTCTTCCACGTTTCACGCGCACACGCCGCAAGCTCGTGCCTTTCTCTCTCCACGCCGCACACACGCGGAGGGGGGCAGCACCTGTTGTACGGGGCCGACGTGAATGGGGTAGGGGGGGGGGGGAGGAGGAGAAAAAGCAGCAGCGGCGGCGCACTCACGCCACGCACCGCGGGTCTCCGGACGAACGAACGAACGACTCATTCGAGGATTGCTACAACGTCGCCCACGCGCCATCACGCAGCGACCCGCGAGCAGCGTGACCCGCAGGCACGCAGCAGAGCAAGGGGACGGCGACGCTTGAGCAGCGAAGGCACAGCGGGGCTTGTTATTCGCGCCGGCGCCCTGATCTTAGTTAAGGGCCTGTCGTGACGTCAAGACAGCGTCAAGCCGGGTTCTTCTCGAAACTACAGAGAACAACCAACGGTTCGTCGACGGTGACACAAGGGGGAAGCGGCCGCACAAAATCTGCAGCTGTGTGGGCATCGATCGGAGCCAACTCGCTCAAGGCCGCATCATCGTTATCGTCATCGACCCAGTCGAGAAACCACTGCAGGACAAAGGCTTCTTCTTCCTGTAATCGTTCCAGTTGCGTGCCAGCCATACGCACAGCACGCTCCAGCTGGTTTCCTGAGCTAGACATTTCGGATGATTTTATAGACCACCCGCAATTGCCTTTTCCACACCTTGGTAACGCCAGCTCTGACACGGCCCCGCCGCGGTGGCTCGGTGGTTAGAGCGCTCGGCTACTGATCCGGAGTTCCCGGGTTCGAACCCGACCGCGGCGGGTGCGTTTTTATGGAGGAAGAACGCTAAGGCGCCCGTGTGCTGTGCGATGTCAGTGCACGTTAAACATCCCCAGGTGGTCGAAATTATTCCGGAGCCCTCCACTACGGCACCTCATTCTTCCATTCTTCTTTCACTCCCTCCTTATCCCTTCCCTTACGGCGCGGTTCAGGTGTCCAACGATATATGAGGCAGATACTGCGCCATTTCCTTTCCCCCAAAACCAATTATTATTATTATTATTATTATTAGCTCTGACACGCTATTCTATAAGACCACCTGTCCTGCGTTACAGGTGACAGGCCAGGAAAAAGAAATATAGCATGCTGAGTGACACCGAGTCAAGCTGTGTCATATTTACCCGCTCAGCTTCGCACCGTCTTAATTGAAGTAAAATTCGATTCACAAAATGACCCGTGGGTGGCTACCAGAGCCGGTATCGGCCCTGCAAAGCGGCGGTGGAGGCAGCACACAAAATCGTCACAGTCTGTGTTTTTACCGTGCCGTTTCCCCCATCGCAGCGAGAAGGTGTGTGTGTGAGAGAGAGAGGCTCAGCTTTTAACAACAGCCCAGCAGTAAAATAAGCGGTTTACATAAACGCACTAGACATTAAGTGCCCCGATCGAAAGGTCGCTCCGTGATTAACGAGTTTGCCGAGCGCTTTTATCGCTTCCCAGATAAGCCACGACAGGCAGAACTATTTCACACCGAAAGAGCGAAACCTCGTTACCGAACCGCACAGTGCGCGAGCTTTCGGGAAGCGAGAGCAAACGACTCACAAATCACGCTCTTCTGTCACTAAAAACTTCACGAACGCTGTGTGTGTACACACGATCACGCGGACACAGATGGGCAGGGGTGTTTGCCCCCTTTTCTATCCACGTGACCACGAAGCTTGCAGGGATAAGGTGACCGCAGATGACACGGGGCAGGCGTTAACCGCAGGGGAGATGCCTTTGTCCTGCAGTGCGCGCAGTTACGCTGAAGACGATATCTCACGAGAGAAATGGCATCACCTAAGACCAGTTACAAGTCGTCACACAAAAAATCCCCCCCCCCCCCCCTCCCGGCCATACACAGGGATTATTCGCCCACAAGGAAAACACTGGGGAGTACACAAACGTAAACGTCTTTCACTCATACTCGCAAACACCAATAGTTGGTTGCGCAGTAATTAACGTCCCCTTTCATTACTGCCAACACATGCTACGCACACACGATTAATCCGAAAGACTTATTCTGCACACGTACGCTCCGATTCATCTGTACTCAAATCGCGGGAGGGCTGGAAGAAGCTGGTGTCGCTAGGACGCCTGGGGCAGGCAGTACTTCGTACGTGCTGTGCCCAGTACAGGGTCAGAAGACACCCGCAAAGGCTCGAAATTCCGACCACCGGCGACGACAACGTTGGCGCCAAAGCAACCAAGCGATCGTACGGCCTTCCTTCAGCGAACGATTAATACTAGAGCACATTACCAGAGGCGAGACTTTTCCCCCAAGGCTCCATCCACGCTGCAGAATCCGGGACGCCGATCAGCGCAAAATTCAGAGGTACGCAGATTGTCGCGTCACCTGCGGGCTGCCGGCGACACTGCCTTTCACGAAATAGGCGACACTGTCGGGCAACTTTGTTTGCCTTTTCTGTCGCCTCCTCGGCAAACCATTGTTGTTTGCAATAAACTCTTGGACTCTTTTAAAAGCCAAGATGGGCACGGGAGATGCCTCGGATTAGGAAACCCACGGACTGCGCGCCAAGCAAAGGCGAAGTCAACGCGACTCGCGTAAAGAGGAAGCGCGGCTGGAATATGACGCGACGAACTGGGGCTAGTTAACAACGCGAGTGACGTCTTTCGGCATGGGACGAAGTTACACAATCGTTCCACGCCGGTTACACGACGAGGCCAACGGAACGGCGGAGAAATACCCCAGCGTGTGCGCGCTCGTACAACTCGAGACGGTGACGATAACGAGCGCGGCGCCTCGTAAAGGAAAAGAGAGAAGGAGAGGGTGAAAAAAGAAAAAAAGAAAGAACACCACGCAACCCTTTCTCCGGGATGGGGGAGTTGAACCATTGCGCAAGGCAAGCAAGGCGCGCGACAGCGGTGGCAAAATCGCCACGACTGGCCCGCAGCCATCGCGCGGTAAGACAAAATAAAAAGACGCGCCGCGACTATTATCGAAGAAAACCCGCCATCTCACGTGACGCAAGCGCGCGCCTAAATCGCAGCTGACCGACGTTGAAGACGTAGTGTATTACGTCACGAACGAGCCGGCGGCGTGTTTTTTTAAAAAATCTCCTAACCGTGCGCAACATAACGATGCGGCTCGGGGATGAAATACGCCCAGAGACCTCAGAGGAAAGAAGAAGGGGAAAAAAAAAAAGCTACTGCCGCAGCAAGCACGTCCTTCGGGTTGGCCTTCCGAACGACGAGCACAGACCTCGACTGAGGCGAGAAGCCGGAATGCGACATTAACGCAGGCGACGACGACGGACTATACTAAGCGCATCTCCCAACGGCTAAAGAGAGGAACAGTTGTCGCGGGCATAGAGAAAAATGCGGCCTCAACGCCTTCACCGCTTCCACAAACCGCCGTGAGCCTGCACACTGGAAATGTTCACCAATGATTAGCGGCCGGGGAGGAATTACAGTCGGGGTTAATTAATAACATTGCCAAAGAGCGGTTTTCGTGCCTTCGGAGTGGAAGTGAACCGCGCTACTGTTCAGTCTCCTCGATTAAGATTTGCTCGCTTCTCTGTTCCCGTCTCAACTGTTTTCCTCGCGTTTCATTTGCCCGCCGTTACAGTACTCGCTTCGAACGGTGCTGTTTTAGGCGATACCTCGCGTGCTGCACGCGACCTAGTCGTTCGACCGCTTACAAAGCGAGCACTGATAATGTGAACTGGCCACATGTAGGGAAAGGGGGTATTCCGGCGTCGCCAACGTTACATCTGGAGACACCAGACGCCGTCGACGAAAGCCCGAGAGGTCGTCGCCGCCGTGCGCTCGAAACGAACTGCCTCGTTCGCAGCACCTTTGAGGTCGCGACGTCAAGAAGCGCGCTCCTTGCTCTCTGCCCTTACAGAAGCGGGCAGCAACGGAAGAAAAAAAACATTTACGGCGGCGGTGCCCAACAACAATGGGCAGCAGCAGTGCACAGTGGCGGCTGCGTTCCTCCTGACAATGGCGGGCGAAAAAGACAATGCGGCCATTTGCGTCGCGGGTCACGCGGGGGGGCTGCGGAGGCCAACGCGGCACACACACACACGGGGCAGAGGCAGCAGCAGCAGCAGCGAGCAAGCGCTCCTCATTGGGCGCCCATCAGCCGGCGCAGCGAGCGAGACACCGCGACGTCTGCCGCCCAAGACAGCCGGAGAGAATGGCTGCTCGGGCAGCAGCAAGAAGAGGGGGGGGGGGGGGGAGAGCCATTGAGGACAAAGCGCCATTCGCGGGAAGGAACGGAGCAGCTCGATCCGTGCCGCGCCCGTCCTCACAGGAAGAGAAATACGCTCCCGGCTCCTGCGGACAAAGGGGGGGGGGGGGGGGGGCGCTCTCTTCCGCGACGACCGCGTGGCGGCTGCGAACGATGGCGACCTTGGGAGGAGAGCGTGTGTGTGTGCTCTCTCGTCGGGCGACCGTACGGTGGAACAGCCCAACTTGGCCCAACTCGTTCCTCCTGCAGCCTCGGAGAGAAGAGGGAACAGCGCGCTCCAGCACTACCACGGCTGCAAAGGCAATCTAGGGGGGGAGAAGCACCAGGGTTTGAGGAGAAAGGGGGGTAGCAGTCAAAACGCCCCTCCTTCCACATTAGGATACATACGCATGGCGTAGCCACGGAAACAACACCGGAAGAGAGAATGGAAACGGTTATCCTAACCCAACAATACGAGTGTCGCTATCATACAGCGACTAAGCGGAAAATGTGGCAGTTTCGCCGGCAGGCTCGGGAGGAACAACACCGCTTCTTTCCGTTTTTTTTTTCTTTTCTCGCACGGAGAAAAGGGTAAAACCTGCGAGATCAGGAACAAATTATCACTCCACCGTGACACTCGCAATGCGAAACTTCACTCATCGTCGCATGTCTTGTTTGGTACGTGTGCGAGAACGAGGAACCCCTGAGTCGTCGTCGATGACGATTCCCCTCGGTCGACGTCGCCGCTCGGCTCGAAGACCTCTGGCTCGAACACGACGTGACAGCAGTCACACTAAGCTCTGAAGGGCCAAGGCTCAGCCCGAAGAAAAACAAACCGCAGGTGGCTTGACGTACGTACAACGCTCGTAAGAACACTTCTCGTAAACGAGTCAATGCGGTCCCCTCTCCTGCGCCTGTCCCCTCGCCTCGCCAGAACTTGGCGATATATAGTTTGGAGTTTGGACTAGATGAAGAAGCGAGATCCTGTCGATAGCCCAGCGCTGTCAACGGGACATGGCAACAAGGCCAACGCAGCCGCCCGTTTCGTGTCGGGTGAATCTCGCGCCGTTTCCGCAACACGATCTCGCGTTGCAGCGCGAGCCGACAGAGCCTCGCGTCCATCGCGCGTCAGGAAACTCCAACAGCAACGCCGTTCGTTCTCCATTCGGGACCGACCGGATACGAGTGTCGCATTCCAGCGCGCTCGCCGCTTAGGGGCCGCGATAGGAAACCGACGCTGGCGAATCGAACAGGTAGCTCCCGCGTACGTGAGTGCGGGCCGACACTGCAGCGACGACCCAACCGACCCAGGCCTACAGATACAGGCGCCACACAGTCTTTTCTTGTCGTCCGTGTTCGTCCCTGCGACGGCACTTTATCGCGAAAGGCGCTGAGAAAACAGTTCTCTTTTCTTGTTCGTAAACTATGCGGAATTCGGCCACGGTGGGTTTACACAAACTGCAAAACGCCCATTTCTGCATAACGAGCGTCTCCAGGGCCGACAACATTTAGTAACGAGGCGTGATGGAAGTTGAAGGCAACGAGCGGTCGTGAGCACGAATTCAACGGAGACATCTTATGGAGAGCTTGGCAGTAACTATGCACACTGGAGACGTCGCCAGTGCCCCTATACGTCCATCAATAACGTCGCGTGCTAACAGAAAAGCTCCGAGGAAGGCGAAGGTCCATCTCGAGCGGGTAAATCGCTGTGCGGAGTCAGCGCATGTTAAATGCACCCCAGCTGGTGGAAACGAATCCAAGGCACTCAACTACGGCGCCTCCTCGTTTCTCCCTTCTTCACCGTTCCCCCAATGCGTGGTTCGGGTGTCCATCTTCAGTGAGACCGCCGCGCCTCTCATTACTAACTATTATTATCGCAGTCATTATCATTATTCGCCGCATAGCAAACGTAACGTTTCTATAGCATTGCCGGGCCTAAGTCGCGCAAGAATATGTTGACTTTTACTGGCCCGCAATATCTTGTGTGTCTATATATTTTTGTTGGCAATGAACATTAAAACAATAAACGTGAACAAAGGCACAGAAAAAAAAAGAGACCAGCTGAGCGCTGTGTCCATGCACCTTCGATTGTCTGCGTCCCCGTCGAACTATGCTAAATCTACCCCCCCCCCCTCTCTCTCTCCCAAAAAGTACGGTATATCACTGACGCCTGAAACGCAGTTTGTGTAGCGGCTGTGTACCGTCCGCTTGTGCGTGAAAAACGGCGATGTGCGATGACTTACCACCGTTTCTCATCCGAGCTGGCCCACTCGAAAGGGAAAAGAGACTCCGAGCAGGGCGAGCACACACCCTCGACGACGCCACGTGCCAAAATGCGCGGCCACCGCACTACGAGACCTCGCGAGTGCCAACCGCCGCCGCGCCACGTTCCGGCGACGGCGAATCACGTCCGATCGACTCAACGCCGGGCGAAGGCTGCTTCCGGAGCCCGTGGGAATATCTCGGGAAGTCGGATGACTCGCAGGCGAGAGGCGATAGGCCGCCGCCGCCGCCGGCTGAGCATGACTGTGACTATCGTCGCCTCACAGCGGTGAGTCATCCGAACTCTGGAAGGCACAGTTCGGCCATGCTTCACCCATTAACTCACACTCGCCAGTTTAGCCAGTTTAACGCAGTCGCAGAAGACCTCCTCCCGCAGATACAAGGGTAACCACTGGAAAACCGTAAATGAAGCCTACCCTGTAATTTACAGTTTGTGACTTCAGTACAATACATAAATTTAATTCCTACAACGAGTTCGGTTAATTACGAAGATTTGCTTATCAAAGCGCGAGAAACGTGCACTGGTACAGAACAGCCACAAAGGTCCCGCGCCGAGAACAAGTTCCGCACGCTCGGCACGTGACCGGCAGGATTTCGACGGGGGTCAGCTCGAACCAGAGAGAACAAAGACAAGATCTTTCCGGAGCCCTTCACCACGGCGTCCCTCATAGCCTGAGTCGCTCTGGGACGTTAAACCCCCATGAACCATAAACCACAAGATCGGGTGTGCCGGACGAGCCGATACCTCCCCCAAGATGTTGAGACTACCCCCGAAACCCTGCAGTACGGAGCCAGTCACCGGTAGCCCACAGCGAGGTTTGGGACCCGAAAATGCATTGGCAAGTCCCATCCGGCAACGCGATGTCCCACATTTTCACCGCAAATTCATCGCGCACCACTTCACGTGTTTCATCAGTGCAAAGATGCCGCGCAGAGATAACCACTTCCAAAGCGGTAAACGTTTCTTGCCTGGTATTGACCTAGAGAACATCACAATATTTGAATTGAAGCAACGCCTCGGTGGCTCAGTAGTTAGAGCGCTCGGCTATTGATCCGGAGTTCCCGGGTTCGAACCCGACCGCGGCGGCTGCGTTTTTATGGAGGAAAAACGCTAAGGCGCCCGTGTGCTGTGCGAAGCCAGTGCACGTTAAAGATCCCCAGGTGGTCGAAATTATTCCGGAGCCCTCCACTACGACACCTCTTTCACTCCCTCCTTTATCCCTTCCCTTACGGCGCGGTTCAGGTGTCCAGCGATATATGAGACATATACTGCGCCATTTCCTTTCCCCCCCAAAAAATACAATTAAAAAAAAAGCAACAGCCTATGCAGTACAGTTGTAGTTTGCAGATAGTGACTACTCTTAAGTACCCACCCGCATAGTACTGGCCCAGTGATGATTCCGCCCAGTATGCACGAGCAATCGTACGTGCATCGTAATGACCATATAGTGTACTTCGTAACCTCCCTCTGCAATACGAAATGTGTTTCGCCATTTCCTAGGACACAGCCGCACTTGTTGTCTATTCGCTCTGCAACTCGCGACGCGCGTTTGATGTTGCGATCTCGTACAAACGGAACTGCAATGAGCCAAAGCTGCCTAAGACCCGACCGACTCTTCTCCCATCTCCCGAGGTACAGGACAGGCCCCAAAGAGCCGCCCAGGAGCGACGCACAGAGGCGCCGTGAATCAGCGGCCGAGGAAGCAGAGAGCGGCAGCTGCCAGACGTGAATGAACCGGCCGCGCGAGAAGAAAGGCGGCCCGTTGCGCGCATTCCTTGGAAGTTTGCCTGGCCTCGCTCGGAAAAACGCGGCTTCGCCGGCCACGAAGACTTTTCCTTCTTCCAACTGGCGCTCGCTTTCGCCTCTCGCTGGACGGCTGACGTCGGCGGCAGAATCGGGAGGGGGGAAAAATACGCCCGCGCTGGCATGCTCCGCGATGAGTACTCGGAACAGAGTGCGGTGGCAAGCGCCCTTAAAAAACTTCCGGGATGCGTGGCTGAAACAAAGCGCGCACACACGCCATTCGCGCGGAGATCGCCGGAAGGGGCCGTCACGCGAAGGAAATACCCCGGACAGCTAGCTTCTCCGCTGGCGGTGTTGCGGGCAGGTTTCGAAAGGCGCGAAGAAGCGACGGACACCGTCCGTATATGTGGAGTCGCGAATGTGAAATCTCGAAACAAACCACGGCTTCAGGTAAATTGCCCCGATGGACTCGGGACATATCTCCGAAGTTCCTCAGCGCGAACCGATACTGCAAGGCACGGGTAAATTTCGCATTAGACCACCGGAGAAATGCGACCCGTAAGCTCGTTCATGCTCAGTCTTGGGATTCAGACATTTTGAATTCCTAACTTATATTCTCTGCTTGCAGCAGCAAGGAAATGTGAGTTCGCCCTGATCAGTGCACGAGAGTGAGCTACTGCTTAAAGTTTGCAGCAAAACTTTGCTAGCGGGTGAAGCAGAACGGTGTGACAAGGCCGGAGTTTTCACCTCTCTAGGTTACGAGGAATACGCATAGTATTAGGTGATAAATGCGGGCCGCTCAGACCAGCCTCACCCTCGCAGCACAGGTTTACGACCGCACAGCTTAATACCGGTCGACACAAGGAGGAAACAAGGGCCCGAGGAAAACTGACCCGGGATCTCTTCCCACGTAGCAGTGTTCGCGTGTGTGCCAAGTTGGTTCACGGAGTTTTCAGGAGACAAAATTTAGCGCAACACAGGCGACAAGCTCGAGCTATATACAAGCGCGCCACACATCCCGTCCAATTGTATGCCGCCTGTGCTGCGCTCAATTCCTTCTAAACCTCAAAGGAGAACGCAGATTCCGTGTCTTTCCTACTAGAGCCGTTTTAAATTCACTTTCGTTTACGGAAATGTCATTTATGAATGCTCGAGGCGGCGGCGTTTTTATGGAGGAAAAACGCTAAGGCACCCGTGTGCTGTGCAATGTCAGTGCACGTTAAAGATCCCCAGGTGGTCGAAATTATTCCGGAGCCCTCCACTACGACACCTCTTTCTTATTTCACTCCCCCCTTTATCCCTTCCCTTACGGCGTGGTTCAGGTGTCCAACGATATATGAGACAGATACTGCGCCATTTCCTTTCCCCTAAAACCAATTAATAACGTGTCTAAGGAAACGCTCGCTCCTAACAGCGGGGACCAGTTGTTCGAAGCATGAACTCGGTTGCTTTCACTGTGACGAATAAAGTTATTAACGTCGACGATACACGTTGCCGGCATGTTGTACAATGTGTAATCATGCGCCCAATGGCACTCCCCGAATAGCAAAAGGGAATCGAGGCAACAGGAGCTCCTGTACCTTGATCACTCTCGACTCTCTTATTCGACCGCACGCAACGATAGGGCGAAACCAGTGCAGAAAGGCAAGGGCGCGATAATTATTCGAGTCACCCGCGTACCGTGACCGGAAAACGCGACATCGATCCGATACAGACTTAATTACCGAACCTGCGGGCGGTTATATCTATAAACAGACTGCGCATACATTTAGATAGCGGGCGAGACGGGCGAAGCAGCTCGGCCCAGTCGAATGCCCTCGCAGGTTTCCCGGCAGGGCAAACACGGCCAGGTCTTATTTTTTTTTTTCATCTCTCCGCAGTCCTTATCAGCACGAGGAGAGGTGAAAAAGACACCGGAAACGACACGCGCAAGATAGTCGCGCGCAGTAATCGGCAGCCGAATACTGGGGAGGTTTTTATCGCCGCAACGACGCAGGGAAACGGAGACCCAGACGGCCTCTCGAGGAAGCGCTGCCAGACAGCATCGGCTGCGTCGAGTGCGTGCAGGGCGCAGTTGTTGACATCGACGCCCCCAGAGAAATGTCGAAGCCGCCGGCCGGACTCCTCCGCGGACGCTCTCCGAGATCTGCCGCTGCGCTCCAAGTGCGCGCGCGGATTGCTCGAATCAAAGCAGCGACGTAATCGAACACTCGAAGGGGAGGAAAAAAAGCAAAAAGCATTCCCAGTGGTAGGTATGCATGGTACGGCAGGTTTAACGTCCAAAAGCAACACATGGGTCCAAAGCGACACGCTTGCTGTCAGTTGCCTGCTCCGCACGACCCGCGTACAGTTGTTGTCGCCCGAACCGAGCAAAACCTGACTCAGGCGCCATTTTCTTTTTTTCCTTGCTTCATCCGTCAACCGGGATTGATGCACTCAATGTGCCGCATTCTTTTACACCTATCCAAGAGCGGAAACGGTCGGGGCATTTTACCGCAAACGCAACGCACACACGACACAGGAGGTATCCATGAGTGTATACATGCCCGCCGGTAAAACAAAGCCAGTATTAGCAAGCTCTTACGATAGGACGAGCAAGCTTCTTTACCACTAGACTAATACCCCTGTCGCACGGGCACCGCAAAGGCATTTGGGAGTCAGCTCCTTATATCCAAAGGCGAAGGAGAGCAGTTACATGGCACAAATGTTGCGCCTTTGCCGCTAGGGGCCTTGGAGGCGAAGGCGCCCGTCCCAGACCTTTGGAGCCGAAAGGCGCGGCGTTCGACAACCTGCGATGCACAAAACTTGCTGTTGCTGATGAGAGTAGCAGTTGCAGCTCCTTTAAGGAAGCGATTAGATTTAAAAAAATTGTCTGAGCTCAACGAATGAATAGAATGCCCCACTTTAACTTCAAAACACTCACTTCAGTCGCCTCTTGCACAGCAGCGAGTGCTAAGCCTCAACGACTGTTCCACCTTTGGGCTGCACCGTGTAGCTGCATGCGTCGCTGCTCCTTCGAGCTCTCGCTCCTATGACGGAAAGAGGTGCCTTTGCTGCAGAAAGGCCCTCGATGAATGCCGTGTGACAGGGGTACAAAACTGTTAGTGATTTTGAATACCGCACGCGAGACAACTGTAACTCCCGCATGCAACAGCGCAATCGCTGCTGCATGCAGCGTGTATTCACAGCAAACAAATATGCGCGCACCGAACACTTTACACGCCCGAAGCAGAGAAAAAAATGGGGGAAGAGGGAGTGGGGTGTGCATCGCCGCCGAAGCAGGGAGGGAAGAAACCGCCCACCGGACGCTGATGCATGCTTTTTGTGCGCGCATCGTCGCATTATGCATACCCCTAATTACGCCCCTCGATGAACGCTTTTGCGCCTCGGGCGAGCGTGCGAGAGAGGCGGCGGCGGCCTCGGGCGTCACGACAGGAAAGTTGCGTCGCCGGGAGACGAAGAAAAGCGAAGCCGACGTCAGAGTGCGCGCGCGCGTGTGGGAAAACGGCAAAATGCCGAGGCCTGCTGGCGCAACGCTGCGCTGTATGTGCACACCGGTGAAAGGAGTCCTACACAAAGGGAGAAAACAAAGATGCAGACACATTACAGCGCTTCAAGGTCCGTCCACACGCTCTTAGCCGCGCTCTCATCATCGCTCCACCATGCATGTCCAGTGCGGTCACCTTATCGCCGCAAACTTCCCAATCCCGTTGGCACGCCTGACTGTGGCGCCCTCTGCTATTTAACGCCTTCGCTTAAAGTTCGCTCAGCTTGCCTATCCGGGGACATCAGTTGCCTGCTGTCCCCCGCACTGCGTATGCCCTGCCCGCGTCAGTTTTCTTGATTTCAGCTAAGATCACCACTGACCGGCGTTTTTTTGTTCCCCGATACACACTGCGTTCCCCTTGCTCAGCTCTCGGCCACGTCGGAGGCTGGATACACAAGCCCCTCGCAGTTTACGCGGGACATCCGACCGGCAGGTGAGCCCCATGAAGATAATCCCATTACGGTAGTCAAGCCGCCCGCAAATGCAGAACCGCCAAACAAATAAATCGCTCAAACGACATCCCGAACTCCCTTACCACGTGTAACCCTACCACCTTGGCATCTTTAATGTGCACTGACACCGCACAGCACACGGGTGCCTCGCTATGCGAGATGAAAACGTTTCACGAGCAAATCAAAGGCGGAGGGAAGGGATGTAGGAGGGACTGCCATTGGCACAGGGTCGCCGCAGTAGTGGAGTGCTCCGGATTAGTTACAACCACCCGGGGCTCTTTAACAGCACACGGATGCTTTTCGCATTCCGGCTCCGTCGAAATGAGGCCGCCGCAGCCGGGATTCGATACCTCAACCTCGTCCTCAGATCCCGAACGCCTCAACCATTGGGCCACTGCCGTATTCCCCCGCATAGCACCGGGGACGCGAAATATTCAGACGCCGGTGTCCAGCCTTGTGCGATTAGGCACTGCATTATCCGATACGGGGATCTTACGGGGCCGCGACATGCGCTTTTTCGCACTGCTCTCGGACCATGTATAGCAGCGATTCGCCCGGCGCCGCGCACACACTCGCGGTGAAAGGGGGGGGGGGGGGGGGGGGGGGAATGGGGCCCCTTACAAAGCTGGGGACGCCGACGCAAGGAGCGCGGCCTTCTCAAGGGCGCATCGCTAGCACGTCGCGCCCTGACAGTCCCCCCCCCCCCCTCTCCCCCTTTTTTCTTTGCGGCGCGTACGACTGGAATTTAAATCGGACCCTCCTCCTCCTCGAGCCTGCCAGCGTCGCTCAGCGTAGGAACCCTGTCGCCGAGGGAGGCCTGTTGATTCTGAACAAAGGGCTCTAAGCTGCGCGCGCACGCACCGGATCCAACACAATGGCCCGTGCCACCTTCGCCACTACCACTACCGCCAGTACTACTACTACGGCGTGGCGGCGCCCGCTGTGACGTCACGGGGAAAGCTGGCTCGCGGTTGGCGGCGCACGCGGCACGATCAATGGAGCGCCGGACTCATTCACGGCTCAGTCCACCGGCGAACGCGTACGCAGGGGAAAGGGAAAAAGAACAATGAAGCCGGGAGGCCGGCCGTGACGAGACAAGGGAATGCGACGCGCTGTGTCCAGGGCCGCCTTCGGTCACAAGCCTGCCCGGGTACAAAATGTACGTGCGTACCGAGCACAGACTTCCAAGTGATTGACGCGATGGCAATTAAAGACTAAAAAAAGTATCTCATGCTTTGAAACACCGCGCGGCTTAAAAACTAGGTGCTGTTGTGCGTGTCCTCGTAGGCAGCAGACTCACTGGCGAATAAAGAGCACAGAGCAATTTGAAGCCGAATCACAGTTGCTCGCGTATTCGAGTAGTAGCAGTACTAGTATGGTAGTAGTAGTAGTAGTATCAAAGCACTGGAACGCACCGAATATTTCTCAACAACACGCAACCCAGGGCAGGGCCGCTGCACCACCACCGAGAGTTAGCAATTCCAGCACTTTCTTGTCTATTTTCTTTCCCGTTTCGTGCAGAAGAGTGTCTCGAGCCGGTGGACTGCCTGCCTGCCTCCCCCCCCCCCCCCCCCCTTTTTTTTTTTTCCTCGCCGTGTCCTCGTTTACAACCGAGCGAGGCTCAAAAGAAGAGCGTTTTTCTTTTCCTCGAAGCGAAACGAGAAGGCGCGCCGCCGCGACGGCTGCTGGCTATCCAGCCAGCAAGAAAAAGACGGCCGCCTTCTTCCAGGCGTGCGTGCGCGAGAACGAAATAGAAGCGGAGGCGGCGGTCGAGCCGTGACGACGATCGCGGTCCCTTTTTCTGAATGAAGGCCCGTGGCCGGTGCCTCCCAGCCGAGGAGGGGCGAGGCAGCAGGCGAGGAGGTCCGATTGAGGACAGGCCCCAGCGACGGGCCGCTCCTTGGCGGCGCCCAGCCGTGCCTACGCAGGGAGGGGGGCCCACGGCAGCCGGCCCCGAAAAGGCCTACGCTCGGCCGACACGAGACGTCCACCCGCAATGGCGGCGGCTGAGAGCTGCAGCTGTGCGTGCCACGCAGCGTTCACCCCACCATCCCCGCTCAGTGGTGGTCCTTCCTCAGCGCACCGGCCAGACGCCGACCCCCGCAGCTGCTCAGTGTCGGGCGCGCTGTGGTAGTACATTACACGCGACACCGGGCGACGTGCCCGGGTGCTCCGCGAACTTTTGAACCGCACCGCCGAAGCGGGTGAGACTGCTGGTGGTTGGCGCAAGGCCAGACTAGAGTCGTAACGGGGTTCCGGAACGATGCTCCCCGGCGGACAGAGAAAGGGCCGCTACGTACGCTAGACAAACTGCGCGGCATCCAGTGCAGAATGTGTACAGTTAAGCGAACGAAACTTCCTTCATCCGTACGCCCACTGTATGTGGTGCTCCGCAGCTGGACTGGCTATTTCGGTTCACTCTTCCGACAGCCCGACTGCGAATGGGAACCCAGAAGTGGGCGCCAAACCGAATGCCGGAACAAGTGGCAGTGGTAATAAATAACGAGGGACAACAGGAGGAGAAACTGACCCTGCACATCGGCATCCTCTTCCTTGAGTGTGCGGTAAGCCGGCAGCGTGAAGCAACGCAGCATGATGACGACGACGAGGAGCTGGCGCCGGCGGCCCGCTGCCACACACCATGGACCGAAGGAAACGCGCACGTCGCGAACACTCTCCCGCTGCTGCAGGAGGGAGGTCTCGGAAGAAAAAGAACACCAACTGGTCGGCCTGCCGATGGTGCTTCAGCCGCGGTCCGCGTATCACACGGGCTCGCTCACGTCACTCGAAACACAGAAGACACCACCCCTCATCCGACGAGACAGCAGGCAGGCGAGCCGGTCTGCTCAGTGTTAGATCACGGCGAGACCCACCAAGTGCGCTGGGGCGCGTGACGTTAGTCCTAGTTAGGCAGACGACGACGCCGGTGCGCCGGCGTTCCGACGATCCGCGGCGGCGGAGCGCCTGGCGAGCGGAGCAGCACGTTCCCGGGAAGGAGCCATGACGGCGAGGGTCCTCCTCGCTGGGCACGGGGCGGGTTCTTCTTCTTGTCGGCAGCCTCTCCGACTCGGCGACGGTGCCGGCCGGAGGTCATCCGGCACGAAACCACCCGATGATGCTACAGTACAACGTCGTCGGCCCGAGTCCGCACTCAGCAGCAGAAGGAAACGAAGCCGACCCTCGCTCCCTCTTGGCACGCGTTCAACGCCTGCGTGGGCACCACCAGACCGGGCCCCTCTCTTTCCAGCAGGGATCAAACTTCTCGCGGCGGCGGCGGATTCGACGCTTGGTCCTACGAGGCCTCCATGGAGCAGCGGCGCGGATTACGGCGACCGACCCGACGCTACTACTATCCGTCGTCGTCGCCACTACTACACCAAAACGTGCGTTCACGCAACGCAGAGAAAGATACTAGAAAGGAGGAAGGAAACGCACAAGGGGGAAAAGAGAAGCAAACAACTGGCGACAAAGCGGCAGAGCCCCGTTCCCCTCTCCCTCTCGGTTCTCTTCTCTCCAGAAAGAGCGGCAGGCCGGCTGCGTAGGCACCCAAAAACCAACTGCGCCGCAGCAGCAGCAGCAACTCGCAGGATGGAGCACGGAGGGTGAGGAGAAGGAAGGAGACGAACAACCCCTAACCAGTCAGCCAGCAGCCGGCCGGCTCTCTCTCTCTCTCTCTCTCTACGAGCCGTGCACGGAGCCACCGACAGCAAATAAACACACACCGCAGAGAGGAGCAGCAGCGCGCTCCGCTTTCTGTTGCTACTTTTATTTCCACGCAGTTCCTTTCACCCTCCTCACTCACACTATCTGAGCAGGCGAACGAGCCCTCCCTCTCCGACCATCCTCGCGACTGGACGAAAAGAAGAAAACAAGCACGGCAAATGCAGGAGGAGGAGGAGAGAACGAAAGAGGCGGCCGCGGATGAATGAACCGGGAGTGGAGTAGAGGAGGGGAGCAAGAAGGACGACCGGACGTGACGTTTCAAAAAGCCGTGGGAGTAGACGCGCAGCAGGAGGCGGCAAAGAGAGGAGCCGGAGGAGGGGGAAGGATGGCGGGAAGACGAACGGCGCATGCGCGCGTCCTCCGTGCCACCCGGCCTGGCGCGCGTAGCTGCGTGGACGTGAGTGCTTGTATTTATCTGCCGCAGAAGAAGCAGAGAGCGCGGGAGAGAAGCGGCAGGCCGGCGCGCTGCCTGCTGCGACGACGGCGCCCGCGAGGGCTTCATGAATGAACGTGGAGAGGACGACAGCTTCGAGTAACCCTCCTCCTCCTCCTCGGCTAGCGCGCGCGCGCTAGCTACTCTGAGCCGACTGACGAAAGCGAATGATGAAAAAAGCCAGGAAAGAAGTAAAAAGGAATGGAACAGCACGGAGTACGATCAAGAAGGGGATGAAATGTTGCAACGATGCAGTCTGACGTCACGAGCTATACGCTCGTATGTGCGCGCGCGCGTGCGTGCACACTCGTCGTAAGCCCTGCTCACGGACTCCGCATCCCACGCCCTACTCGCATCGAGCTCGCATGACACCCGAGCAATCTGAGAAACCCGGAGAAATCACACACACACACACACGCAAGAACAAAAGGCCGGCTTGGATCTAATTTGATCCCGTTTCAGGCACCACTTTCGTCGACGACGCTCTACGCCCGGCACTTTTCTCCTTCCTCGAGTAATCCCTGCGCAACACCCACATTTGCTGCTTAGTACGTCGCGACAGCGCTGGGAGCACTAGCGCCTCGTTAAAACGCACCGCGGCGCAGTACCGCAGTCGACGACGACTTAGCGTCTAGATGCGAGTCGATACAAAAACAAAAAAAAAAAACGAAGACCACGGATAAAGAAGCAGAGCGGAGATCCACTTTTCGAACTTAGGGGCGGCAGAAAACGATCCCGCCCACGCGCGCGACTATTTTCGAACGCGCACGAGTTCGCTCCACCGGGAGAACTGCGGGGGCGTCGACGGCGCTGCGATCGCGCCACTCCCCCCCCCCCCCCCCCCCCCCAAGCTAAACGCGAGCTGTGTTGTTGCGTGGCAGCTTTTGCTGCGACGACGCGTCAGCGGTAATTGCTGCGAGTTTATTACCAGCAAATATATTGGGACGGCAGTGGCAAATCGTAAAACGCCGCTTGAGTACACCGACAGTAGAAAATCCTCCGGGCTGTGTTGTGAAGACTTCGGCCTTTTTCCGTAACGGGAGTGCTGTATGCACATCTTTTCCCTGCTTGCGTGCCTATGGCAGTGTGGCAGCTCTAGACTAACAAGAACGTGCGGCACATTCATACACTGGCGCAACGTGGACTTCAACATGAATGTCAAGAAACGAATGTGACGCACGCTCCGCTGTAAACCTGAGTCGCATGAAATCCCGCGTTTTTAAGCGATGGCTTGGACATTTTTCAGCAGGGGAGGAGGGTGCAAGTTTTCCCGTCAACACAAACAACTGACGGTATTTTTTGGCACCCAGTGGCCGAAAATAAACGTGCCATGCCTCAAGTGGGTATCAGTCGACAACCAGATAGTTACTATGCTACCATGAAAATAAAATACGATGATGATGAAACCTTCGTGCAGGGCAATTCTCACAGCACCCTGCCAGCGCAGTATGAAGTTCACCGCTCCAGTGCACTTGATGAAACACACAGGGGAACGATCGACCCTCGCAAAAGACGCACTAACGCCGAAGGACTTTAGCGCGTTACAGCAACTCTCTGACTCCAGAGGCGGGCTCGAACCCGCGACCTCGCTGGCAGATGAAAGCCTGCGAGAGCCACCGCGGCAGGCTAAGATGACTGTGTGCACGGTCCCAGGATACTTCACTGCCCACTGAGACGGCATATAGCACAGTGGCCGGCTGAAGATTCTGATGCACAGAGAAAATGCGAACCCGAACGATTTACATGATTTATGCGTTTCCTGTAGCGTTCAATTATACGCGACTGAAAAACCAACACGATTCGTGTCTGTCATGGCGCGGTGAGTCACGCCAAATGAATGGCAGGCAAGGAAGACAGCAATCGGTTAGGCGGTATAAATACCACGTCACCGTGTGAACTGATAGAGCATAGATAGAATGCTATCTACCCTCTTCCGGCCGCCATTGCGCCGCTCGAAGGAAAGGAGGACTTGGAAGCCAGGAGAGGACGAGATACGCGCATGATGACCGCGATACCGAAGACTGATGTCACTAAGCGCGTGTGACACAGTATACTCAGCTGCCCCGTCCGAGCGTCGGTTACTCATGACAGCAATAAAACTGTACTCATCTCAAACCCAATCAAAAATTTTCCGTAAGCGCAATTACGGTTCGTCGACACTTGCGCACATTATTATCAGCGCTCGTTTCAGCATATAGTTACTGATTCATAACTAACTGACCTTGCTGCCAGTTCAGCTCTACATCTCTCTACCTCTCACAACCTGGACAACGAGAAAGAATTCCGAAGGATGGGAAGTTGGGCGAGTTGGTCGCTACTTCATTCATTCATTCATTCATTCATTCATTCATTCATTCATTCATTCATTCATTCATTCATACACCAGGGTGTACAGGAGGCCAAGGAAAAAGCCGTTTTACGACGGCTTGAGGAGCCCCTGGCCCCCAACAATACAGTGGCAGCAGAAGACACAGAGATAGTGAAAAAAATTATTACAGCTTAGCGATAACAAAGAAGATCGATTAAATTATTAGCGCGTAAGCATGCACAAGTATAACAAAAACATAGAAGGTTCTAAACACGCACACATATGCACACAAAAAAGAATATCGTCCAGGAATGTACAATCAGGTTTTGAATATAGCTGTTTAAACTCAGAGGGGGCTAATTTCAGAATATCAATGCCTAATCTATTGTATTCGTTTAGTAGCTTTGGTAACGAATTTTGTAGAATTTGTCTACCGCATGTTAGTACGACATTTTGGAACTTTAGAGTGTTCTGTGCTTCTTGTGGGATACTCTACTTAGAAAAAGCGCGATGAAACGCGGACAACACGAAGAAACCACACACGAGCGCCGCGTTTCTTCGTGTTGTCCGCGTTTCATCGCGCTGTTTCTAAGTACAATGCAATACCGACTAGCCCGGAACCTTGCTCTTTTGTGGGATACGCCAGATTATTTTGTGACAAGCCTGCTATGTTTGAAAGAAGAGAGATCGAGTGTTTTTTGCGCTCAAATAGTATTGGCGGGACAATATGTAGCGGTATAAATCGTGTGATCTGGTTACGTTATGTTGTTCACGGTTACGACATGTGCAAAAGACGGATGGCAATGAATAACGGGCCGCACAAGCATGACGCGATCAACTGACTGCTTTACTCAGAAATCCCGCATATAGAGGAAAGTTAAAACAAACAAACAAACAAACAAACAAACAAAAAGAGCGAAATGTGAAATGTGTGATACTCGCACTTCGATTTTTATTTTCCAATTATCCCCTTCTGAGTGCACGTCTCTCACTGCAACATTGCACTCTAAAAAAAAAAAATCATGTTATGCGTCCCGGCAGCCCGCTTCGACAAACAATGCAGTTAAAGGAGTATAGACACCTAATTTTGGTGGCACGTTTTCTTCTCCACAATGAAGCGGAAGACACTACTACGCATGAATCGCCATGTGATGTTCGCCTACAACCGCTAAATAATTTATAATCGAATTTTTCCTGTCGCGCTGTTTCGGGTTCGGTTTCAACAGCCGAACGATGGCTGTGACGCCAAAGTGTGCTTTGTGTCACGTGAGGCACGGAAAAACGTCCATATAATCGCTGCTTCATCGTTTTAATTTACTGCAGTGGTGAAGCCAGTCTTCCCCAAGGGCCGAAATGACAGCGAATATAGAAGGAGCGATGATATGGACGTATTTTCATGTCTCACGTGACCTGTAAATACACGTTGACGTCACAGTGCTCATTCAACTGTGGAAACCGAAACAGCACGAGAAAGAAATGCGATTATAAATTATTTAGCAGTCGTAGGAGAATACTAGGTGGTAGTCCATGTATAATAATGCCTTACGCATCATTACAAAACAAGAAAACACGCACTCAGAAGTTAGGTGTCTATACTCTTTTAAGCAAAAAAAAAAAAACTCCCACGCGAGGCACTGGTCATAACGCCGCGTACAGAGCGCAGCGAATGCTTCGAAAGTTGACGCAAGTTCTCGTAGAAAAAAAGTCCCCCCCCCCCCCCCCCCCCACACACACACACACACACACTCTCTCTCTCTCTCCGGTATAGTATTTTTCGCGCATTCAAATCCCATTCACGTCCGATGGTCCCGTGACAA
The DNA here is from genome assembly GCF_052857255.1 of Amblyomma americanum. Taxonomy (NCBI): domain Eukaryota; kingdom Metazoa; phylum Arthropoda; class Arachnida; order Ixodida; family Ixodidae; genus Amblyomma; species Amblyomma americanum. The sequence goes on along the minus strand of NC_135499.1, from coordinate 146,133,254 downwards.
ACCGGAACGCCGGGGCGAAGGCGACGCGCGTCAATGGGGCCATTACTATGCAGCGCTGCAATGAAGGGGGGGGGGGGGGGGGGGCACGCTGGGGCCGAAACGTCGTATACATGTGGGACTGCGTCCGGTCGTACATATATATATACTACGGATATACGGCTGCATTCCGGGTATTCGAACGGGCGCGACGCTATCACGCGCCTGCAAACCCTTTTCCTCGCCAGATCTTGGCGGCATCGATGGCTCGAAGGCCGGCCCAAGCGAAGCTTAGGACGCAGCGCACTCCCCCCTTCCTCTTCCTGGCTCGGTGTCAGGGGGGCGTCCTCTGCGTTGGCCGCCAGCGCGGGGAGTTTTTACGACCGCTTGGGTACAGAACGCTGCGTGTGTGCACGCCCATATAGCCACGCAGCAGGACGGGTCAAGGACGCAGATTGCAGGGTGGAAAATCGTCACCATCAGCACCGCACCGCCATCACCGCAGGCTGTAAACAGCCCCGCGAGCTGTTCTACAGACGTGCCGGCAATGCCATCATCTTTTCCTCGGATCTCGATGCACGAGCGGGGAGCTTGATCCCACACGAGGACCGATATCTTTCCCGAGGACTCACTCGTGCACAAACACAACGGGTAAAATAGGGCACGTATGCCGACAAGTCGTCATCCTTAGATCTCTGTCCCCGCGTGTTGATGTGGGTTAAGTTTGAGGTCTACATTATCAGACCCTTGTTCTCAGTAAATACAGATACTGCGGCCTTTTCTGGATGCTTGACGTTTTTTTGGTGAACAAGTGAATTTAAAAATGGAATTTCTTTTTCCCTCCACTCGAATTAAACTCGCCATGTCAAGATCGAAAAGGAATCCGAGATCATCATCGTTTGGAAGTGGATGTTGGTGCAACCTAGCCCCAGGGATCCGCACTCAAAAAAATCACCACCGCTTGCTTGCGAAAACGGCCGTTGATGGCGACACCACTACTAATTTCATTTTTTAAACGCTTCTTAGCTCATAAAAGCTCCGTTTTCAGTGAATGCAGCCTTTTTCTCATCAGAAAATGGCTTTTTCTCGTCAGAAAATGGAAATTAACTTTACAAGTCAACTACAATTTATGGCCCGAGCTGTTACATAACACAGTCTCCCTCTACGTAATAGCCAGGCTCTCTCTCTCTCTCTCACACACACACACACACACACACACACACACACACACACACACACACGCGCGCGCGCACACACACACACACACACACACACACACACACACACACACACACACACACACACACACACACACACACACACACACACATACACACACACACACACACACACACACACACACTTATACCGATTACGGACCGGCCATACTTATCTCTACAGTTGCCGCCGACCTGTACGGCACAATACGGTCCACGCTTTACAACAAAGACGTGTCACGGTCGCTGTGGCAAGCAGCGCGCGGTTTCGGCGAGCAGCGCACATAGCGCAGGTGCATTATTACATATACGTAGAGCTGCACTGCAGCGACGCCTGACCCGAACGGGGCCAAGCATACACATGGGAGCGGTGCGTCGACGTCTGCGCGGCGACGCGTCAGCCACCCACCACTTTTTCTCTTTTTTTATTCTTCCGCGATGACCGCATCTCGAGAGGAAGCCGCGCCGGGGGAAGCGCTCGAGACGCCGGCGCAGAGAAGAGGGGACATGACGCGCGCCCGATCTCGATACCTCCTCGTCATGCCGTCTTCCTGCCATTGTTGCCGGCCTCCTCCTCTCTTCTTTCCCCCCTGCTATCCCCTTCTCTGGTTCGAGCACACTTCGCGCAATGCGCTCACACCCACGCGGTTTCGCGACGCGCTTTGCGCTAACGCCGCATACCAGCTTTGCCTCGACGAACGCGCGTGCAGACTGCGCGGCGATAGCGATGCTCACGTACGCTATACGCTATCCTCCTATAACGACATACTCCACTGTACAACCACGTTTTCTCCCGCCACAACCAACCAGCTACTGCTACACTACTTCTACAACCACTGCGGATAATAACGATAACTTTAGAATTAAGTACAATGACGTCATAATTCGTCATGAGTTTCCAACTATCTGCGTGCTTCACGTGGGAGTGCAGCTCGCTACACACCGTGGTACGGCAGATGAGTTACGAAACACCCAGATGAAAAACCTATTTGCGCAATATACAGGGTGTTTCACCGAAAACATCTCGCAGTTTTTAAAAATAGGCTTTTTTAGTTAGAAGCGCACTTTTCTTTTCGGCACAGCATTGTCAGCGGTGTAGTACATCAGAATACAGCTAAGACATGAACTAGCAAGCTGGTTAACTAATACTGAATATTTAAATTTTTGACTATTACCGTTAAGCTCCTTAGTTGTTGAGAGGCCTGTAGTCCACGGTAAGCAATATCCATATCAGTTTTTACAATTTCCAAAACGTGGTTACGCTCGGCGCTGTGGCCCAACAAATGTTGGCTATTTCGACGAGTTACGTGCACTGGAGAGGAGCTTCTCGAAAGCCCATGTGTTTTGACGCGATGTAGCCCAAATTTGTTGGGCCACAGCTCCTAGGGTAACCGCGTTTTCGAAATTCTAAAAACTGATATGGATATTAATTACGGTGGGCTGCACACCTTTCAGTAATTAAGGAGCCTAACAGCATTAGTAAAAAAACAATTCATTATTAGTTTGCCAGCCTGCTAGTAAGCGCGTCTTAGCTGTATTCTGATGTACAATGCTATGTCGAAAAAAGCGCTCTTCGAACTCAAAAAGCGTATTTTTATGGTTGATGGGGGTTTAACGTGCCAAAGCGACTCGGGCTATAAGAGACGCCGTAGTGAAGGGCTCCGGAAATTTCGACCATCTGGGGTTCTTTAACGTGCACTGACATCGCACAGCACACGGCCTCTAGAATTTCGCCTCCACCGAAATTCGACCGCCGCCGCCGGGATCGAACCCGCGTGTTTCGGGCCAGCAGCCGAGCGCCATAACCACTCAGTCACCGCGGCGGTTCCCAAAAAGCGTATTTTTAAAAACTGCGTAAAGTCTTATGTGAAACACCCTGTATTTGGGTGTTCATATGAGAAAAATCAGAGAAACAAACGCGTGAAATTTCCTTTCTGAACAAGGGGAACTAATGCGGAGATAAGCACAACAATGTTCTGAGACACGGACGAATACGGCCATCGAGAAAGTGTGAGCAATACAATAGCCAGGAATAAATAAACAGTCGAGTTGCAAATACTGTTCGAGCATTTAAAAAAAGTATTTAAAAAAGTATTTAAAACAGATTTGAAAAGCCTTTAGAACTAAATGAGTAGGAATATTCATGAAGAGGTTAAACGGCAACCAGCAAGGAAATATTTTTAAATATGCCGAAAACATGAATTGATACCCGCAGAAATGAGTGCAAACAAATCAATAATCAAGTGATGCAGACATGTATGGTCCGAGCATATCACAACGCGTGCACCGATAGCGCAGGAATGATTAAGGACAACTACAGTGGCGAAAGGCGGACGGCCCCAGTCGAACACACAGAATGACCAAGAACAAATGGGCGACCAATCAAGACAGTTTACACAGATACTGCAAAACGGCTGAAGTACATTTGCAGCAATGACGATGTACAAATATGCAAAACAAACACTTTCAGGGCGTCACCTGATACATATATGAGGGGAGTTTATTGTCTATCTCAGTCTGTTCCACCGACGTTAAGGAGCTGGGCTTGTCAGCAGATTGAGACAATTACGGGCCCGGACAAGAACACATAGTAGCAGGTCACCCCGATTAGAGCACTGGAAGTTACTGTATTGTCTACATGGTGAAGTGTGGTCCAGAAAGAAAGGAAGGGATTTAGAACATCGTTTTGTAATAGATTCTTTATAAAGAAAAAACAAAATAAAATAAAATAAACAAACCCATGAAAGGTCAATCCCTGCATACATCGTCCTACCACCACGTCAAGTTTAGGGGTCAAGTAGTTTAAGTGTTGCAAGAAATCATTTGGAAACGATCGCCGCAATGTGGAGACCATGATTTTGGAATGTCCTCGGTGTGAGAGCTTATGAATAGGACATTTCAGTAGGCCTGGTTTTCAGCATCATTCATGATGTTTCGATGCTATCAAAGGTGAGTCCTCGATGGCTACCACGAATGATGCCTCAGTAGAAAGCACGTCGCTAGCAATGCAGCCAAGAGAATTTAGACACGTCTAGAAAAACCCAGAAGGCTTATATTTTCGAAATGTTACGCACGACGAAGTGAGGCCGTTACTACAATCCGGAGTCCCAACTAATGGAAACCCAAAGGTCATCAACTGCAAATAAATTCCGTGTGCAAATATCGGCTGGAAAGATGATCGCAACAGCTATTTATAATACTGGGGACGTTTTACTACCAAACTGCGTGTCACACATAAGAATGACTGGGCACATTTATTTTTCAATACTGAGTCACTTGAGCACTCAAAATGAAACACCGTAGAATTTATCGGAACTGTGTGTTGCTGCTTCACCACAGCGAGGGAACTCGTAAGACACGTGTGGTGCGCCATATATTTTCAGTCATGTGATACAAACAAGCCAAAACTGCCACGTAAATCACAAAAGACTACCTGGGAATGCGGTTGCATGGAAATTAACCATTCACCCTGCAGTTCAGACCCGGATCCCGGAGATTACTTTCTATTTTGTAAGCACAAGACATCTCTGCGCCTCCTTCAGTTGCCAAGGCACCCATAGGAAGCGCACAAGTATAGCGTGCATGGTGTCAAAGGGGATTACATTGATACGTGGTAAGTTCAATTTTCTCCCCAAGTATTGTTATCGTTTTAAGGCACACAGCTTACTGACCCCCCCTCCCCGTATTACAGTGGCCAAGAACTAACGGATACCAAGTGTGCAAGAACCCGGCGGACGCTTTCATTCATTCGGAGTGCGTATGCGTCAAGAAAAAAAAAACAAATCAGAAAATCAATATTTTTTTTTCTGACTGTGAGAACTACACAGCTGCTGATGGCTTCCACGTCGGTATTTTTACCCATTTGCTTTTAACAGATAACACCTGCAATGCCTGACAACCTAGACGCTACCAATCTAGTTGTTAAGCAGTTTTCGATAGGTTTCAAAGGAGAACACCCCCCTCCCCCATGGTGCCACAGAGATATCCCCATCAACACATTCAGGTCCGAGCGCCATAACCACTGAGCTACCGCGGCGGCCAACAGTTTTGTAAGCGCCGGTCCCAATTAAATATTTTTGCTAACCATAAGCGGGCCTTATGCACAGCTATCAATAGGCTTTCTTAGCACCGCTTTTTTCAACCCATTTTCTTTCTTTCTTTCCTTTTTTTTTTCTGGGTGCCCTGGGAAACGGCTTCGGTCATTCCTGACTTGACGCACTTCTGACTTCGCCTCGCGAGAACTGTGTATATGCGCCTTTCTTAAGTCTGCAGTGATTAAGCTCCGCCCACATTCATGGCCACCGCACACTGTTCCTCCGAGACAACGAAATACTAGTCCGCTGTCAAAGCTTTTCTGATTACTTGGACAAGCTAATCACAAGACGAAGCCATAAGCGCTATCATTTTAAAAGTTGGTTTTTGAGGAACGAAAATGGCGCAGTAATTGTCTCACATAACGGCGGACACCTCAACCGCACCGTAAGGGAAGGGAGGAAGGTGGGAGTGAGAGAAGAAAGAGAGAAAGAGGTGCCGTATAGTGGAGGGCTCCGGAGTAATTTCGACCACTTGGGGATCTTCAACGTGTACCGACATCGCACAGCACACGCAGTGTCTATCATTTCAAAGGCAATGGCATCACTCAATGCCTATGACTAGTTTAACGAAATAAAATGTTAAAATGTAGAATTCGCTCACAACTGCGCCTGGTTAGCAGAGCAATTCATCATCCTGCAGGCCATGCGCTATTTGAGCAAGGTTTGTTGCTGGGCGAGTTGGTTGGGGTACATCTTGAGAACACAGCGCTTGCAGACAAAGGACCAGAACAAGAAGGACACACACAGCGCAGGTGTGTGTCCTTCTTGTTCTGGTCCTTTGTCTGCAAGCGCTGTGTTCTCAACATGCGCTATTGTTGCAAACTTTTTTTTTTTACGCACCCGGGGACTCTCCTCTCCCCTTCAGAGCTTCCAAAAGCCACGGGTGCCGGAAACCCGAATTTCGCGAGGGACACAGGCCCCCGTGCTTGCCAGTGCACGTGCCTCGACGCACCCGCGTCATCGCCGTGTGGTGTGCCAGCCAGCAGCCGATCGAGCGTGAGCGGCGCGTGACGTCGCATCGCGCCGCTCGAAAGGGGACGGATCCGGTTCGAACCGGATCGACATGCTCCCATTCTGGAGCGGCACGTGCGTCAGTTATAGCCTCCCGTGCACGCGAGCACGAGGAGCAGGAGGGAGAGGGGAAAAATCTTTAATTAAGGCCCCGTAAAAGAGAGAAATAACTTAATTTTATCTGCCGGACCCGAGTGAAGCCAAGCACTGAGGGAAGGAGGGGGAGGGTAAGGGAAACAAGGAGAGATAGACTGGCAACGTTACATGAGCACAGAGTGGGTTCCGTATCTGCCCTGATCTTGGGACGGTGAGCTGTCTCAGGCCACCTCCCGAAGTTGCCCGCATATGAACCCTCGACGGCGAAATAAGCCTCTAGAGGGCGCTTCTGCTTCTGCACAGCACACGCATTATAGGCCAGTGCGAGCAGAAAACCGTGACTAGTGCTGCGGACACACGTATCGAGGTCCAAATCAGAGGAGGTTGCTCGGACAAAAGCCTTTCGATAGTCTCACTTTATTGTTTTGAGGATTTTCTCCCCGCCCTCTGAGTCTTCCTTACTTCAGGTTGATGACGGCGTAGAAATCTGGGGCAGGGAGGCAGGGATCTCGGATTCAACGCCCCAGGCTGCGCGTGGCCGTGCAGCCCTCGTATACGCGGATCAACTTCGAACATTTAATGCGAAAGCATTACTAGTCCCATTACGAGAAAAGACGGCGGCGTGTGGCATGAAACATGCAAAATAGGGTGATGTCATCAAGCGGTCGTATGACTGGCACAGTAAGCCCTGCACCGCCACTTCAGACAATCCTATACATGTCGTTCGCGCGCGCGCGCGCGCGCGCGCGCACACACACACACACACACACACACACACACACACACACACACACACACACACACACACACACACACACACACACACACACACACACACACACACACACACACACACACACATATATATATATATATATATATATATATATATATATATATATATATATATATATATATATATATATATATATATATATATATATATATATATATAGCATTCAGTAGGGGTTCCAATGCGTAAGTTTACAAGTGTAAGTACAGTATTACAACAAACGCGACTGTTCGTTTTAAAGGTAT